>NW_024412430.1:22955532-23091411 GCF_014898765.1 Herpailurus yagouaroundi | reverse complement strand
ATGACCAAATCTTGAGTTATTGAACAATGCTTATTTTAGAAAATGTCCATTTGGGATGCCTGGGTGGCTCAGTTGATTTAAGCATCCAACTCTTGATTTTGGCTCAGGTCATGATCTATCTCATGGTTCATGAGTTCATGCCCCTTTTCAGGTGTGCACTGACAGCACAGGACCTGCTTGGGATTCTGCCTCCCTCTCTCTCTGCCCCTACTCTGCTCACTCACTCTCTCTCTCTCAAAATAAACTTGAAAAGAAAAGAAAATGTCCATGTGGCTAGAAGACGGTTATGATGGTAGATAAATGTCATTTTGACAAATAAATAAATTCTTGTTTTCTTCTTTAAACTCAAGTTATCGTTAGATTCTTTAGACTTGGAATGCTGTGGAATTATAAAAAGCAGTTTCAGCTGAAATTTAGCAGATGTAAATCTGACTCTCTATTTTAGTGGGAAAGATTAATTTTAGAGATTGGAAAATGACTTCTAGTTCTTGCTCATCATATGAACTTAAGACAGCTATTTAACCTTTCTATTGCTGTTTATTTGTACATTGAGTAGAGTGTCTTCTTGGTTTAGGTACAAAAATGCGGTAGAGGATTAAGATAATGAAAAACTTACGAATAAATGACTTTACTGACCCATTTTGTACAGATAAGAGGTTGTTAGCCCCTGAGAACCCCACAGCAGTGCTGCCATAGCCATTTGCATGTCATTGTAGTTTATAATTGTTACGTGTTTGCCTTGATCTTCTTGCCTTTATAATTGTTACGTGTTTGCCTTGATCTTCTCAAATAATATGGAAAAACCTGAAGGGCAGGAGCTCTGTCTTCTTAGTCACCTGGTACATAGCAGGTAATCAAATAAACACTGAACCAAGATTCCTGGTCCCCAAATTGGAATTCTCTGCACCTCCTTTTTTTCCCCAGAAAGTTTTTATTGGACTTGCTTTTATAGTGTCTTTAGTGTAATATTAATTTCAGATATATTGTATTTTTACATTTATTTGGAAGGGTGTTGGGTGAAAGAAAAATGTCTTTGGTTAACCAGGAGTCATAATTTTAATAATAGATAATGATTTCAGTGGTTTCTATTAAAATCTAGTAGAAATTTAAATAACCAATTTATATTTTGGCACTCAATCTGGTTATAATTTGGAGACTGCCCATTTAAGCTTCTGCACATGCAGATTACATTCCAAAGTAAAGGAAGCTGTGTGCAGAGATTCCACATGGATTCAGGTTTGCAAGTGTGACAGTTGGCTTTGTGGTCTCTGGTATTGGATGCAGGTTGGGAGTAACACAAATCAACAGCCCAGGGATCTCTAGTTAAAAAGCTTTGATGTTCTTACAGCTTTTTCTCTAAGAATATCAGGGTTTTTTTCCTTCTCCGTGGTAATGAAATGGTCCCCAAATAATGAAATGGTCAGTGTTTTTATTTATTTTATTTATTTTTTTTAATGTTTATTTTTGAGAGAGAGAGACCGAGACAAGAGAGACAGAACACGAGTGGGGGAGGAGCAGAGAGAGGGAGACACAGAATCCGAAACAGGCTCCGGGCTCCGAGCTGTCAGCACAGAGCCCGATGCGGGGCTTGAATTCACAAACCTTGAGATCATGACTTGAGCCGAAGCCAGACGGTCAACCGACTGAGCCATCCAGGCACTCCAGTCAGTCAGTGTTTTTACAATATGAAGTCAACACAGGCCCAGAGTAATTTGTAAGTTTTGTGATCAGCCCTGCAGAAATTTTTGTCATGCTTTTCTCTCCAAATCCCTATTGCCCAATTAAAGAAGACTAAAGTGTATGTTGGTGGGTTTTTTTAATTTTACTTTTTATTTACTTTGAGAGAGAGCAAGCATGCACGAGCAAGGAAGGGGCAGAGAGAGAGGGAGAGAATCCCAAGCAGGCTGTACGCTGTCAGCACGGAGTCCAGCCTCACAAGCAGTGAAATCATGACCTGAGCCAAAATCAAGAGTCTGAGCCACCCAGGTGCACCCTAAAGTGTGTGTGTTTTATTTATGGGGAAGGTTTTCTCAGTTTTTGTTTCTAATACCATTATTTTTTATTCTTGTAGCTTTCTAGGATATCTTGTTAGTTCATAGTTTATGAACAAGTACTTAAAATGAAATGACTCTTCCATTGTCAAAATGTATGTACAACACATCCCTTTTGTTTTGTTTAAAGCCGGGGAAGGACAGTCATGGTCCGTCCCTTTGGGACTCCACATGAGAACCAGAATTAGGTGTGCACCTGCAGCAGATGGGACTAAGTGAGAGTGTGCCTTCTGTGTGTGTTTGTGGTAGTGGCCAGGACCGTGGATGAGAGTGTGCTTTTCCACAGGTGTCAGCCACCTTTGCAGCAAGTCTGGTGAGCAGCCCGGCCATTGGAGCATACCTTTCAGCCAGTTATGGAGACAGCCTTGTTGTGCTGGTGGCCACAGTGGTGGCTGTTCTGGACATCTGCTTCATCTTATTGGCTGTTCCAGAATCTTTGCCAGAGAAAATGAGGCCGCTTTCCTGGGGAGCTAAGATTTCTTGGAAACAAGCAGACCCTTTTGCGGTAATAAAAACATGAAAATATTGAATATTTCTGCAGCTTCGTGCATCCCATCAGTTGTTGATCCCTTTCTTTCTCCAGGAAAAATAGAAAAAAAAATTGCATATAAGTGACTGTAGTTGTCTATAGGATTATAGATTATAATCCTATAATATAATCAAGGATTATATAGAGTTTATGTTTAAGTCACGCATGTGGTATCATGAGGGAAGAGAGAAGAAAAAATGTTCAGTTAATGCCTGATGAGGGTTTGGGAAGGAAGTTTTTTTTTTTTCTTATTGCATGGTTATTTTCACTTTTTTTTTTTTTTTTTTTTTACACAAAATGAAGGTGGCCATTTGAAGTGGTTGTGTTCATTCACTTAAATTCAGAAAAGGTGAATGGGTTTGGCCTGACTGTAGTAGCTATTTTCTCAGTTGTTAATGTACAAGGCTCTGGACTTGGATTTTGTGGACTGAATGGGTTCTTTACTTTTAAAAAGCTTTTACCATTTTTAATTTTTTTGGAAGGATCCCATTAACAACTAGAAAAAGTACTGAGACAAAGAATCTTACCTCTCCCCTTCTCCCTCCCTTGTCTGACATAACATTGTTCTTGAAGAAAAATATATGTGGAAAAAAATAACCAGAGATTTGATTGCTGATTTTAATCACCCAAGTGTACTTGTGAGGAAATAATGTGTATAAGAAAAATAACTCGTGAGAAATTCTTTTCTAAAAAGCCCCCATGACCTAGAGCCCCTGGTCATTTTGTGTGTGCCCTAATGTCAGACATGGAGAAAGAGGTGCTTAGAGAAGGAAACCAGGTATGGACCTGGGAGCCAGTCAGGCCTCCTACTTTCTTGTCATGTAGTGATCAGGTTACACACGGAAATTCATCTGTGAAGCACAACTACTACCGTGTATTCTTTCCAGGCTAGTGTGGGAGTTTTGGTGAGTATATAAGTTAACTCATCTAGTGTCTGGTGTGCAGCAAGGTCTCCA
Organism: Herpailurus yagouaroundi; assembly: GCF_014898765.1. Taxonomy (NCBI): domain Eukaryota; kingdom Metazoa; phylum Chordata; class Mammalia; order Carnivora; family Felidae; genus Herpailurus; species Herpailurus yagouaroundi. The sequence goes on along the minus strand of NW_024412430.1, from coordinate 23,087,875 downwards.
TAGACAGAAGCACTTTATCGTCCTCAGCTCACCTTTTGGTCTTCTCAACAATTCTGTGTAAAAAAGGAAGATTCAAAAAGTAAGAAGATTGAAAAAGCTGTTACTGGTCAGAGAATCTTGTCACTGACCCCATGACTAGAACATACTTATTTGGCTTCCAGTTTTACAGGCCAATTGAATATTAACATTTTAAAGGATATAGTAAGTTTACATATAGTAAAAACCCTGAAGTGTTTATAAAGGGGTTATATTATGAATGAAAGAGAGAGACGAGATTTTCTTAAAAGGTTCTGGAGCAGTATTTTTTCAGGATCTATTCACAGGGTGTGTGAACTGGTATGGTTAACAAAGATGAGCAACTGTTTTTTGTTTTGTTTTTTAAGCTGTAAAACTGTAAACATAAAATTATGAAATTAGGACTTACAGCCATAGTTAATATTTACTTGTTTTTCTAATCTGTTCAACTTTTATAATTCACCCTAATAGATCAAAACAATGAAACCAGTATCCCAGAATATCAGTGATTCAGTGTCTCCTACTTTTTATGTGTTTCTCTTTCTGCTTATTCCTAGTCACTGAAGAAAGTTGGAAAAGATTCTACTGTCTTACTAATTTGCATCACCGTGTTTCTTTCATACCTTCCTGAAGCTGGACAGTATTCAAGTTTTTTTCTCTATCTCAGACAGGTGGGTAATGGGTGCCTAGTAGCTTTAGAACATGAAGAAATCAAAGATTAGGATTTGTCTAAAGGTATTTTGAGGAAAACCGTATAGCGGAAAAAATGTGTGGACCTGCTTCTAGCTATAGTTTAAGTGTAGGTGCTGACGTATAATTAGCAATCAGGGGAACCTTTAATACAATGATATTTTCAAATACTATAAAATGTTGACTGTGAGAAACATTTCCTTGAGAGTTAGCATAAACAGAATGTATCATTTAAATTTCACAGAGAGAGGTCAAGTTGATTTGATGTGAACTGACCTGGGACATCTTCAGAAGGCCATAGCTCAACACTGCTGTGGACTTCAGGGGGGCTTGCAAACAGTCATCTAAATAATCTCTCCCTTAACCTTTTTTCTCTTTAAAAATGTATACTTTACCTTGTTCCCCCCAAAAAGGCGGTTAGCTTAAGGCAATTTAAAACCAAGTTCCCTTTCCAACTGTTGTTGTTTCTCTGGGATTGCGGAGACGCATGTTGCCTTCCATTGCAATCCTGCCCCAGTCTTTTACCGATTTCACTGATGGCTTATTCCATATGGCAGAGCCGGTCTCCTCCTAAGATAAATTCCTCTCGGGAGATATTTTTAATTGAAACTTGTTAAACTTGCCATTCTTTTAGTTTTCCTGAGAGTATGAGACTAATATTTTATATGGTGGTATATAAGTAAAACTGTTTTTGTAAACAGTTCTATTTCAGTTTTACTCATTTTTTGTGAGCAGATGCTGGAGATGTAGAGGGAAGACCAATGAGGTAACATTTAATGTAGAAAATCGTATGTGCTTTTGTAATTAAATTAAAGGTACATCCAGTGTAGGAAAAATGGGAAAACTTAAGGAAGTGAAAAATCATCTTCCTTCAGAATAAGCAACTGTGGATATTTTCTTTTCTACCCTTTTTTCCCACACATATGCTTATGTCACTACCACCAACACTTAGCGGTAAATCAGAATCATTTTACGTTATTTTGTATCTGTGCTCACTTTTAAGAGCAGTTCACACACACACACACACACACACACACACACACACACGTTCAAACTGCATTTGGTGTTTGTACATCTGATAAGGAATTTATATCCAGTATAAGTTTTTAACTCAAAAATGAAAAGACCACCCAACTGAAAAAAATTCAAAAAAGACTGAATTGATACTTGCCCAAGGAAGATACACAAATGACCAATAAGCACATGAGAAGATACTGAACATTAGCCATCAAGGAAATGCAAATCAAAATGAGATACCACTTCATACCTGCTAAGATGGCTGTAACCAAAAGACAAGGGTGTGAAGAAATGGAAACTCTGACATGACTGGTGGGAATGTGAAATGGGATAGGCAGTTTCTCAAGGTGTTCAGCATAGGGTCCCAGCAAATCTATTCCTACAACACACATCTACATAGAAACTTTTACAGAAATTTTTGATAATAGCCAAAAAGTAGAAACCCAGATGTTCATCAGCTCATGAAATGGATCAACAAGTGTGGCAAATCTGTACAACGGGATGTTAACATTTGGCAAGAAAAAGCAGTGAAGCGCTAAGTCTTCAGTGGGGATGAACTGTGGAACATCATGCCAAGTGAAAGAAACTGCAACCATAGATTGTTTGATTGCATTTATGTGAGGTGCTCAGAATAAATAGACCCAGAGACAGAAGTATTATCACTGGCTGGATGGAGGGATGGGCCAGGGCAGTGGGACTCCTGATGTGGTACCATGTTTCTTTGAGGAGTGAGGACATCATCTGCAGTTGTGTTGGTGGTTGCCCAACTCTGTGAATGTGCTAAACTCATTACATATCTAATGGGTGAATTATAGGATATTTCAACTTTATCTCAATAAAGCTGTTTTAAGTATAGATATGTTTATGTTTACAAATATAGGCTGAGAAATAGTCCCTAAATCTCTATTTTCAGGTTCCAATTTTTTTTTTATTGCATTTGATTGGCAAGTGATAGGCTGTTGTTTGCCAGCAGCCCTGATTTGGGAACCTGAGATTCTAGCTCTTTTATCAGCTAGTTGTGTGACTGGAAGCAAGACAATCATTTATTAAATGAATGGGATGTATAATAGTTTTTAAGTCCTTTTCCCAATTTTTATAGGGTTTCAATAGAGGGCAAAAATATTTAACTTTTTTAAAACTTGATATTTAAAACTTAAAGTGGCCTTTCAGAGCTTCAGTTGAGGTTAAGAGGCTTAGAAATCCTTGCCAGCTCACTTTGGCTGCTCCTGGAATCACCATGGAAGCTTTTTAAACATGCCTGTGGCTGGGCCCAGAGAGTCTGAGTTAATTGGTCTCCAGTGGGTTACAGCATTTCATTGCTCCCCCCCTTCCCTGTTGTCCTGATGATTTCAGTGTACAGCCAAAGTTGAGAGCCGCCAACTTGGGTAATGAGCAAATTCTCTGCTGGCAGCACCAAAGTCAAACCATTTTCCTCATATTCTCTCTAGTGTTTGGTGATACTATGTTTGTCTCTTAGTGGGTTGGAGATGGGGATTATTTTTATAGTATCTCTATTCCAAAAGTGTTTTCTTTCATTTCCACAGGTCATAGGTTTTGGATCTGTTAAGATTGCGGCATTCATAGCTATGGTAGGAATTCTGTCTATTGTGGCTCAGGTAAGTGACATTTTACCTGTTTTTGTTTTTTTCTTTTCTTTTTTTACATTTTAATTCTGAAATAACTAGATTTACAGGAAACTGCAAAGAAATGTTCATTGAGATCCCCTGCACAATAAGTCTGTACCCCCTCCTCCCCATCCATGGTAACATCTTGTATATCTATGGTACAGTATCAGACCCAGTAAACAGACATGGATAGTCTACAGAACCATTCTACTTTTAATAGAATGTTGAGGTTGTGATTTAGGAAGTTAAGACAACTTTTCAGTACTTGTTAGGATACTTGTTACTCTACTGGGTCAATTCAGCAGATAAAAATTTGCTTTATAACCACTAACAACAGTCTAACTCCAGATACTGCAAAATAATCAGGAGAATGTTTCAGTATTTTAATGTTGAAAATTTAGCAGAAGTAGAAAACAGAAATGAAAATCAGTAACTGTTGCAAACCCTGCTATAATCCCCAGTACTGAAGAGATGTGGTAAATCAGTGCATTAGAATATATATAATGAGTTAAGAGCATTAAATATTCCCTATGTATTATAAATGTAGGACCACAAAAGGCAAGTCATGTGACCTTTAACTCACTGACATGCCTGGGTGAATTCAGATACCACATGGAACTGCCTAGAAGCCAATTCCCTAAGATGGCTTCATGCTGCTTTATATAGTAGAGTGCCAAGCAGAGCCCTCTTCTGGGAGAATTCTCTCAGGGAGAAACCAGAAGACTATGGAACTGTTTTGCCTGCACATTAGAATTGACAGGGCTCAAAGGAAGGCATCAAGGCAAAAGCCTTTTATTTCTCCTTACTGAACTGTATCAGTGAATGTAAATTATGTTGAGCTTTCAAGTTGCTTGTGGTTTTGGTTTGTTTTTATAGTAACTGGTTAGTTGATTACCCAGACTCCTCTTTTATTCTCTTTACAGACTGAGCTACTTTTGTGGGGTTTTGTTTTGTTTTGTTTCTCAGCAGCAGAGTATAGATTTGTTAAAATCCAATTTATATCAATCCAACTTTGTGACATTGTTAACCTCCAGCAAAATCCCACATATTCTGTAAATGTTCAGCAGGGGGTTGCTGTTCACTGGTGGTTAAGAGTCTGAGCCATGTCCTTCTCAATCATGATAATTAAACAGCTTTGATGACCTTTTGGGTAATGCTAGCAAAGCATTAGATGAACAGGCTTTGTGGGAGGAGGCTGAAGGCCCTGAGCCACAGGTCTCAGACCAGGCTGTGTGCCAGTAGAAGTCCCTGGCCATCATTAATGGGCTTCCCTCACAGAGCCTGCATCAAATCTATGTGGTCACATGGTTTCTCAAGATTATCTCCTTTGTTTATAGACAGTCTTTCTTACCATCTTGATGAGATCGTTGGGGAATAAGAATACCGTCCTCCTTGGCTTGGGCTTCCAGATGTTCCAGTTAGCCTGGTATGGTTTTGGATCTCAGGCCTGGTAAGCCTCTCCTTTGGATTCTCATAAACTAACAGACAAAAGCACCCTTGACAGGAACTTGAGTTGGTGAGTGTGAGGTGAAGGAAGCAAGGGTTACTTGGGAGTTTGGTATATTCAACATTTCAGAATCTGTCTTTAGATCTAATTTAGGGAATGATGGATCTGGATAATCTAAGATTGTTCAGATTACCTTTACCTCAGCGGTGAAGTTTTTATTTATTCCAATGTGTGTGTCTCCTCTTCCAACCCGTCCAATTAGGTCTACTTTTTATACACACTTGTCAATTTTTAGTGACATCACACAGTCCAGAGCAACACAAGAAGACAAGAAAAAATGGTTGTGACAGGGTTCACTGCCATAATTAGCTGAGTGACTTTGGGTAGTGATTTAACCTTTGTAAGAAAGCATCTGAATTAGATGAACACTAAGATCCCCTCCAAAATCATGTGTGCCCTAAGGCAGTTATTACTGCTAGCATATTAGAGTCCCACAAACAGGAAGGTCAAAATAAGCCCTGAAGAACAAAAAGAAATATGTGCCTGGTCACCAAATACCCAAGTTTCTAGCTCCATTTTAAATACTAGAATTGATCCTCATTTTTCACATGTAAATGGATGACATAACTTAGAGGAAGGAACTAGAAATGTGGTCATTGGTTCAGTGGTTGATTCTTCTTGTTCTTTAAGATTTCAGTCTTGTGAACTTTGGTTCAGTAGCTGATTCAGTCGGACTCGTGCTATGTTTAAAGGATTTTGTTGAACTGCAGGGTTTTTTTTTCTTTTCAATAAGGATGTGCATGTTCAGCCCCAAGGAAGTCTGGCCAGGCAGATTTTCGGCCATTAGGGCTGCGTGTTGCTCACACTCCTACTAAATACTGACATGCACTTACGTTCATTTCATGGTGATCCTGAACATCAGGTCTCTGTTGTTTCCACTGGTGGCACATGACACTTCCTTGTGGGGTGGCAAACTGAGCAATTTAAGGGCAGTGTAAAGGTGAGAAGTACAGAGAGAAAACTGGAAAATCAGTGAAGAAGATGCGTTTATAGAAACAAGAAATCCTTGAAACTTCACTAAGCTTATTACATCTAAAGTTGGTACTGGGAAAACAAGCAGGAAGTACAGATTTCCAAAGAGGTAAAATAAAATAAACAGTTTTGAAGAGGGAAAAATAAATACAACAGGAGAAAACAGAAAGCACTTTGTGATCTTGCCAGATTGTACTCTGAACAGCAAGCTGCTTGGGGCTGGCCTGCCGCCTGACTGCAGCCTGTCTTGTCATTGCAGGATGATGTGGGCAGCAGGGACCGTGGCCGCCATGTCCAGCATCACATTTCCTGCAGTCAGTGCCCTTGTCTCTCGGAACGCAGAGTCAGATCAGCAAGGTGAGGTCACTGTCCCCTCGCTGTTTTCCTCTTTCAGCTAAGATAAACCTGGAGTAGGGGAGGCTCATGGAGCACGTGACAGCCATGTGGTCCTTTCTCAGCAACCATGCCTTTCTGTTTTACTTCCTGCGTTGATCTTACAGTCTTTAAATCTGGACTAAGCAGTTAGAAATAGAACTGTTCATTTTCTCTTTTCAGTTTTGACTCCTTTTTTGTGTTACCGTAAGAATTACCTAGACTATATAATCCTTTTAACAGATGTATGTCAAATAATGAATGATGAACTGGTTAGCAAAGCAGTGAGCTCTTTATTTAATCACTGTAATCACTTAAATTTCTTTAGTTTGGAATCAAAGGCCATTAGCTTAATTTAGGAAGTGATTCTTTGAGAGGATAAAAGATAAATATGTGTAGTTAAGTGCACAGTGAGAAACAAAATGAAGACAACCATGTGGAGAATAGCACTCCGCATCTAGACTCTTTTTTATTTATTTTTGAGAGAGAGTGCACACAAGCGTGAGCGGGGGAGGGGCAGAGAGAGAATCCCAAGCAGACTCCACACTGTCAGCACAGAGCCCAACGCAAGGCTCAAACCCACAAACCATGAGATTATGACCTGAGCTGAAGTCAAGAGTTGGATGCTTAACCGACTGAGCCATCTAGGCACCCCTACATCTAGACTCTTACTTCATCCTTCTTGTGCTTCTGGCTTCTCTCTCAGGCAGTTCCTTTTCTTCTCTCTTAATGGCTTACTATATAGTCAGGAAATCGTGAATTTTAGAAAGAAAAATTTTTTAATGTGTTAGAGCCTTTTAAAAAGTTTTAATAGGGGCGCCTGGGTGGCGCAGTCGGTTAAGCGTCTGACTTCAGCCAGGTCACGATCTCGCTGTCCGTGAGTTCAAGCCCCGCGTCGGGCTCTGGGCTGATGGCTCGGAGCCTGGAGCCTGTTTCCGATTCTGTGTCTCCCTCTCTCTCTGCCCCTCCCCCGTTCATGCTCTGTCTCTCTCTGTCCCAAAAATAAATAAATGTTGAAAAAAAAATTAAAAAAAAAAAAAAAAAGTTTTAATAAAAAACTAGGCTGGAAAATATTGTTTATTCATTGCACCTAGTTTTCCACATCAGAAATTAACCATCTTATTCACCAGTTTTAAGGTGTCACTTGAGGGGCACCGGGGTGGCTCAGTTGGTTAAGCGTCTGACTTTGGCTCAGGTCATAATCTCACAGTTTGCAAGTTTGAGCCCTGTGTCAGGCTCTGTGCTAACAGCTCGGAGCCTGGAGCCCACTTCGGATTCCGTGTGTGTCTCTCTGCCCCTTCCTCACTCACACTCTGTGTCTTGTTTCTTTCTCAAAAATTAAACATTAAAAACAAAAATTTAAAGTGTCACTTGAACACCATAAGTGCCGTGTGTCACAGTGACTATGGGAGTTCACTGGTCCCTGTGTCCTTGGGAGGAATTGTTTCTGAAGATGTGAGCCACCTGTGGGGATGGGCACTGCCCTGAAGTCTGACAGGCACCATCTGGTCTTTCATGACGTGAATTTTCTTTGGCTCCTGTTATGCTCATACGTTTTAGTACAGATGTTTCTCTAAATGTCAGCATACAACATTATTAGAACACATTGTATTAAGTTGAACCTAATGTTTTGAACATTTTTAACTTATGGAAACATCCATTTCATATGCTTCAGGCTAATATTTTATCTGTCATGTTAGAAGCCAGAGATACTTAGAAGTTGGTCCTTCTGGGATTTTTCAGTACAGGTCACCATGAGGAACATGGGAGTACACGGCATTGGGGCTGCTGTGGACTTACACCAGGGCTCTGGGAGACAAAGGGGAGATTCTTAAAGCACCATTAGATGAGTAGAGAAGGAAAATTTCATTCCATAGAAAAGTGGAAATTACCTGTAAATGAGGAATATTAAAGTTTTTCATTTTATTATTCCCCATTTATAGGAAGGATCTAGCTGTTATTGGAGGGCGGTGGGGGGGGGGGGGTCATCCCCAAAAGAGATTTCACAAACATCTCTGTCATTTCTCCTTATAGATCTTAGGGCAGAGAGTAAGACCATATTAAAAGGACACAGTAAAACCAAGAAAACATTTGTGCACCAAATGAAACTACAGTAGGCTAAAAGTCCCTCATCTACTTTATGTAAGTCCCTAATTTTGAGATGCTTTTCTGAGAAGACCGGCTCCCTTCTCTTTGTTCTGATACAGGAGTTGCCCAGGGGATCATAACTGGAATAAGAGGACTGTGTAATGGCCTGGGGCCAGCACTGTATGGCTTCATATTCTACATGTTCCATGTGGAACTGACTGAGTTGGAACCGGAATTGAATTCTGATAATACTGCCTTGCAGGTAAACTGGTGATAAGTCTAGTTGTATAACAACCACTGTGTCTGATTCCAGCAAATTCTGAACTTAAACTTGGAGAATGTTCTTGTTTATATAATGTTACTATTGTATTTGGTAGTAGTAAGTGCTGTGTTCCGTGCATTCCTGGGATTGGGGAAGGATCATTTCAGTGATTTAATATATTCTTCAAAACCTCTGTCTTAATCTTGTTCAGAATCCGTTTTTACCTACTCAAGCACTCTGGTCAGAATGCCTTCCTTCCGTGAAGCCCAACCAGGCCAAATAAAAAGTGAGATGGCCTAAATCCCTACTAGAAACTGAGTAGAGTGCTTTTCCTATTTACTTGATATTTCTTCAGTCCTTCCTTCAAAGCAGTGTTCAGTATTAATTTCTGTATGGAACTGCTCTTCATGTTCATGAACAGAGTGCTGACCTAAGGTTATAGGGTAGGACTGGAGATCCACAACTGCCATCTAAGCAGTTGAGAAGCGGTGCAAAGAGCAGTGACTGGTTGCCCTCTGTCATATTCCGGACACCAAGCTCTGTTAGATTTTGCCTTGATGCTTAATGCAACATTTGCTTATGAAAAAAGGATTTACTTTTTGATGGTTTTGGGGAGTCACCTAGGACTCATTTTGGATTGAAGACTAACCTAATTCTTTGTCTCCATTTGTTTCCCTTGCCCATCAGGGAGCTGTCATCCCAGGCCCGCCGTTTTTATTTGGGGCATGTATAGTTCTTATGTCTTTCCTGGTTGCCTTATTCATCCCTGAATATAGTAAAGGCAGTGGAATTCAAAAACACAGCAACAGCATCAGCGGCAGCCTGACCAACATGCCAGAGCGGGGCAGTGATGAGGACATTGAGCCACTGCTGCAAGACAGCAGCATCTGGGAGCTCTCTTCTTTCGAGGAGTCTGGGAATCAGTGCACCGAGCTGTAAACTGGGCAGAAAAGAGGATTCTGCAGATGCCGTCTCTAAGAGCCATGGGGAGCCACACCACATAGGAGATTTCATGGTGCTGGAGGGAAGATATTAGCGGCATCCTTCAGGGCCAGGTTTGAGAAGTGACTCCCTCCACCCTTCTGCCTCCTTCCTCCTCCTGGTTCTTTTCTTCTTTTTGTTTGTACATTAGAACAAGATTTGAAGTACTTTCCTGCAAAGAGTATTGCAGCTCTCAAAGTCATCTGGAGTCCACACTTCAAAACTTAAATAGAAAGATTTCGTATCTGTGGTAGGAAGGCTGGCTTTCCTTGAGTAATTCTGGAGTGATAGCAGTCTTTCCATCTCCCTTTCCGTGTAAGGTGCAGGGTGGTGTGGACAAGAGTTGAGGTGAAAAGTCCCTTCTTACTTTCTTCCTTCCTGTTTCTCTGAGCCTTGCCCGCTTAGCCCACAGGTGTTCGTGAGTGGCCACTCCAAGAGTCACTCAGTTTCAGGGATCTCTTGCCTTTGTTCAAAGGTGAAACAAAAACCCAAGTCTTATTCTCCTTTTCCTTCTACTTCCTATTCTTGGCTAGAATGAAATTGAGCATATAAACCTCTGGACATTATTAATACTGATCAGTGATAACCTTTACTAGATAAAGGAAAATTTTCTTAAAAATTTAAATTATGAAGAACTAGCAACTCAGATTGCTAGTGTTTGGGTCAGATCCAGGGTGATTTTACAGAAGAAAAATACGCATCAAGTAGTCTGGTGGCAACACAGAAATTGAAGGAAGCATCTAAGAAAGTTTTTGACAATATAAATATTACTAAGTGAGGATGAGAATTAGTGACTGGATACCGGTAGAGTTTATATCCAAGTTCAGACCATAGAACGTATTATTACCATCTGCTCCTTGCTGCATCTTCTGTGTTTGTCTTCTGAGTTTTTCTCATTCATCACACTCCTGCCTTAACTGCTCTGTAGTGTGCATTTGTTTCCAGTCAGTATTTCCATCTGTTTATCTGACTTGAATCTCATGGGAATATGCACATTAAATTCTTTTCTAAAACATGGTGGTTTAGGAAGCTCAGTTTCAGAAATAAGTGTCTTGCTAATTTTTCGAGATGTTTTATGGACAGAAAAATTTACAGATTTATATGTATTTTGCTGCACCAGTAAATGGACCATTAACTAGGGCCCTCCCACCTTTAACAGAGCACTCCTCTGAAAGTTTTATAGGTATGAAATATATGTAGATATTTGTAAGGAGTTTTAAATTTTTTTTTGATGGGGTGCTGTGTAAATCTTGTATTTATAAATGTAATGAAGGTGTTGACAGAAAAATATATATACATTTTTTATAAGGATTGTGTACTGACTGAATACATTTAAAAGAAAATATATTTTGAAACCTGTTCTGCTATGAACAGATAACATATCTTTTTACTATGCTGTTGGTTTTTAAGTTAAGCTTCCTAATGCATAATAAATTTGCAATGGACACTTTTATGTCTTTGGTGTTTCTTTAAAGCAAATAGTACCATCAATCTTAAGGTTCTCTTTTTGGTGGCTATCAACTAAATTGCTAATCCTTAAGCTAATGCAAAAGATAGGTTTATTTTCAAAAAAAGTGATTTGTAACAGACTCCCTTCAAAAACAAACCATAACTTTTTTTTATTAAAAAAATAACCCAGGGACACAAACGTATTTGTATGCCTGTTTTATTAGCATTATTCACAATGGCCAAACAGTGGAAGCAGCCTGCACGTCCAGTGTTGGATGCATGGATGAAAGTACTGTGGCACACACATACCATGAAATACTCAGCCTAAGAAAGGAAGTTCTGACACACGCCACAACATGGATGAATACTCAAAACCTGCTAAATGAAGTAAGCCAGGCACAAAAGGACTATTATCCACTTCTGTGAAGTAGCTAGTCAAATTCAGACAGAAAGTGCAATGGGGGTTGCCAGAATTAGAGGAAAGGGCAAGCGGGAGCTTCTTGTTCAATGGGTAGAGTTTCAGTTTTGCAGGATGAGAAAAGTTCTGGAGATGTTGCATAAAAGTGAATGTACTCAATGCCTCTGAACTATTTAAAATGGCTAAAATGGTAAATTCTATGTACCACAATTCTGCCACAATATTTTTAAATGCCCCCATGACATTTTTACCACTGCTTATCAAAATTGTAGTTTCTTACCCACCATAACAGATGTCAAAATTGAGATAAAATTCACCATTTTAACCATTCCAAAGTGTGCAATACAGTGGTTTTTAACTTATTCACATGGTTGTACAGCTGTTAGCACTGTCTCTAGAACGTTTCCATCATCCCAATAAAGAAACACCATATCCCTTACCAGTCACTACCAGTTCTCCTTATCCCCATTACCTGGCAACTGGTAATCTGCTCTCTCTTTATAGAGATTTGCCTACTTTGGACATTTAATATAAACACAATCCTACAATATGTGACATTTTGTGTCCAGTTCTTTTCCTACAGCATGTTTCCAAGGTTCATCCATGTTGAAGTTTCATCCATGTGTCAAATTTTATTCCTTTTTAAAGGCTGAAATACATTCCATCATATGAACATACCACATTCCCTTTATTCACTTATCAGTCAAATGTAAATGGACATTTGGGTTTCCACTTTTAGGTTATTATGAATAATGCTGCTATGAACAATCTTATCCAAGTTTTATGTAAACATGCTTTCAATTCTTCTTTGGAATATACCTGGGATTGGAATTGCTGGTTTATATGGCAACTGTTTATTTGAGGAACCACCACCGTCTTTTTCACAGCAGCTGCACATTTTACGTTCCCATCAGTAATGTAGAAGGTGCGAATTTCTCCATATCCTTGTCTAGCACTTGTTGTTTTCTGTTTTGTCATCATTTATAGATAATTATGGTTGGTTTAAAATGGTACCTCAATATGGTTTTCACTTGCAGTTTTCCTAATGACTAATGGTATTGAGTCTCTTTTCATGAGTTGTTTGCCATTTGTGTATTTTCTCTGGAGAAATGTCTAAGTTCATGGCCCCCTTTTGAACTGGGATGTTGTTCTGCTGTTGAGTTGTAAGAGTTCTTTACGTATTCTGGATACTAGGTTCTTATCAGGTAAATGACTGGCAAATGTTTTCTCCCATTCTGTGGGTTGTCTTCCCTTTCTTAATGGTGTACTTTGAAAAGTTTTAATTTTGATGACATCCAGCCTCTCTGTGTTTTCTTTTGTTGCTTATTATGTTTGGTGTCCCATCAAAGAATTCATTACCAAATACAAGGTTATGAAAAATTACCCTTATTTTCTAAGAGTTTTAGTCTTTGACCCATTTTGAGTTAATTTTTATATGTTATATGAGATATTTCAATCTCATTCTTTCTCATGTGAATATTCAGTGATCTAAGTACCACTTGTTTGAAGAGATTCTTTCCCCACTTAAAGGTGTTAGCACACATGTCAAAAATTTGATGGAAAATGATGTGCGGGGTCTATTTCTGGAATTTTTATTTTTTCAAGAAAATAGCATTTTGTTATTGTTTTTGGTTTTCTTTGTTTTATTTAAATCCAAATTAGTTAACATATAGTGTAATGATTTCAGGAATAGAATTTAGTAATTCATCACTTATATATAACACCCAGTGATCATCACAAGTGTCCTCTTTAATGCCCCTCGCCCATTTAGCCCATCCTCCCATCCAACACCCCACCAGCAACCCCAGTTTGTTCTCTGTGTTTACGAGAATAACCCTCAGTTTGTTCTGTGCTTGTTCTCTTATGGTTTGTCTCCCTTTCTGTTTTTATATTATTTTTGCTTCCCTTGTGTTCATCTGTTTTGTAACTTAAATTCCACATGAGTGAAGTCATCTGATATTTGTCTTTCTCTAATTTTGCTTAGCATAATACCCTCTAGTTCCATCCATGTTGTTGCAAATAGCAAGATTCCATTCTTTTTGATTGCCAAGTAAGGTTCCATTAGATATATACCACATTTTCTTTATCCATTCATCTGTCAATGGACATTTGGGCTCTTTTCATACTTTGGCTATTGTCGATAGTGCTGCTATAAACATTGGGGTGCATGTGCCCCTTTGGATCAGCACTCCTGTATCCTCTGGATGAATTCCTAGTAGTGCATTGCTGGGTCATAGGGTAGTTCTATTTTTAATTTTTTGAAGAACCGCCTTCTAGAGTGGCTGCACCAGTTTGCATTCCCACCAGCAGTGCAAAAGGGTTCCTCTTTCTCTGCATCCTCACCATCATCTGTTGTTGTCTGAGTTGTTAATTTTAGCCATTCTGACTGGTGTGAGGTGGTATCTTAGTGTGGTTTTGATTTGTATTTCCCTGATGATGAGCAGTGTTGAGCGTCTTTTCGTGTGTCTTTTGGCCATCTGATGTCTTCTTTGGAAAAGTGTCTATTCATGTCTTCTGCCCATTTTTTTCACTGAATTGTTTGTTTTTTGGGTGTTAAGTTTGATAAGTTCTTTATAGATTTTGGATACTGACCTTTTATCCAATATGTCATTTGCAGATATCTTCCTCCATGCTGTCAGTTGCCTTTTAGTTTGCTGATTGTTTCCTGTGCTGTTGCAGAAGCTTTTTATCTTGATGAGGCCCCAATAGTTTATTTTTGCTTTTGTTTCCCTTGCCTCTGGAGATGTGTTGAGTAAGAAATTGTTGTAGCTGAGGTCAAAGAGGTTGTTGTCTGTTTTCTCCTCTAGGATTTTGATGGTTTCCTGTCTTACATTTAGGTCTTTCATCCATTTTGAGTTTGTGTATGGTGTAAGAAAGTGGTCCAGTTTCATTCTTCTGCATGTTGCTGTCCAGTTCTCCCAGCACCATTTGCTAAAGAAACTTTTTTCCATTGGATACTCTTCTCTGCTTTGCCAAAGATTTGTTGGCCATACATTTGTGGGTCCATTTCTGGGTTCTCTATTCTATTCCATTGATCTATGTGTCTTTTTGTGCCAGTACATATTTCTGGACTTTTAACTCTATCCCATTGGTCTCTATGCCTGTTCTTATACAAGTACCACACGGTTTTGATAGCTAGGTTTACAACAGTAAGTTCTGAAATAAAAAAGTGTAAATCCTCCATCTTTATTATTTAAAGTTGACTATTCAGTGACTCCTGCGATTTCATACAAAATTTAAAATGAGCTTTTCCACTTCTGTGGGGGAAAAAAGGCAGCTGGTATTTTGATAAGGATTGCATTGAACCTGTAGATCACCTTGGGTAGTATTGCCATCTTAGCAATATTTAAGTCTTTCTACCCATATGACCAAGGGATGTTTTTGTTTAATTTTATGTTTAGATCGTTCACTGCCAGTGTATAGAAATACAACTAATTTTTGTGTGTTGTGTATCCCACAACTTTGTTGAATTTATTAGTGCTAAGAGTTCTTTTTTTGTGGATTCGTTAGGGATTTTTGTATATTAGATCATGTCATCTCCAGAGATATGTTTCTTCCTTTCCAGTTTAGATGTCTTTTAGTTTTTTGCCTAATTTTCTGGCTAGAATTTTTAGTGTTGAAGAGCAGTGTCAAAAGCAGGCATACTTCCTAAGTATGATATTAGTTGGAGGTTTTTCATAGATTCCCTTTGTCGTGTTGTGGGAAGTTCCCCTCTATTCCTAGTTTGTTGGGTGTCTTGTTTTCTTTTTTTAATTATGAAAGGATGTTAGTTCTGTCAAATACTTTTTCTGCATCAAGATGACTGTTTTATTCTTCATTCTCTTAATGTGATGGATCACACTGGTTGATCTTCATATGTTGTTCCACCCTTGCATTAATTACTGAGCCAGATCCCACTTGGTCATGGTGCATAATCAGTTTAATACGCTGTGGGCTGCAGTGCATTAATTATTTTTGATGTTTTTAGGATTTTTGTATCTATTATCTTAAGGGATATTAGTCTTTTGTAGTGATATATGTGGTAATTCTGGCCATGTAGAATGTGTTGGGAAAAGTTCCCTCTTCTGTTTTCTCAGAGGGTTTAAGAAAGATTGGTGTTGATAGTTCTTTAAACATTTTGGTAGAATGCCACTCTATTAGGGTGTCCCACACCAGTTACTCAAACAATTTAATGGAAAGAATTATTAAATAGGCAACTAAAAGAGTGAGCAGAGAACTCTAAGGCGGTTGTTTTCAAACTTCTGCATGCATTAGGGTCAGCTGGAGGGCTTGTGGAGCAGAGAGCCCTTGTCACACCATGAGAGTTAACTGATTTAGTAGACCTGTGTGGTGCTTGAGAATATCTGCGCTTCTAACAAGTTCCCAGGAGAAAGTGACTGCTGATCATGGGACCACAGTTTAACAACTACTGTTCCAAAGTATCATGAGGGTGACAACTGCAGTTTCCCTGGGCTGAGAAGGGAAGAATACACATCTGAATTATTAAACTAGAGTCTTAGGATTGGGTTTCAGACATCTGAAGAGGGGCTGCCAGGTGGCCAGTGGTGGAATTTCTAGCCTTGGAAGTAAGTTCTGTGGGGTGATGGCTGGGGGCTGACACAGTGTACCTGGTTCTGCCAGCAAACTGGGTTTGGCTGTCACTCTCAGAAAGAACTGCACTGCCAGCATGCAAAAGCATCACCAGAATGAAGAAGTGAGAAGACAGGAAGGAGTCAGTCACGCCTCTTCTTCAGTTTGCAGTGTCCCTCCAGCATCCTTTTTGGCAAGGCAGAACTAAGAGACAGTGAGCTTCTGGTCCTTGCCACAAACTCCCCTGTGACACAGATCTGCGTTTCTAAAGTATCTGGATCTTCCACAGTCCTGCCATTTTTTGGGTAGCTATAGTTTTCTGCTAACTTCTCTACTGGGCATGAAGTACAGTTGAACAATGTGGGGGGCAAGGGTGCCAAACACCTGTGCAGTTAAAGCTACACATACCTTGACTCACCAAAAACTGAATAGGCGCTTCTTGACATGGACATATATTTTGTATGTTACATGTATCTTATACTGCATTCTTACAAAAAAGCTAGAGGAAAGAAAATGTTAAGAAAATCTTGAGAACACACATTTACAGTATTGTTTCATAAGAAGTCCATGTAGAGTGGACCCGTGCAATTCAAATCCTTGTTCAAGGGCCAGCTGTAGTAAGAGGTGCCCCCAGAGAATCTCCTGAGTTCCAGGCAGAGCCCTCCTTTTGCCCACTGATGTCAGTGGCCCATTTGCCTGAGGAGGCCAAGGACAGCTGCTTCCTCCAGTGCAGTGGAACCATAGCTGTGTCACCTTGTGGCAGTGTTACCCACATCCCTCCCATTAGCAGCTCTCAGAACTACACAGATGGGTTAGTTAGTAGGTGTGATGGTAGGAATCCCTCCACTTCCTTGGGCCCGAAACCCCTGTATTCTGGCTCTTGAGAGCACCAAATACTGTCCCTCGCGACTGCCCTGTCAGAACTCCATCCTTTAAGGTTTGGGTTTTTATTATTACTCTTCTGATTAAAATTGTACACAATCGTATATTTTTGTACAAAATAAAGTTTGCAAGCTTACAGAATTCAAAGCAATGAGATAATGGTTAGATTAAGATACATATCATGAACATCAGGTTGTACACCTTAAACACAATTTTTATGTCAACGACAATAAAAAGTCTCATGGACGGGGGAAGCCAGGAAGATGGTGGAGTCAGAGGACCCAAAGTTCACCTTGTCCCAGGGATACAGCTAGATAACATATCAGCATAAATACCCCAGAAAATGATCTGAAGATTGGCAGAGCAAACACCACAACTAAAGGTAGAGAAGACCACACTGAATAAGGTAGGAAGGGCAGAGACGTAGGTTTGGGGTGAAAAGAGACTATAGCCATCTATGGTCAGAGGGAGCCTTACACAGTGGTGTAAAGGGCAAAAAACAGACTATCACCCCAGCAATCCTTACACGGGGAACCCTATGGTATTTGGCTTTGAAAGTGAGATGGGCCAAATTTCATGAGTTCTTACATACAGTTGGACTTAAAAGTCAGGAACTTTAAAAATCAGCAGGCTAGGCTATGGGAGAGCCTGGGTGTGATTAGGAAGCTCGATCCCCACCCTTAAAGCCAAAGCACGATCAACAGCCAGCAGAGATACAGCATGGGGGCAGACATGAGGGAGAATGATTTACTCATCTCAGAGAATGGCCAGGAGAGGCGAGGAGACCCTGCAGGAACAAAGGGGCTGGCAAGCGCTATTTCCTTCACTTGTTCCCCACCATAAACACATGGCCACCAGTGGGAAGCAGTGCAGCACCCACACTCACTACCTAACTTGCTTACACCAAGCCCCAGCCACTCACTCTACAGCAGATCTACCCTTCCCAGTCACATTTGCCTCAGTCCAGGTGCTTATGAGTCCCTTCCTCGAGAAGACTGGAACAAACCCTACCACCACTTTTCTAGCAATATATGCCTCAGGTCCAGCAGTGGAAGGTCTCATTACACAAGGAGACCAGCACATACCTTGTTACAATGTGCCAGACCCCAGCTGGGTCCAAACACTACCCACAATAGGCAAACAGAGCTTCTCTCTGCAAACAACTGAAGGAAAAAGCAACCAGCACATAACAGCAGAGCACATGCAACCCAAATTTCCTGAAGCGAACACGGGAACACAGAACACTGTACTGCCAGGCACTATAGGACCTCTTTATAGGGCTATTACTTCAAGGACACATAGCTGACTTTCCTAACACAAAAACAGAGAAGGGAACAAAATGAGACAGAGGAGTATGTCCCAAATCAAAGAACAGGACAAACCACAGCAAGAGACCTAAGCAAAACAGGGATAAGTAATATGCCTGATAGAGAATTTAAAGTAATGATGATGAAGATATTCACTGGACTTGAGAAAAGAGTGAAAGACTTCAGTGAGACCCTTAAAGAAATAAAAAGACAATAAATGAAATTAAAAACACACTTGATAGAATAAATGGCAGGCTAGAGAAAGCAGGGACCACATTAATGACCCAGAAGACACTAATAGAAAGTAATTAAAGCTGAGCAAGTGAGAGACAAAAGTTATACAAATTGAGAATAGACTTAGGGAACTCAGTGAGTCTACGAAGTATAGTAACATTCACATTACAAGAATAGAAAAAGGAAGAAGAAAGAGGTAGAAGGAAGAAGAGGAAAACAGATATCCCCCAACAAAATCAACCACATGAGGTCCACACCAAGATGTCTATATAATAATTAAAGCAACAGAAAATGATAATTTTTTTAAATAAACAAGAGAAAAGAGTTACATACAAGGGAAACCCCACAAGACTATCAGGATTTTTCATCAGAAACTTTATAGGCCAGGAGGAGTGGCATAATTGTTTCAAAGTGCAAAAGGGAAAAATCTGCAGCCAAAAGTACCCACTACCATAAGGATACTCACTAGGCCTGAGAAAAGAAGACATCAGTGAGACCCTTACCACAGAGATAAAAGACAAAAAAAAAAAAAAAAAAAAAAAAACTGGAGATGAAGAAAGCAATAAATTGGATTAGAAACACACTGGATGCAATGAGCAGCAGGAATGGGTGGAGCACAGGAATGAATTAATGACCTAGAAGACAAAGTAATGGAAAGCAATGAAGCTGAAAAAAGAGAAGAATTAGGCAACACAAGAATAAACTTAGGGAACTCAGTGACTCCTCAAACATAATAAAATACATATTGCAAGAGTCTCAGAAGAAGAGAGAGCAAAGGGGGACAAAATTTATGAGGAAATAATAGCTGAAAACTTCCCTAATCTGGGGAAGATCCAGGAAGCACAGAGAACTCCCATCAAAATCAACAAAAGCAGCCAACACCTAGACATCTTGTACTTAAACTTACAAAATATAGTGACAAAGAAAAAAATCTTAAAAGTAACAAAAGAAGTCCTTAACATAGAAAGGAAAACCCAAAAGACTAGCTAGAGCTTTCTCAAAAAGAAATCTGGCAAGCCAAAAGGGAGTGGCATGATATATATACCAGGTGCTGAATGGGAAAAATATGCAGCCAATAATACTCTATCCAGCAAGGCTGTTATTCAGATTACAAGGAGAGATAAAGAGTTTACCAAACAAAAAGTGAAGGAGTTTGTGACCACTAAGCCAGCCCTGAAAGAAATATTAAAGGAGACTGAGTGCAAAGGAGAGATCAAAAGTGACAGAGACAAGAAAGGAAGAGAAAATCTCCAGAAACAATGACAAACAGGTAATAAAATGGTAATAAATACATACCTATCAATAATTACTTTGAAAGGAAATGGACTAAATGATCTAATTAAGACATAGGGTGTCAGAATGGATTAAAAAAAAAAAAAAAAAAGACCCATCTCTATTCTCTATGCTACTTGACAAGAGACTCATTTTAGACCATACCTGAAGATTGGAAATGAGGGGATGGAGAAAACTTTATCATGCAAATGGATGTCAAAAGAAAGCTGCAGTAGGAATACTTATATCAGACAAATTAGACTTTGTGTTTTTTTTTTTTTAAAGAATTGGAATTCATCCCTTTTTCTACAGGAAGCCTCAAGAAGTTAAGTGACTCCATTTGTTTTTTTAACATTTAATATTGAGAGAGAGACACACACAGAGGGTTAGCAGGGGAGGGGTAAAGAGAAAGGGGGAGACACAGAATCTGAAGCAGGCTTCAGGCTCTGAGCTGTCAGCACAGAGCCCAATGCGGGGCTCGAACTCACAAACTGCAAGATCATGACCTGAGACGAAGTCGGTCGCTTAACCAACTGAGCCACCCAGGCACTCCAGACAAGTTAGGCTTTAAAACAAAGACTGTAAAAAGAGAAGAAGAGCATTAATCATAAGGGGACAGTCCAACAAGATGATACAATTGTAAACATTCGTGAGCTCAACATGGAAGCACCCAAAAGCAGCTACATAAAGCAGCTAATAACAAACATAAAAGAATTGATAGCAATATAGTAATAGTAGGGAACTTTAACATTCCACTTACATCAATGGACAGATCATCTAAGCAAAAAATCAACAAGGAAACAATGGATGTGAATGACACACTAGATGGCATGGACTTAACAGATATATTCAGAACATTCCATCCTAAAGCAGCAGAATACACATTCTTTTCAAGTGCATATGGGACATTCTACAAAATAGATCACATATTAGTCACAAGCAAGCTTCAACAAATACAAAAAGGTTGAAGTCATACCATGCACCTTTCCTGACCACAATTCTATGAAACCAGAAGTTCCTGGAAAGACCACAAATACATGGAGGTTAAACAACATGCTACTAAACAATGAATGGGTCAACCAGGAAATCAAAAAAATTAATAAAATAAAATAAAATATAAACATGGAAACAAATGAAAATGAAAACACGATGGTCCAAAACCTTTGTGATGTAGCAAAAGCAGTCCTAAGAAGTAAGTATACAGCGATACAGGCCTACCTCAAGAACTTAGAAAAATCTCAAACAACCTAAATTTAAACCTAAAGGATCTAGAAAAAGAACAGGCAAAGCCTTTAAAAGGGGGTGGGAAGACACCTGGATGGCTCAATCAGTTAAGTGTCTGACTTGCTTTTGGCTCAGGCCATGACCTCATGCTTCATGAGTTTGAGCCCCAGGTTGGGCTCCCCATTGGCAGTACAGAGTCTGCTTGGTATTCTCTGTCTTTCTACTTCTCTCTCTGCCCTTCCCACTCTCTCTCAAAATAAGTAAGTAAACTCTAAAAAAAAGATATAGAAACTAAAAATAAACAAACAAAAACAAACAAACCAGTGGAACAGATCAAGGAAACCAGGAGCTGGAAATTGCTAAAATTGATAAACCTCTAGCCAGACTTCTGGAAAAGAGAAAGGACTCAAAATCAAAAATGAGAGATGAGAAATACCAACTAACACCACAAACATATAAACAACTTTAAGAGATGATTATGAAAAATTGCGTGCCAACAAATTGGACAACCTAGAAGAAATGGATAAATTCCTAGAAACATATAACTTACCAAAACTGAAGCAGGAAGAAATAGAAAATTTGAACAGACCAATTACCAGCAAGTAAACTGAATCAGTAATCAGAAATTCCCAACAAACAAAAGGCCTTACAGACTACTTCACAGGCAAATTCTGCCTTTAAAAAAGAGTTAATACCTATTCTTCTCAAACTATTCCAAAAAATAAAAGAGGAAGGAAAACTTCCAAAATTATTCTAGGAGGCCAGCATTACCCTGGTACCAAAATCAGATAAATACACTGCAAAAAAAGAGAACTACAGGTCATTATTTCTGATGACTATGTAAAAATCCTCAACAAAATACTAGCAAACCAATTCCAACAATACATTTAAAAACTCAATTCACCACAATCATGTGGGATTTATTCCCAGGATGCAAGGATAGTTCAATATTTGTAAATCAATGTGATACATCACATCAATAAAATAAAGGATAAAAACCATATCATTACAATAAATACAAAACACATTTGAGAAAGTACAATGTCCATTCGTGATAAAAAAAAAAAATCAACAAACATACCTCCACATAATAAAGGTCCTACATGAAAAACTCACAGCAAACATCATATACAATGGAGAAAAACAGAGCTTTTCCCCTAAGGTCAGGAACAATACAAGGATGTCCACTCTCACCTCTTTTATTCAATATAGTACTGAAGTCTTAGCCACAATAATCAGACAACAAAAAGAAATGAAATCTATTATCCAAATAGATAAGAAGTAAAATGTTCACTATTTGCAAATAACATGATACTATATATAGGAAACCTGAAAGACTCCACCAAAAAACTACTAAAATTAATCAATGGATTCAGTAAGATTGCAAGATACAAAATCAACATACAGAAATCTGTTGCATTTCTATACACCAACAATGAAGCAGGAGAAAAAGAAATTAAAATAATCCCATTTAAAATTGTACCAAAGAAGAAACAAACTAGGAATGAACTTAACCAAAAAGGTAAAGATCTGTAGTCTGAAAAGTATAAAACAATGATGAAAGAAATTGAAGATGACACAAAGAAATGGAAAGACATGCTCACGAATTGGAAAAACAAGGTTGAAATGTACTACCCAAAGCAATCTACAGATTTAATTCAATCCAATCAAAATACCAACAGTATTTTTCACAAAAGAAAACAACAACCCTAAAATCTGCATGGAAACACAAAAGACCACAAATAGCCAAAGCAATCTTGAGAAAGAATAAAACTGGAGGTATCACAATCCTAGATTTCAAGATATAATACAAAGCTGCAGTAATCAAAACAGTATGGTACTGGCACAAAAACAGACACATAGATCAATGGAACAGAATAGAAAGTCCAGAAAAAAAAACACCACTTTAAGTCAACCAATCTTCACCAAAGCAGGAAAAATACACAATGAGGAAAAAACTCTCTCTTCAACGAATGGTGTTGGGGAAACTGGGCAGCTACATGTAAAAGAATATAACTGGACCACATTCTTATACCACACACAAAAATAAAATGGATCAAGCACTTGAATGTGGGACCAAAAACCATAAAAATCCTAGAAGAGAGCTCAGACAGTAATTTCTCTTACATCAACCATAGCAAGATTTTTCTAGTTATGTCTGCTAAGGCAATGGAAACAAAAGCAAAAATAAACTATTGGGACTACATCAAAATAAAAAGCTGCACAGCAAGGAAACCATCTACAAAACTAAAAGGCAACCTAATGAATGTTAGATGGTATCTATAAAATGACATACCTGATAAAGGATTAGCATGCAAAATATATACAGGATTCCTAAAACTCAACACCCAAAACAATCCAATTAAAAAACAAGAAGACATGAATAGACATCTCTCCAAAGAAGACATAGAGGTGGCCAACAGACACATGAAAAGACACTCAACATCATTTACCATCAAAAAAATGCAAATCTCAACCACAATGAGATATCACATCACACTTGTCACAATAGCTAAAATCAAAAACACAACAAACCACAGTGTTGGCAAGGATGTAGAGAAAAAAGAACCTTTGTGCACTGTTTGTGGGAATGTAAGCTTGTACAGCCACTGTGGAAAACAGTATGGAACTTCCTCAAAAAGTTTTTTAAAAATGGCATTATCATACAATCCAATAAATGCACTACTGGGTATTTGCCTAAGAGATACAAAAACACTAATTCAAAGGGATACAATACAGGTACCCCTATGTTTACTGCAGCATTATTTACAATAGCCAAATGATAGAAGCAGTCCAAGTGTCCATCCATAGATTAAGGGTTAAACATGTGGTGTATATATACAATGGAGCATTATTCAGCCACAAAAAAAAAAAAAAAAAGAATGGTATCTTGCCATTTGTCGTAATATAGATGGAACTAGATAGTATAATGCTAAGTGAAGTAAGTAACTCAGAGAAAGACAAATACCATGTGATTTCACTCATGTGGAATTTAAGAAACAAATGAGCAAAGGAGAAAAAGAGACAAATCAAGAAACAGACTCATAACTATAGAGAACTGATAGTTACCAGAGGCAGGATGGGTAAAATAGGTGATAAGGATTAAAGAACACACTTATTATGATGAGCACAGTGTAATGTACAGAATAGCTGAATCACTGTATTGTACACCTGAAACAAATATAACCCTATATGTTACCAATATTAGATTAAAATAAAAAATTTAAGGGGCGCCTGGGTGGCGCAGTCGGTTAAGCGTCCGACTTCAGCCAGGTCACGATCTCGCAGTCCGTGAGTTCGAGCCTCGCGTCGGGCTCTGGACTGATGGCTCAGAGCCTGGAGCCTGTTTCCGATTCTGTGTCTCCCTCTCTCTCTGCCCCTCCCCCGTTCATGCTCTGTCTCTCTCTGTCCCAAAAATAAATAAACGTTGAAAAAAAAATTTTTTTTAAATAAATAAAATAAAAAATTTAATAAAATTTTTAAGTTTCATGGATACTTGGATTTAAGTGGAGAAAAGTATATTTCTATATACTAGCAATAAACAATTAGAAAATTAAATAATTTTATTCACAGGATAAATTTGTGAATTTGAAAACATTTGAAAAAAACATTTGAAAAATTCAACTTTTATGATAACAACGCTTCAAAAAGTAGGTATAGAGGAAATGAATCTCAGCAAAAGAAAACATGACAAGCCCACAAATAACACACTACTCAATAGTGAAAAGGTCTTTAAAATAAGGAACAATATAAAAATACCCACTCTTACCACTTTTATTTAACATTGTATTGAAAGTCTTAGGCAGAGCAATTAGGCAAGAAAAAGAAATAATAGGCATCCAAATTGGGAGGGAAGAAGTAAAACTCACTATTTGCAGATGACAATATTACATGTAGAAAACCATAAAGACTCTAAACAAAATAAATGAAAGACTCCATGGGTGTCTGGGTGGCTGCCGTTTGAGCATCCAATTTTTTTTTTTTTTTATGTTTATTTTTGAGAGAGACGCAGACTGCAAGTGGGGGAGGGGCAGAGGGAGACACGGAATTGGAAGCAGGCTCTAGGCTCTGAGCTGTCAGCACAGAGCCTGATGCTGGGCTCAAACCCACAAACTGTGAGATCATGACCTGAGCCCAAGTCAGACACTTAACCAACTGAACCACCCAGGCGCCCCGAGCATCCAACTCTTGATTTTGGCTCAGGTCATGATCCCAGGTTTGTGGGACCAAGCCCCATGTCAGACTCTGCACTGAGCATGCAGCCTGTTTAGGATTCTCTTCCTCCCTCTACCCTAAATATGAACTATTGAAGAAATCAAGAAAACAATTCCATTTATAATTGCACCAAAATGAATATAGTACCTAGAAATAAATTTAGGTGAAAGACCTATATACTTAAAACTGTATGACAGATGAAATAAATTGAAGAGAACCCCCCAAAAATGGAAAGATATTCAATGTTCATAGGTTGGAAGAATTAATACTGTTAAATATGCATATTATCCAAAGCAACCTTCAAATTCAATGCAATCCCTATTAAAACTCCAACTGTATTTTTTCATAGATATAAAACAAGCAATCCTAAAATGTTCATGGAACCACAAAAGACCCCAAATATTCAAAGGAATCTTGAGAAAGAACAACAAATCTGGAGTATCACACTCCCTTATTTCAAATAATATTGTAAAAGTTTAGTAATCAGTATGGTGTTGGCATAAAAACGAACACATATAGAACCAACAGAGCCCAGAAATTAACCCACACATATATAGCCAATTCATTTATGACAGAGGAGCCAGGAAAATACAACTGGGGGGAAAGATGAATTGTTAAATCAACGTTACTGGAAAAAAGAACAGCAACATGCAGAAGAATGAAACTGGACAACTGAATCACACCATTCACAAAAATTAACTCAAAATAGATTAAAGACTTGAATGTAGAACTTGAAATCATAACAAACCTAAAAGCAGTAATGTCAATGTCAGTCTTGGTAATAAATTTTTGGATCTCACTCTAAAAGCAAAGGCAATAAAAGCAAAAGTCAGCAAGTGGAACTACATCTAACTGAAAAGCTTCTGCCCAGCAAAGGAAACCATTAACAAAATGGAAACGCAAACCACCAGAATGGGAGCAAAATTTTGAAATTTTGCATATCATATATCTGATAATGGGTTAATATCCAAAATAGATTATGAACTTATACAACTCAAGAGAAAACAAACACAAAGTCTGATTTTAAAAAAAGGGGGGGGGGAGGAGGGTGGTAGACCTGAAGAGACATTTTTTCAAAGACTTATAGATGGGCAACAGTACATGATTCTCAACGTCACTAATCATCAGGAAAATGCAAATCAATGCATTTGCTATGCTATGCAATGCAATGCACAATAAGCTATCACCTCACACCTGTCAGAATGGCTATTAAAAAATAAAAATAGAGGCACCTGGGTGGCTCAATTGGTTAAGTGTCCAACTCTTGATTTCAACTCTGGTCATGATCTCACAGTTTGTGAGATCGAGCCCCACTGCTTAGGATTCTCTCCCTCTCTCTGTGCCGCCCCCCCCCCCCACACACACACACACTTTCTCTCTCTCTCTCTCTCTCTCTCTCTCAAAATAAATTTTAAAAAATAAAAATAACATTAGCAAGAATGCACAGAAAAGGGAACACTTGTTCACTGTTGGTGGAAATATAAATTGATGCAGCCACTATGGAAAACAGATGTAGTTTTCTTAAGTAAAAGACAGGAACTACCACGTTAATCTAGCAACTCCACTTCTGTGTATTTATTGAAGAAAACAAAAACACTAACTTGAAAAGATATGCATCTTCCTTTTCTTTGCAGCATTATTTACAAGTTCCAAGATATAGGAACAATCTAAGGGTCTCGCAATGCAATAATGGACAAAGTAATGCAATATACACACACACACACACACACTAAAATATTACTCAGCCACAAAAAAAAAAAATCTTGTTTAAAAAAATTCATTTACAATAGCTCCCCCCAAAATTAGAAGTAAATCTAACAAAATATGTGAAGGATCTGTATGCAGACTACGAAACACTAATGAAGGGACTCAAATAAGACCTACTTAAATGGAGAGGCAGCATGGCAAAGATGTCAATTCCCCCAAACTGATCTACAGATTTAATGTAATTCTTAAAATCCCAGAAGGATCTTTGTAGAATAACACAAGAAGATACTAAAATTTGTATGGTAAGAGTGTAGTAGTAGCTATGATAATTTTGAAAAAGAACAAGTTGGGGGCATCGTGCTACCTGATTTTAATAAGTACTTTATAGCTACAGTAATCAAGACCATGTGGTGTTGGAAGAGAGACAGACACATAGCAGAGCAAAGAACTCAGAAACAGCCCCACGTAAGAATGGCCAAATGATGTCCGACAAAGGTGCAAAAGCAAAAAAGTGGTCCATGTAGATCGAATTCTTTACAATTGCTCTACGGTCTTTGTAGCATTGAGGCTGCTTTATGACTTCTAACTGTTCTTCCACATCTTTTCAATATATTTTCCACACAGTAACCAGAGTGATCATGATAAAAATCTGTCACATCTTGTCCCTCAATTGCCCAACACATCTGGACCCTCACACTGGTCCAGAGACTCCACATACCCTCCCCCAATTCTGTTGCCCCCTGCACACCGACCACCCCCAGACCCCTAAAGTCGCTTCTGCCTCCGGGCATCCTCACGTTGTCCCCCTGATGCCTTTCCTGACTGTCCTATTGAAAATCACCATCCAGGGGCGCCTGGGTGGCGCAGTCGGTTAAGCGTCCGACTTCAGCCAGGTCACGATCTCGCGGTCCGTGAGTTTGAGCCCCGCGTCAGGCTCTGGGCTGATGGCTCAGAGCCTGGAGCCTGTTTCCGATTCTGTGTCTCCCTCTCTCTCTGCCCCTCCCCCGTTCATGCTCTGTCACTCTCTGTCCCCAAAAAATAAATAAAACGTTAAAAAAAAATTTAAAAAATAAATAAATAAAAATTAAAAAATTAAAAAGAAAATCACCATCCAGTCCCCAGAACAGCCTCTACCATTCTGACCTTCAGAGTTGCCTTTCTAAACACAGGACTGTACTATTCTGAAGACGACTGGTTTGCTGTGGAAATGCACTCTGTTCTGCCAGAAGTTGGTTAATATTTTCCTTCTCTTAGTTGCAAAGCAGAAACTAAACTATTTGAAAATTCATCCTATGAAGGGCAGTCTGTTTTCAATCTCACTCTGTTAAGTTCAGAGCACATCTCACATTTTGATCTCTGCACCCACTCTGCTCCCTTGGGATCTACCCTGGAGGGGCTAGCTGCTGGGAAGGACTTGGAAGTGCACTCACTCATGGGCTAAGCACTGGTTTGAGAGCCAGGAGCAGCTAGAAATTGTTGTCTGGGCACCTTCCCTGACCTTCTCAGGAAAGAGACACAGTTTGGGCAAGGAACACAGAGGAGCACTGGGTAGAGCTTCTGTTCAGGGACAGCCTTGGATGCTCTTTGTACCTGACTGAATGTCCAACAAAACAGCTATAGATCACCATCCTTTGCCAACTGGAACTCTGGGCTTCTGGTTCTTTTCTAATGAGACATATGCCTTCTATCTCTTGCCACATATTTCCTCATACCATCTAGACTGAATTCATGGCCGCTGTATTTACCACTGAATTTTCTCATGTATTTTCTGATTTTTGTCTGTGTCCCTGTCTAGTGGAGACAATATGTCTGCTGCCTTTAGCTCCCTGGTCCCATTGTGGGTCCAGGCACAGAGCTCATTGGTGTTCCTGAGCCAGAAGCCCCAGCAGGCAGCTGCACATGGGGAGAACCCACCCTGAGTCCCAGGTTCCCCAGAGCAGGTGCCTGGTTCTGCCCCTTCTCAGATATACAGCACTGTTCAGGCTCTTCAGACAGTTTCTGTTCCTGTTCTATCCCTTGTCCAGGGAGATGGCAATCTTGGGCAATGGAGTTTGGATTTTATTCTTTTTACGTTTTTCCTTTTTCATTTTCAGTTCTGTGATTAAGATAGATGGAGTGAGCATCTGGACTAGGTTCCCCTGTCTCACTTTCTAGCTTTCTTGTATTTATTTCATTTGTTTTTAAGTTTGAGAGAGACAGAGACAGGGAGAGTGGCAGAGGGGCAGGGAAAGAGGGGGAATCCCACGCAGGCTCCAAGTTGCCAGCACAGAGCCCAAAGCGGGGCTCGAACTCACAAAACTGAGATCATGACCTGGGCCAAAACCAAGAGATGGACACTTAGCTGACTGAGCCACATAGGTGCCCAAGCTTTGCTGTGCTTGAAAGTTTTTTTTCTTTCCTTTCTTTTTATTTTCTATGTTTGCCTGACCTTCCTTGATGTTGCACCCAGCAATCTATCTCACAATTTATTCCTATTACCAAACACTCTTGAGCAGTAATATCAAGACAGTATAAGTCACAGCTACACTTCTGGGTTTTTTTGTTCTTTCCTGTTTAACAACAGTAATGATTTCACATTAAATGTATATAACACATAAAGAGAGGAGTAAGAGAGAAAAGTGATACTACCTCATATGAAAGTACACTAACCTACTTACTCTTCTAACCATAGTAATTCTAGACGAAAGCACTGTCCTCTTCTGTCATGAAAGAGTACTTGAAACTTCCTTGTCCTTATCTTTTCTACCAGCATGGCGAGCTCCCAAAAGTCCACTCAGGGGAGTTCTGAGTCTGGCCAATTGCTGGATATAAAAGTGATATTAGGAAAGATAATGACATACCAAAACTGCTTGTGAATCTCCTGTTTAAGGCTACTGCCCTACAATTATATAAGAATCAAAAAACCTGTTTTTCTGAATATGTTCAGAATATGTTTTTCTCCATTATTAGTTAAAAACAAAAGAAACATCCTTAGCAGCAAAGTTTTCAACTGACTGCAACCATTAACTTATTATAATCTTTTTTAAAAGAAATTGCTTTCAATTACATGTTCATGCTATTTCCTTCAAGAATGAATGAGCGAACGAATATATTTCAACTGTCAGTTGAATGCAGGTCGGCACTAAGAACGTTGCTGTGATCCTTAGTTTTGGCATAGCACTAAGAAGCTCTCAAAATTTTGTGGGGCAAATGAATTCAACTACAGCAATTTAAAGAAGAAACTATATTCCCCCCATAATGAACAAGACAAACAGGGAAAGATGGAGCTTCCTAGTCAGTCCACTACACTGCCCCAGAAGAGAGTAATCCTTGCACATCCTACCAGTGTACCTAAAGATGCAGAGCAAAAGTTAGAGCAGAACATGGGGCTGATGATGTTCACACACCAACAATAACTTTGGGTGGGGGTTAATTTCCCAATCCCAAGGAAACAAAGACTTTCATAACCATGTTCCATGGAGGCAACAGGTTGCAAGACCAACTGAATAGCGCTAAAAACATAAATGTCCCCTAGACTACTAAGCTTTTATCATAATAAATAGGCTCCCAAGAAACTATCCATAATGCTAGAGAGACTCGGTCCATACCAAGGAACTCATTCAGTTAATCATTTGACTCTCCATTATTGAGGGTTCAGTGCGTATTAGGCATTACCATAGGCAATACAGGCACAAGATGTCTAAGACATGGTCCCTGCTAAGAAAAACAACTCCTGATGATCTTTGTGCCTCACTCCTATTTCTCAGCATTTTCTGAAATGCCTCTCAGTAAGCTGACCCAAAGACAGTTTAATTTTGATGGATATAATGAGATGATGATGTTGATGATTATGAAAACAGCTTCCATTTGCATTTTTTATATTTAGTCATTCCACTTATCAACACAAAAGTTCTATGAAGTACTACTAGGGCAAACAAAGCTGAAGGATATTTGATTCAACACACTTCTGAACAACCAATGGATTAAAGAAGAAATCAAAAAAGAAATCAAAAAATGTCTTGAGACACAAAATATAAACACACATACAAAAACTTAAAAGGTGCAGCAAAGCAGTGCTAGATAGAAAGTTTATAGCTATAGATGCAAATGTTAAGGGGGGAAAATCTCAAAAAAATTAACATAATTCAAAAGACCTAAAAAGAAAAGAATAACTTAAGCCCTAAGTTTAGCAGAAAGAAGTAAAGAGTAGAACAGAAATAGGAAATAGAAAAATTGAAAAGATTAACCAAACTCTAAGAGTTGGTTCTTTGAAAAGATAAAACTGACAAAGCCCTAGCTAGACTAGACACAGAAAAGAGAGAGGACCCAAGTCAACAAAATTATGAATGAAAAAGAAGATATTACAACTGATACCATGGAAGTACAAAGGATCATAAGAGGCTACTATGAACTGTATGCCAACAAACTGAACAACCACGCAAAAACAGCAAAATCCTCAGAAAAATACAACCTACCAAGATGAATCAGGAAGAAATAGAAAATCTGGGGGTGCGCGTGGGTGGCTCAGTTGGTTCAGAGTCTGACTTTGGCTCAGGTCATGATCTCACAGTTCATGACTTCAAGCCCCACATCAGGCTCTCTGCTGACAGGACAGAGCCTGCTTTGGTTCCTCTGTCCCCTTCTTTCTCTACCCCTCCCCTGCTTGTGATCTCTCTCAAAAATTTTTTTTAAAAATTAAAAAAAAAAAAGAAAATCTGAATAGATCGATTACTAGTTTGGAGACTGAACTGGTAATCAAAAGTCTACCAATGAAGAAAAGCCCAGAATCAAATGGCTTCCCTCATAAATTTTACCAGATATTTAAAGAAAAATTGACACCACTCCTCCCCTCAAAGTCTTTCAAAAAATCAAATAGGAGAGAATACTCCCAAAGTCATTTTACAAGGCCAGCATTATCCTGAACAAAGCCAGATTAGGACACTACTAGGAAACTACAGGTCAATATCTCTGAAAATGCAAAAGTTGCCGACAATATACTAGCAAAGTAAATTCAGAGCACATTAAAAGTATAATTACATGATCAAGTGGGATTTATCACTGGTATACAAGGATGGTTCAACATATGCAATTCAGCCAATATTATACACTAATCAACCAATGTGATACACTGCATTAGAACAAAAGATAAAAATCCTATCATTTCAATAGGTGCAGAAAGAACACTGGACAAAATTCAACATCCTTTCATGATTAAAAAAAAAAAACCTCTCAAATAACAGGGCAAAGAAAGAACATACTTCAACATAACAAGCACCATATATGACAAGCCCACAGCCAACATACTCTAAGATGAAAGGTTGAAAACATTTTTTTTAAGATCAGGAACAGAATAAGAGTGCTCACTGTTGCCACTCCTATTGAACATAATGCTGGAAGTCTGAGCCAGAGAAATCAGGGAAGAAAAATAAAAAAATAAAAGGCATCCGAATTAGAAAACAAGAAGTAAAACTGTCCCTGTCTGCAGGTGATGTGATCTTGATACAGAAAATCCTAAAGAATCCACTGAAAAACACCATTAGAACTAATAAACAAACTTACTAAAGTTGCAGAATGCAAAAGTAACATAAAAAAATCAGTTGCATTTCAGGACTTCTGGGGAGGATGGTGGAATAGGAGGATCCTGGGTTCACTTTGTCCCATGCATACAACTAGATAACACCCACATCAGTTTAAATAACCCTGAAAGTGACCCAAAGACTGGCAGACAGACTCTCCACAGCTAAATGTACAGAAGAAGCCACATCAAACAGGGTAGGGAGAGTGGAGATGCGGTCTAGAGCCAAAGAGACCTGTGGGACTGTCCACAGAAGTGGGGGATGTCATGGGAGGAGACAGGAGCAGAGCACTTCAGGCATGGGGAATCTGCCCAAAAAAGATGAATCCCCATAACATTTGGCTTTGAAAACCAGAGAGAGCTGGTTTAGCAAGTTCTTACAATCAGTGGGGCTTAGCATCCAGAATTTAAAAATCAGGCAGGAATCTTTGGAAGATGTCGAAGAGCAAAAGAGCTGACAGATGCCATCCACCCTCCACCCCAAACCCACAGCCTAGATAGATACCTGCGGGAACCAGCACAGTGCAACACTATTCAACTAGCTTCCTAACAGTGAGCCCAGGCCCATGTCCTTCTGTGGACTCACGCCATCCATCTTGGCCTCCGCAGGAATCTTCCCAGGTGGCTGCAGTTCCCCTTATACAGCTGACTGGTGCAGACCTTGTTGGCATTGCACCCCAGTCCCATGTTCTCTTGCAGAACCCCACAATCCAACACACCCTTACCAGAGTCCATTCAAAGCAGTGCCACAGGTGTAGCAGTGTGCAAACAACCTCAGCAAGCCAGCACCACTCCAAAGTGATTCTTGTCCTGGGTAGAGAGAAAGATAACCACATTACAACAGTCCAAGTGTGACCCCAGCAGTGGACTGAGGACAGACATCTGTTCTGATGGCAGGACCTGCCCACCGATGAAAGCTTCTAAGGGGACAACACAGGGAGAGTGCCCTGAAGTTCAGAGCTACTACATCTCTGGCAAGGCATGGTCTGTCTCAGTTCAAGCCCCAGGCAGTCCCAGACAAGCCCAATAACATAGGGACCAAACCCTGCCCACAACAGGAAAAAAGAGCCATTGCAGATAACCTATCTAAAGGCAAAAGCAGCTCAGCCAGAGCAGTAGGCACATGCAACACACACAAGAGATACCCCTGAAGTACCAGGTACTGGTGAACAAGAGACACTGCATCTGCAGGGCACTACAGTACCCTCTTCTTCATAAGGCCATGACTTTCAAGAGCAGAAATAGGAGCTGACTTTCCTAATACACAGAAACGCACAGTTAGGCAAAGTAAGGAGATGGAGGAATATGTCCCAAATGAAAGAACAGGACAAAATCATAGCAAGAGAGCTAAACAAAATGGACATAATTAATATACCTAATAAATAAAGTAATGGCCATAAAGTAACTCACTGGACTTGAGAAAATAGTGAAGAACCTCATGGAGAACCTCAAAAAAAGAGACAGTAAATAGACACAAGAACTAATCAGAGATGAAGAACTCAATACTGAAATTAAAAATACACTAGAGAAAATAAATAGCAGTCTAGAGGAAGCATAAGTATGGATAAATGACTTGGAGGATACCGTAATGGAAAGCAATCAATCCAAACAAAAGGGAGAAGAAAGAATAAAAAATAAAAATAGACTTAAGGAATTCAACAATGCCATGCAGTGTAACAGCATTCATGTTACAATGATCCCAGAAGAAGAAGAGAGAGAAAAGGGGCAGAAAGTTTATTTCAAGAAATAATAGCTGAAAAATTCCCAAATCTGAAGAAGGAACAGAAATCCTGATCCAGAGGCACAAAGACTCCCCAACAAAATCATCCCACGAAGTCACCTTGAAACATAGTAATTGAAATGGCAAAAAATAGTGATACAGAATTCTAAAAGCAGCAAGAGAAAAGAGTTACATGCATGGGAAACCCCATAAGGCTATAAATTGACTTCTTAGCATTAACTTGCAGGCCAGAAGGTAGTGGCGTAATACATTCAAAGTACTGAAAGAAAAACCACGCAACCAAGAATGCTCTATCCAGCAAAGCTACCACTTAGAATAGGAGAGATAAAGAGTTTATCAGACAAACAAGTTAGAAGAACTCATCACCACCAAAGTAGCCTTACAAGAAATATTAAAAGGGACTGTTTGAGTGGACAGGAAACACCATAAGCAGGAGTAAGCAGTGTAGGAAGCACAAAAGCAGTAAAATTCAGTATACCTATAAAAATCAGTCAAGGGATTCACAAAATAAAAGGATGTAAGTTATGGCACAATATACCTGAAACATGGGAGAAAGAGAAGTAAAAATGTAGTGCTTTCAGAATGGGTTCAAACTCAACCAACCATCAACTTAATATAGACTGCTACATGCATAAGATGTTATGTATATATCTAACGGTATCCACAAATCAAAAACCGGTAATAGATATCCAAAAAATTAAGAGAAAGAAAGCCATGTATCGCTAACAAAAGCCAGGAAACTGGGAAAAAGAGCAAGAGAAGAAAGGAAGAAACAGAAACTACTAAAACAACCATAAAACAAGTAGCAAAATGGCAACAAGTACATACCTATCAATAATTACTTTGAATGTAAAGTGGACAAAACATTCCATTCAAAGACTTAGGGTGACAGAACCGATAAAAAAAGACCCGTCTATATGCTGCCTACAAGAGACTCATTTCAGACCTAAATATGCATACATATTGAAAGTGAAGGGATAGAAAAGAAATTATTATGCAAACAAAAACTAAAAGAAAGCTAGGTTAGCAATCCTTATATATATTTTTTTTTAATTTTTTTTAACGTTTATTTATTTTTGGGACAGAGAGACAGAGCATGAACGGGGGAGGGGCAGAGAGAGAGGGAGACACAGAATCAGAAGCAGGCTCCAGGCTCTGAGCCACAAGCCCAGAGCCTGACACGGGGCTCGAACTCACGAACTGTGAGATCGTGACCTGAGCCGAAGTTGGACGCTCAACCGACTGAGCCACCCAGGCGCCCCTAGCAATACTTATATTAAACAAAACAGACTTTAGAATAAAGACTAACAAGAGACAAAAAAAAAAAAAAAAAGGATGCTACACAATCATAAATGGGACAATCCAACAAGAAGCTATAACAACTATAAATAT
This sequence comes from Herpailurus yagouaroundi, assembly GCF_014898765.1. NCBI lineage: Eukaryota > Metazoa > Chordata > Mammalia > Carnivora > Felidae > Herpailurus > Herpailurus yagouaroundi. Next base: position 23,052,382 of record NW_024412430.1, on the reverse strand, counting down.
TTATGCACCCAACATGATAGCACCCAAATAAATAAAGCAAGTATTAACAAACATAAAGGAAAAAATTGACAGTAATACAATAATAGTAGTGAATTATATAAAAGCCCACTTCATGAATGAGTAGACCATGTAAACAGAAAACTATCAAGGAAAGAATGCCTCGGTAATTTTTTTTAATGTTTATTTTTGAGAGAGAAAGCAGGGGAGGGGCAGAGAGAGAGAGAGGGAGATACAGAATCCAAGCAGGCTCCAGGCTCTGAGTTGTCACCACAAAGCCCAGCACGGGGCTTGGACCAGGAGATCATGACCTGACCCAAAGTCAGACACTTAACTGACCGAGCCATCCAGGCACCCCAAGAAAAAATACCTTTGAATGACACATTGGACTAGATGGATCTAAAATATATTCAGAACATTCCATCCTAAGACAGAATACACATTCTTTTCAAGTGGACATAAAACATTCCCTAAAGCAGATCACAAAACATGTCTCAACAAATTCAAAAACACTAAAATCATCTCATGAATCTTTTCCAACCTCAATGCCATGAAACTAGAAATCATCCACAAGAAAAAATCTGGAAAGAATACACATGGAGATTAAATAACAAGCTACTAAACAAAGAATGGGTCAATGAAAATATCAAAGAAGACAACAAAAAACACATGGAGACAAATGAAAATAAAACACAAGTCCAACATCTCTGGGATGCAGCAAAAGTTGTTCTAAGAGGGAAGATTATGGAAAACAGGCCTATATCAAAAAGCAAAAACAGAGGGAGCCAAGATGGAGGAACAGCATGGAAGGTTTTTGTGTGTCTCGCATCCATGAAATACACCCAGACCAACATTAAACCATCCTGCACACCTAGAAAATAGATCTGAGGATTAACACAACAATCTGCACAACCTGAACCACAGAATTCAGCAGGTATGCGGCACAGAGAGGTGAACTTGGGAAGAGAGAAGCCGTGGAGGGCAGGGAGCCACTTATGCATGTGGAGAGAGGATGGAGATGGGGGTGGGGGGAGATTATGGAAAAAGCATCCCCCCCCCAAAAGCAGCTGGAGAGAAAGTGAAAAATTGGAAAAGGAGAAAGGAGAGGGTTTAAATTCCATTAAGACTGTAAACAAGGGGGAGGGCACTGCAACTCTGCAGCTGGATACCTGGCAGCACTCTGGTGGGAAGGGTGAATCCCCGGGAGCAGAGTGGGGTCCGAGAGGTTCTTGGGCCACACAGGGAAAAGTGGTTCCACTGCTGAAGGACATTTGGAATACACTGTTGAGGCCACCCGTTCCCAGCAGACCCCAGAGAACGGCCACATTCGCTGATGCTAGAACAAGGTCATTAAGGGTGAAGCCTGGTGCCAGATGTGTGTTGTGATTTTCCATAATCCCTGAAACGCTATTGCTACACTATCTCGCGAACTTTTTCTGGAGCGGGCTGGCCACAGTCTCTGGGCATCAAAGGCAGCACATCCCACAAGCATTCCTGGGTGCATTTGGCCATTGTTCGGTGAGACCCTCCACAGGGGGGCAGAATGGGTCAAAGCCGTATTCCCCCAGAAGTAAGGAGCCAGGGAGAACAGCAGCATCTGAGACAAAACTCAGGACAGAGGTACTACCTAGGGCTTGGTCACGGACAGTGTAAAAGCAGGGAGTGGACAAAAACTGAAGACAAAGGACCGGTGCGTGATTGCTAATTTGAGAGAACAGAGTTCCAATACTAGAGACTGGGTAGCTGGGTGACGCCATTTTCACCGCTCCCGTGCATGCGCATACGCACCTACAAGCACCACAACAATCCACCCAGTACACTAGCAGCACCATCTACTGGAGAATGGAGCCGTTACACTAAGCCCCGCCCAACTGGGCCAACCTCACTCTTCAAGAACACAAGTCTCACTGCCTGCTTAGTTTATGGACTATAAAGTGCTTCATTCATTCTGACTTCTAGGGGAAAATGAAGTAATTTCAGTCATATTTCAGTCTCTTAGCAGGTCCATCTATTCAATTTTCTTTCTTTTTTTTCATTTCTTTTTTCTTGAATACAGAAAGAGAAAAAATTCATTTTTATTTTCAACTTTTATTGAAAATATTTTTAATTTTTTTACTGTTTTTTACTTTTGGGCAAATTTTTTTCAAATTCTATGTTACTTCCATAATTTAACTTAGTCTACTACAGTGTATTCACTTTTTCAAGTTTTCAAACAATTTCCCTTTTTTTTTCTTTTTTTTCTCTTTTTAGTTTCTTTTCTAGCCCTTGAATACAGAAAGAGAAAAAATTCATTTTTATTTTTAATTTTTATTAAAAATATTTTTTATTTTATTCTACTGTATTCTTTACTATTGTGTAAATTTTTTCAAACTCTATTTTACTTCCATCATATCATTTTAGTCTACTTCAGTGTATTATTCATTTTTTCAATTTTTCAAACAATTTCCTTTTCTTTTTTTTCTCCCCTTTTTCTCTAATCTATCAAGCCACTTTCAACACCCAGACCAAAACACACCTAGGATCTAGCATCATTTATTCGATTTTTGTGTGTGTTTTTAATTTTTTAATTTTAATTTTTAACTTTATTTTTTTTATTTTAATTTTTGCTACCTCATTAATTGCTTTTCTCCTCTCAAAATGACGAAACAAAGGAATTCACACTAAAAGAAAGAGCAGGAAGAAACAACAGCCAGGGACTTAACCAAAACAGATACATGCAAGATGTCTGAACCAGAATTTAGAATCACAATAATAAGAATACTAGCTGGAGTTGAAAATAGATTAGAATCCCTTTCTGCAGAGATAAAAGAAGTAAAAACTAGTCAGGATGAAATAAAAAATGCTATAACTGAGCTGCAATCACGGTTGCATGCCACAGCGGCAAGGGTGTATGAAGCAGAACAGAGAATCAGCGATATAGAAGACAAACTTACGGAGAATAATGAGGCAGGAAAAAAAGAGGGAGATTAAGGCAAAAGAGCACGATTTAAGAATTAGAGAAATCAGCGACTCATTAAAAAGGAACAACATGAGAATCATAGGGGTCCCAGAAGAGGAAGAGAGAGAAATAGGGGTAGCAGGGTTATGTGAACAAATCATAGTGGAAAACTTTCCTAACCTGGGGAAAGACACAGACATCAAAATCCATGAAGCACAGAGGACTCCCATTAGATTCAACAAAAACTGACCATCAACAAGGCATATCACAGTCACATTCACAAAATACTCAGGCAAGAAGAGAATCATGAAAGCAGCAAGGGATAAAAAGTCCTTAACCCACAAGGGAAGACAGATCAGGTTTGCATCAGACCTATCCACAGAAATCTGGCAGGCCAGAAAGGAGTGGCAGGATATATTCAATGTGCTGAATCCGAAAAATATACAGCCAAGAATTCTTTATCCAGCAAGGCTGTCGTTCAAAATAGAAGGAGAGATAAAAAGTTTCCCAGACAAACAAAAGTTAAAGGAGATTGTGACCACTAAACCAGCCCTGCAAGAAATTTTAAGGGGAACTCTCTGAGGGGAGAAAAGATGAAAATACAAATAAATAAATAAATAAATAAATAAATAAATAAATAAATAAATAAGTAAGTAAATACATACATACATACATACATACATACATACCAAAAGCAACAACGATTAGAAAGGACCAGAGAACACCACCAGAAACTCCAACTCTACAAGCAACATAATGGCAATAAATTCATATCTTTCAGTACTCACTCTAAATGTCAACGGACTCAATGCTGCAATCAGACATAGGGTAACAGAATGGATAAGAAAACAAGATCCATATATATGCTGTTTACAAGAGACCCACATTAGACCTAAAGACACCTTCAGATTGAAAGTAAGGGGATGGAGAACCATCTATCATGCTAATGGTCAGCAAAAGAAAGCCGAAGTTGCCATACTTATATCAGACAATCTAGACTTTAAAATGAAGACCGTATCAAGAGATGCAGAAGGGCATTGTATCATAATCAAGGGATCTATCCACGAAGAAGGCCTAACAATTGTAAACATTTATGCACCAAATGTGTCAGTACCCAAATATATAAATGAATTAATCACAAACATGAAGAAACTCATTGATAGTAATACCATAATAGGAGATTTCAATGCTCCACTCACAGCAATGGACAGATCATCTAATCAAAAAATCATCAAAAAAGCAATGGCTTTGAATGACACACTGGACCAGATGGACTTAACAGATATATTCAGAACACTTCATCCTAAAGCAGCAGAATATACATTCTTCTCCAGTGCACATGGAACATTCTCCAGAATAGACCACATACTGGGACACAAATCAGCCCTTAGCAAGTACAAAAAGATCGAGATCATACCGTGCATATTTTCAGACCACAATGCTATGAAACTCTAAATGAACCACAAGAAAAAATTTGGAAAGATAACAAATACTTGGAGACTGAAGAACATCCTACTAAGGAATGAATGGGCTAAACAAGCAGTTAAAGAGGAAATTAAGAAGTACATGGAAGTCAATGAAAATGATACAACCACAACTCAAAACCTCTGGGACGCAGCAAAGGCAGTCATAAGAGGAAAGTATATAAAAATCCAGGCCTTCCTAAAGAAGGAATAACGGTCTCAGATACACAACCTAACATTACACCTTAAAGAGCCAGAAAAAGAACAGCAAATGAAACCCCAAAAGAAAAGACAGGAAATAAGAAGGATTAGAGCAGAAATTAATGGTATTGAAACTAAAAAGAACAGTAGAACAGATCAATTAAACCAGAAGCTGGTTCTCTGAAAGAATTCTCTGAAAGAATTAACAAAACTAAGAAACCATGAGCAAATTTGATCAAAAAAAAAAAAAAAGGACCCAAATAAATAAAATCAAGAATGAAAGAGGAGAGATCACAACCAACACAGAAGAAATAAAAGCAATAATAAGAGATTATGAGCAATTATATGCCAATAAAATCGGCAATTGAAACAAATGTACAAACTCCTAGAAATATATACACTACCAAAACTGAAACAGGAAGAAATAGAAAATTTGAACAGACTCATAGCCAGTAAGGAAATCGAATTAGTAATCAAAAATCTGCCAAAAAACAAGAGTCCAGAGCCAGATGGCTTTCCAGAGGAATTCTACCAAACATTTAAGGAAGAGTTAACACCTATTCTCTTGAAACTGTTCCAAAAAATAGAAATGGAAGGAAAACTTCCAAACGTGTTCCATGAAGCCAGCATGACCTAGATTCCAAAACCAGACAGAGACCCCACTAAAAAGGAAAATTATCGACCAATTTCCCTGATGAACATGGATGCAAAAATCCTCAACAAGATTATTAGCCAACCAGATCCAACAATACATTAAAAAAAATTCTTCACCAAGACAAAGTGGAATTTATACCTAGGATGCAGGCCTGGTTCAATATCCACAAAACAATTAACGTGATTCATCACATCAATAAAAGAACGGACAAGAATCATATGATCCTCTCAGATACAGAGAAAGCATTTGACAGAATACAGCATCCTTTCTTGATAAAAACCATCAAGAAAGTACAGATAGAAGGATCATACCTTGAGATCATAAAAGCCATATATGAACGACCCAAAGCTAATATCATCCTCAATGGGGAAAAACTGAGAGCTTTCCCCCTAAGGTCAGGAACAAGACAGGGATGTCCACTCTCACCACTGTTATTGAACATAGTATTGGAAGTCTTAGCCTCAGCAGTCAGACAACACATCCAAATTGGCCAGGAGGAGGTCAAACTTTCATTCTTGGCAGATGACGTGATATGGAAACCGCCAAAGATTCCACCCAAAAACTGCTAGAACTGATTCATGAATTCAGCAAAGTGGCAGGATATAAAAACGCACAGAAATCAGTTGCATTCCTATACACCAACAATGAAGCAACAGAAAGAGAAATCAAGGAACTGATCCCATTTACAACTGCACCAAAAACCATAAAATACCTAGGAATAAATCTAACCAAAGAGGTGAAAAATCTATACGCTGAAAACTATAGAAAGCTTATGAAAGACATTGAAGATGACACACACAAAAAGAAAAATATTCCATGTCCCTGGAAAGGATGAACAAATATTGTTAAAATGTCAATAGTACCCAAAGCAATCTACATATTCAGTGCATATTCAGAGGGAAAGGGGCTGAAGGTGTACTTGAACAAATCATAGCTGAGAACTTCCCTGATCTGGGTAAGGAAAAAGGCATTGAAATCCTTTGGCACAGAGAGCTCCCTTCAGACATAACTTGAATTGATCTTCTGCATGACATATCATAGTGAAACTAGCAAAATACAAGGATAAAGAGAAAATTCTGAAGGAGCTAGGGATAAACACGCTCTAACAAATAAAGGGAGACCAATAAGACTAGTGACAGACCTATCTACTGAAACTTGGCAGGCCAGAAAGGAATGGCAGGAAATCTTCAATGTGATGAACAGAAAAAATATGCAGCCAAGAATCCTTTATCCAGCAAGTCTGTCATTCAGAATAGAAAGAGAGATAAAGGTCTTCCCAAACAAACAAAAACTGAAGGAATTCCTCACCACTAAACCAGCCCTACAAGAGATCCTAAGGGGGATTCTGTGAGTGAATGTTGCAAGGACCACAAAGTACCAGAGACATCACTACAAGCATGAAACCTACAGACATCACAATGACTTTAAACCCGTATCTTTCTATAGTAACACTGAATGTAAATGGACTAAATGCTCCAACCAAAAGATATAGGGTATCAGAATGGATAAAAAAACAAGACCCGTCTATTTGCTCTCTATAGGAGATTCATTTTAGACCTGAGGACACCTTCAGATTGAAAGTGAGGGAATGGAGAACTATCTATCATGCTACTGGAAGTCAAAACAAAGCTGGAGTAGCCATACTTATATCAGACAAACTTGAAACTAAAGGCTGTAACAGGAGATGAAGAAGGGCATTATATAATAATTACAGGGTCTATCCATCAGGAAGAATTAACAATTATAAATGTCTATGCATCAAATACGGGAGCCCCCAAATATATAAAACAATCACAAACATAAGCAACCTTATTGATAAGAATGTGGTAATTGCAGGGGACTTTAATACTCCACTTACAACAATGGATAGATCATCTAGACACAGGATCAATAAAGAAACAAGGGCCCTGAATGATACATTGGATCAGATGGACTTGACAGCTATATTTATAACTCTGCATCCCAAAGCAACAGAATATACTTTCTTCTCGAGTGCACATGGAACATTCTCCAAGATAGATCACATACTGGGTCACAAAACAGCCCTTCATAAGTATAAAAGAATTGAGATCATACCATGCACACTTTCAGATCACAATGCTATGAAGCTTGAAATCAACCACATGAAAAAGTCTGGAAAACCTCCAAAAGCATGGAAGTTAAAGAACACCCTACTAAAGAATGAATGGGTCAACCAGGCAATTGGAGAAGAAATTTAAAAATATATGGAAATAAATGAAAATGAAAATACAACAATCCAAATGCTTTGGGATGCAGCGAAGGCAGTCCTGAGAGGAAAATACATTGCAATCCAGGCCTCTCTCAAGAAACAAGAAAAATCCCAAATACAAAATCTAACAGCACACCTAAAGGAAATAGAAGCAGAACAGCAAAGACACCCCAAACCCAGCAGAAGAAGAGAAATAATAAAGATCAGAGCATAAATACACAATATAGAATCTAAAAAAACTGTAGAGCATATCAATGAAACCAAGAGCTGTTTTTTTGAAAAAAATAAACAAAATTGATAAACCTCTAGCCAGGCTTCTCAAAAAGAAAAGGGAGATGACCCAAATAGATAAAATCATGGATGAAAATGGAATTATTACAACCAATCCCTCAGAAATACAAGCAATTATCAGGGAATACTATGAAAAATTATATGCCAACAAACTGGACAACCTGGAAGAAATGGACAAATTCCCAAGCACCCACACACTTCCAAAACTCAAACGGGAAGAAATAGAAAACTTGAACAGACCCATAACCAGCAAAGAAATTGAATCAGTTATCAAAAATCTCCCAACAAAGAAGAGTCCAGGACCAGATGGCTTCCCAGGGGAATTCTACCAGACATTTAAAGCAGAGATAATACCTATCCTTCTCAAGCTGTTCCAAAAAATAGAAAGGGAAGGAAAACTTCCAGACTCACTCTATGAAGCCAGCATTACTTTGATTCCTAAACCAGACAGAGACCCAGCAAAAAAAGAGAACTACAGGCCAATACCCCTGATGAATATGGATACAAAAATTCTCAATAACATATTAGCAAATCAAATTCAACAGCATATAAAAAGAATTATTCACCATGATCAAGTGGGATTCATTCCTGGGCTGCAGGGCTGGTTCAATATTCACAAATCAAACAATGTGATACATCACATTAATAAAAGATAAGAACTATATGATGCTGTCAATCGATGCAGAAAAAGCATATGACAAAATTCAGCATCCTTTCTTAATAAAAACCCTTGAGAAAGTCGGGATAGAAGGAACATACTTAAACATCATAAAAGTCATTTATGAAAAGCCCACAGCTAATATCATCCTCAATGGGGAAAAACTGAGAGCTTGCCCTCTGAGATCAGGAACACAACAGGGATGTCCACTCTCACCGCTGTTGTTTAACATAGTGTTGGAAGTGCTAGCATCATCAATCAGACAACGAAAGGAAATCAAAGGCATCAAAATTGGCAAAGATGAAGTCAAGCTTTCACTTTTTGCAGATGACATGATATTATACATGGAAACCCCGATAGACTCCACCAAAAGTCTGCTAGAACTGATACATGAATTCAGCAAAGTCACAGGATACAAAATCAATGTATAGAAATCAGTTGCATTCTTACACACTAATAATGAAGCAACAGAAAGAGAAATAAAGAAACTGATCCCATTTACAATTGCACCAAGAAGCATAAAATACCTAGGAATAAACCTAACCAAAGGTGTAAAAGATCTGTATGCTGAAAACTATAGAAAGCTTATGAAGGAAATTGAAGAAGATACAAAGAAATGGAAAAACATTCTATGCTCATGGATTGGAAGAACAAATATTGTTAAAATGTCAATACTACCCAAAGCTGTCTACACATTCAATGCGATCCCAATCAAAATTGCACCAGCATTCTTCTTGAAGCTAGAACAAGCAATCCTAAAATTTGTATGGAACCACAAAAGACCCCAAACAGGCAAAGTAATTTTGAAGAAGAAGACCAAAGCGGGAGGCATCAGAATCCCAGACTTTAGCCTCTACTACAAACCTGTAATCATGAAGACAGCATGGTAATGGAACAAAAATGGACACATAGACCAATGGAATACAATAGAAACCCCAGAATTAGACCCACAAAAGTATGGCCAACAAATCTTTGACAAAGCAGGAAAGAATATCCAACGGAAAAAAGACAGCCTCATTAACAAATGGTGCTGGGAGAACTGGACAGCAACATGCAGAAGGATGAAATTAGACCACTTTCTTACACCATTCACAAAAATAAACTCAAAATGGATAAAGGACCTGAATGTGAGACAGGAAACCATCAAAACCCTAGAGGAGAAATCAGGAAAAAATCTCTCTGACCTCAGCCACAGTAATTTCTTACTTGACACATCTCCAAAGTCAAGGGAATTAAAAGCAAAAATGAACTATTAGGGCCTCATGAAGATAAAAAGCTTCTGCACTGCAAAGGAATCAATCAACAAAAACTAAAAGGCAACCAACGGAATGGGAAAAGATATTTGCAAATGACATATCAGACAAAAAGCTGGTATCCAAAATCTATAAAGAGCTCACCAAAGTCCACAGCCAAAAAACAAATAATCCAGTGAAGAAATGGGCAGAAAACATGAATAGACACTTCTCTAATGAAGACATCCAGATGGCCAATAGGCACATGAAAAGATGCTCAACGTCACTCCTCATCAGGGAAATACAAATCAAAACCACACTAAGATACCACCTCATGCCAGTCAGAGTGGCCAAAATGAACAAATCAGGAGACTATAGATGCTAGAGGGGATGTGGAGAAATGGGAACCCTCTTGCACTGTTGGTGGGAATGCAAACTGGTGCAGCCACTCTGGAAATCAGTGTGGAGCTTCCTCAAAGAATTAAAAATAGATCTATCCTATGAGCCAGCAATAGCACGGCTAGGAATTTACCCAAGGGATACAGGAGTGCTGACGCATAGGGGCACTTGTACCCCAATGTTTATAGCAGCACTTTCAACAATAGCCAAATTATGGAAAGAGCCTAAATGTCCATCAACTAATGAATGGATAAAGAAATTGTGGTTTATATATACAATGGAATACTACGTGGTAATGAGAAAGAATGAAATATGGCCTTTTGTAGCAACATGGATGGAATGGAGAGTGTTATGCTAAGTGAAATAAGTCATACAGAGAAAGACAGATACCATACCTTATGTGGATCCTCTTATGTGGATCCTGAGAAACTTACCAGAAGACCATGGGGGATGGGGAAGAAAAAAAAAAGAAAGAAAGAAAGGTTAGAGAGGGAGGAAGCCAAAACATAAGAGACTCTTAAAAACTGAGAATAAACTGAGGGTTGATGGGGGATGGAAGAGAGGGGAGGGTGGGTGAAGGGTATTGAGGAGGGCACCTGTTGGGATGAGCACTGGGTGTTGTATGGAAACCAATTTGAAAATAAATTTCATATTTTAAAAAAAGAATAAAAATATTTCAACATAAAAAAAAGAGACAAAACAGATGAACATAAGGGAAGGGAAAAAAATAATATAAAAACATGGAAGCGGACAAAACATAAGACACTCATAAATACGGAGAACAAACATAGGGTTACTGGAGGAGGTGTGGTACAGGGGATGGGCTAAATGGGTAAGGGGCATTAAGGAATCTACTTCTGAAATCATTGTTGCACTATATGCTAACTAATTTGGATGTAAATTTTAAAAAATAAAATTAAAGAAAAAAACAAAACCAAAAATAAAAATTAAATACAAAAATAAATACTGATTTAGTCATATAAAATAAAACAGCGAAAAGAAAATAAAACTCAAATAAACAACCTAACCTTACACCATAAAGAACTAGAAAAAGAAGTACACAGCCTAAACCCAGAAGAAGGAAAGAAATAATGATGATGAGAGCAGAAATAAAACAGAAACTAAAAAAAGCAATAGAACAGATCAATGAAACCAGGAGCATGTTCTTTGAAAAGATCAGCAAAATTGATAAAAGTTTAGTGAGACTAAAAGGGGGGGAAAAGGCAGACTCAAATAAACTCGGATATGAGAGAGGGGAAAAAACAACCAACACCACAGAAATACAAAGGATTATAAGAGACTACTACAAAAAAATATATATGCCAACAAATTAGACAACCTAGAAGAAATGCGTAAGTTCCTAGAAACCTATAACCTCCCAAACCTGAGTTAGGAAGAAATAGAACATTTGAACAGACTGATTACTAGCAATGAAATTAAATCGGTAATCAAAAAACTGCCAACAAACAAAAGTCCAGGAACAGATGGCTTCACGGGGGAATTCTATATTTAAAGAAGAATACCTATTCTTCTCAAACTATTCCAAAAAACAGAAGAGGAAGGGAAGCTTTCAAATTCATTCAATGAGGCCAGCATTACCCTGATACCACAACTACATAGACATTACAGAAAAGAGAACTACAGGCCAGTATCTCTGACTACAGATGCAAAAATCCTCAATAAAATATTAGCAAACCAAACCAACAATACATTCAAAAAAATCATTCACCTCAATCAAGTGGGATTTATTCCTAGAACGCAATCATGGTTAAATATTTTCAAATCAGCTAATGTGATACATCACATCAATAAGACAAAGAATAAAAATCATGATCATTACAGTAAATTTTAAAAAAAGCATTTGACAAAGTAAAATATCTGCTCATGATAAAAACCCTCAACAAAGTCAGTTTAGAGGAAACATACTTCAACTATATATATATATATACACACACACACACACACACACACACACACATACACACACACACACACATATATATATATATATCCACAACTAACAATGGTGAAAAACTGGGAGTATTTATTTACCCTAAGGTCAGGAACAGTCAAGGATGTCCATGCTCACAACTCTTTTACAACATAGTACTGGGAGTCCTAACCACAATAATCAGACAAGAAATGAAAGGCATTCAAATCAGTAAGGAACAAGTACAAGCTGTCACTATAAGCAAATGACATGATACTATATCTAGAAAAGCCAAATGACTCCACCAAAAAACTACTAGAACTGATAGACAGAAATGACGCACTTCTATACAATTTAATAATGAAGCACTGAAAGAGAAATTAAAACAATCACATTGGGCACGTGGCTGTAGTCAGTGGAGCATGCCACTCTTCATTTCAGGACTGTGAGTCCAAGCCCTACGTTGGGTATAGAGATTACTTAAAAAAATAAAATCTTAAAAATGAAAGAAAGAAAAAAAATAATCCCATTTATAATTACACCAAATATAATAAATACCTAGGAATAAACTTACCAAGGAGGTGAAAGACCTGTCTGTACTCTGAAAATATAGAACATTGATAAAGGAAATTGAAAATGACACAAACAAATGGAAAGAAATTCCATGCTCATGGACTGGAAAAACAAATATTGTTAAAATGTCCACACTACCCAAAGCAATCTACATATTTAATGCAATCCCTATCAAAATACCAACAGCATTTCTCACAGAGATAGAACAAACAATCCTAAAATTTGTATGGAACCACTTAAGATGCTGAACAAAGCAATTTTGAAAAAGAAAAGCAAACCTGAGAGCATCACAATTCTGGACCTGAAGTTATATTACAAACTTTAGTAATCAAAACGGTATGGTACTGGCACTAAAACAGACACACAGACCAATGGAACAGACCAGAGAGCCCAGAAATAAACCCATGATTATATGGTCAATCTTTGACCAAAGGAAGCAAGAATATACAATGGGAAATGGACAGTCCAGTCAACAAATGGTGCTGGGAAAACCAGACAGCTCCGTGTAAAAAAAACTGGACCACTTTCTTACACTACACACAAAATTAAACTTAAGATGGAGTAGAGACCTAAATGATAAGACCTGAAACCCTAAAATTCCTAGAAGATAACAGAGGCAGTAATCACTTTGATATCAGTCACAGGAAGATTTTTCTAGTATGTCTCCTTTGTCAAGGGAAACAAAATCAAAATTAAAGTATTTGGACTGTGGTGCTTGAATGGCTCAATTGGTTAAGCATCCAACTTTGGCTCAGGTTATGATCTCGCGGTTCATGAGTTTGAGCCCCAATTCTGCACTAACAGTGCAGAGCTTGCTTGGGATTCTCTCTCCCTCCCTCCCTGTCTTCACCCCTACCCCACATTCTCTCTTTCTCTCTCTCAAAAATAAACTTAAAAAAATTAAAAATAAAAAAAATAAAGTTTTTGGACTACACCAAAATATAAAGTTTTTGCACAGCAAAGGAAACCATCAACAAAACTAAGATACAACCCACTGAATGGGAGAATGTATTCGTAAAGAGTATACCTGACAAGGGATTAATATACAAAATATATAAAGAACTTATACAATTTAAAACAAAAGAGACAACAAATAATCCAATTAAAAAAGGGTAGAACACATGAACAGATATTTCTCCAAAGAAGACATACAGATGGCTAACAGAACATAAAAGATGCTCATTATCATTTATCATGAGGTAAATGCAAATCAAAACAATATCACTGCATATTTTCCCAAATGGCTAAAATCACACAAGAAACAATGTTGGCAAAGTGTGGAGAAGAGGGAACCCTCATGCACTGTTGATGTGAATGCAAACTGGTGCAGCCACTATGGAAAACAGCATGAAAGTTCCTCAGAAAATTAACAATACAACTACCATATGATCCAGTAAGCCCACTACTGGGTATTTACCCAAAAATATGAAAATACTAATCTAAAAGATATGCACCCCTACGTTTACTGCAGCAATATTTACAATAGCCAAAATATGGAAGCAACCCAAGTGTCTATAGATGAATGGATAACGATTTGGCGCGCACACACACACACACACTGGAATATTACTCAGCCATAAAAAAGAATAAAATCTTGCCATTTGCAACAACATGAATGGATCCAGAGACTATAAAGCTAAGTAAAATAAGTCAGAGAAAGATAAAAACTGTCCAACTTCACTATGTGAATTTAAGAAATAATTCAATTCTATCTTTTATCCAAATAGTTATCTACTGTCACAATGCCATTTATTAAAGAATCCATCTTTTCCCCAGTGATATCTTATGCCATACTTGGTACACATTATCCAAATATACTTCAGTCCATTTCTGGATCTTTTACTTTATTCCCCTTGTCTATTCATGCTTCTGGCTCTACAATGTTACAATTACAAAGGACCTAGATTATGTTAGCAAAACCTCCTTCACTGCCTGTCGTTTTCAAGATTTCCAGCTTTTTAACTGTTAATTTTTTTTGTAAATTCAGCCTCCCCCCACTTTTTTTTTTTTTTTTTTTTTGAGAGAGAGAGAATGAAAATGAGCAAGGGGAAGAAAGAATCCCACGAGGGGCGGGAGGGGGAAAGAGGGGGAGAGAGACAGAGAGAAGCAGGGCTCACCGGAAGCAGGGCTGGAGCTCAACAGATGAGGTGCACTAGCTCACCAATGCGGAGCATGAGCTCACCGATCACCGGAAGTGGACCTCAAGTTCAACCGATGGGGAACTCGCTAACCATAAGATAATGATCTGAGCCAGTCAGATACTTAACTGGCTGAGCCACCTAGGCCCCCTTGTGAATTCAGCTTTAATCTCCAGCATGAAACCTTGTTTGTTTGGGGAATTATGTTAAAGTTTTATATCAAATTGGAAAGAATTTATATCTTTATGACATTTGACCAAGTCTATTTTGTGATTTTCTGTAGTATAGTTTTCTTCTTATAGCTATTCACATTTTAGTTCTAAGTATTTTATTTTTTAAAAAAATATGTTGAGTTTTCCTTATTGTCATAACCTGTTTTTTAAACAAATGAAGGCTATCAACTTTGTGTATTAATTTAAAATCCTGATCCATATTCGGTAATTTATTATTGACTGCTGAGTTTTTTAGATGATTTCTTCTGCAAATAGTTTCACTTCATTTTAAATTTACATAACTCTCATTATTTTCTCATTGATTTCATCGGCTAATACCAGCAATACAAAGTTAACATACTTGCTTTGCTTCTGAACTTAAGAAACGGTTTTCAGTGTTTTACATATTAAGGAAGATACCTGTTTTAGGTCTAAGATACATCAATTCTTATTTTAGTGATTTTTTTTTTAATTAGAAATGGGTGTTGGATGTTGTCAAAGATCTTTTCAAGTTAAAAGCTTAGGGGAGAGGGGTGCCTGGGTGGCTCAGTTGGTTAAGCATCCGACTTCCGCTCAGGTCGAGGTTCCTGGGCTTGAGCCCCACGACCGGCTCTGTGCTGACAGCTCTGAGCCTGGAGCCTGCTTTAGATTCTGTCTCCCTCTCTCTCTACCACTCCCCTGCTCGCACTCTGTCTCTGTCTCTGATCAATAAATAAATGTTAAAAAAATTTTAATAAAATTAAGGGAGAAATGTTATGGTTTTGTCCTTAGATCTATTTATGTGATTAACTGTGTTAACTGAATTCCACATATTGAGGCATATTTGTTTTTAGATAAATTCAACCTGGTAAGGTTTTAATACACTGTTGGTTTCTGCTAATAGTTAAATTTTCACATCAATATTCATTACAGAGATTTGTCTACAGTTCTTGTACATTTTCCTTCAAGTTTTGGTCCAAATGTTATACTTGTTCCATTTATATAACTTGAAGCTTTCCCTCTTTTGGACAGAACTCTTCTGTGAAACTTTCTATGCCTGATCTGATTTTGTGAGATAGTTACATTTCTTCATTTCTTCTAATAAAATTTGTTTAATGCTTTTTATCATAACTTCTGCCAATTTTGACAAATGTGTTTTCCTAGGAGTCTATTAATCAAACCTTATATTTTTGTTCTATTATTATTTATTTTGCATAGAATTTTGAAAATCATTTACTGCTAAAATTTTCTCTTTCACAATTATTTCTCCTGGTCACTTCTTGCATTTTTCTTCATTTTTTCACTTTTTTGATTTATGGTGAGTGGCTTGACTATTATAGGGTTTTTTTATTGCACTTCATTTATTTACTTATTCACTTAGTTTTCATCTCTCTTTTCAGTCTTATTAATTTTGACATCTGCTTTTTTTTTAAATTTGAGAGAGAGTGAGAGCAGGCAAGCTAGAAGAGGGGCAGAGAGAGAGACGGAGTGAGAGAATTCCAAGCAGGCTCCACGCTGTCAGCATTGAGCCCAATGCAGAGCTCTATCCCATAAACCATGAGATCATGACCTGGGCCAAAATCAAGAGTTGGACACTTACCCAACTGAGTCCCCCAGGTGCCCCAATTTTGATATTTACTTTGATTTATTCCCTTCTGCTTTGTTTTGGTTTACTTTGTTTTTTGGGTATTTTTTTTTCTTCTGAGTTGAAAATTTTATTCTCTTCCTTACTGTCTTAAGAATTTAAGGCTATAAAATTTCATTTAACTGCTTTAAGTGTATATTGTAGTTTCTTATATATTTTTTTCAACTTTTTTTTTTTTTTGAGAGAGAGAGAGAGAGAGAGAGAGAGAGAGAGAGCACAAGCAGGGGAAGGGCAGAGAGAGAGACAGAGAATCTGAAGCAGGCTCCAGGCTCTGGGCTGTCAGCACAGAGCTGGATGTGGGGCTTGAACCCATGAACATGAGATCATGACTGGAGCCAAAGTCAGATGCTCAACTGACTGAGCCACCCAAGGGCCCCTGTAGTTTCTGATATATTGTGCTTTATCTATTTTCTTTTAAAATTTGCAATGTCAGTTTGCAGTTTTTCTTTGGATGAATTGTATGTCATTTGAAAAATTAATTTCCATGGGGCACTCACTCTCTCTCAAAATAAATACTCAAAAAAAAAAAAAGAAAATTTCTAGTTTTCTACATGATAAAATAATTTTTAAAAATATTGTCAGGACACTTGGGTGGGTCAGTCGGTTGAGCCTCCATCCTGGTTTCAGCCCAGGTTATGATCTCGCAGTTTGTGAGACTGAGACCTGCACTGGGCTCTGCAATGATGGCACGGAGCCTCTCTCCCTTTCTGTCCCTCCCCTACTCACGCTCACTCTCTCTCAAATAAATAAATAAATAAATAAATAAATAAATAAATATTAAAAAAAGAATACTGTCTTATTACTTTAAGTAAATTGTTTTTTTCTTTTGAAACCTATATGATAATTAGTTTCATGAGTGTTTCACATGGGCTTGATAAGATGGTATTATCTTCCTTCCAAAGTGTTAAAATCAAGACTTGTGCATAAAATCTACCTTATATTTGGTGTTTTAAATCCTTATTTATTTTTTTGTCCTGTGAACTGATAGTTGATGTTTAGTCTTCCTATCCACAATTATGTTGTCTTTTAAGGTTTTCTTTTTTCTAGTGTTCAAAGTTTTTCTAAAACATGTCTTGTTTATTTCATGTTGAGTTTATTTCTGTTCTTATTAGTGTCTATTGTAAAATGGGAAAAGGAGTCTTTACTTCCGTTACATCCATAAACTATTATTTTAATAACGCCATCAGTAGAATTTTATCCCCAGCTATCCTACTGGATTCTATTATTTATAATCATGCAAAGAAACGATGGTGAAATAAGTGGAAAATAAATCTTCATACAAACATTTTTTAAGTGGTCTGTGATCACAGGAAACCGGTCCAGCCTCCAGATCCCATATGTTCAGCTTAAATTCTATTGAGTCAAAGTTGTCTCTTCAGAAAATGAGCACACTACCTGACCTAGATAACTTGCCGCCTTCCTCAATTCTGAGCTCTTTGTATACATTGCCTGTTGAACATTCCTGGGGGACTCAGTCGTTGAGCAATCAACTGCCGCTCAGGTCATGATCTCGCTGTTCCCTGGGTTCCAGCCCGGAGTGGGACTCTGTGCTGACAGTTCAGAGCCTGCAGCTGCTTCAGATTCTGTGTCTCCTTCTCTCTCTGCCCCTCCCCTGCTAATGCTCGCTCGCTCTCTCTCAAAAATCAATGAAAGATATTTAAAAAAAATTTTTTTTCAATCTTTCTTGTTCAAAAACAAATTCGGACCTTGCGTGCATATCAAAATAAACGTCTATTTTGATCTATTTTAAATGATTTTTGCCTCTCCAAATCTGAAATGCACTGATGTTTTGCCTGGTCAAAGAGGAACGTCAGCGGTCAACGGCCCTCCTACTCACAAACACGCCGTCCAGTATCCTCGGAGATTCCTACTCACCCAGCACCCCAACACGGACTCACTTTAAAACACCCGAAGCTTCCCTCAGCCCCAACCCACTCCAAACACTTATTCCTATGGGCCCAAGCTCACAACACAGCTAGTTCCCCTCTCCCGGGCCCGCAGACACCGCCCCTTCCCCACCTAAATCCCACGTCCTCCTTCCACCCAGTATTGGCCACACCGAGAAAGCCCAAGTCCGGTGCGCTTCCGTTCGAGCTCGGACCACTGGGGGCCAGAACGCTCAGGACTCCTAAGAGACCACCGCAGGCCAGAGACTGAGCCGTAGGACGACCACCCACCTCGCGGGGCCAGCGGCTCTTACTTCGCGCCACATTTCCCAAGTTCCAGCCCCATGAGCTAAGCTTCTCTCTTCAGTCGGGCCGCTTTTCGGCGCTGTGCGTCGTTACCCAGGCGTCTCCGTGGGAACCGCTGCTTTTACGGCTCGGCGCGTCGTTACCCAGGCGTCTCCGTGGGAACCGCTGCTTTTACGGCTCGGCGCGTCGTTACCCAGGCGTCTCCGTGGGAACCTCCGCTTTTACAGCCCGGCGCGACTTTCCCCAGGTGCTGGCGGTGTGGCCAGCTGGTCCACGCCTGGCGGCCGGGAAGGACCCGGCTTCTTCTTAAATATAAAAAGCAATGTAGGGGAGCCTGAGTGTCTCCGTTGGTTAATCCAACTTTTGATTTCGGCTCACAATCTCATGGTTCATGGGGCTAGAGCCCCGCATTGGGCTCTGAGCTGACAGTGCAGAGCCTGCTCAGGATTCTCTCTCTCTCTCTCTCTCTCTCAAATAAACTTTTTTAAAAAATGTATATGCCTTAATTTTAAAATGATTGATTAAAAACCATCAACCATTATCTGAACTTTCAGCAAGTTGTAATCTTTCCGTTGTTGGAGGGTCTTGCCTCAATGTTGATGGCTAATCAACTGATCAGGGTGGTGATTGTGAAAGTTGGGACAGCTGTGATTTAAAATAAGACAATGAAGTTTTCCAAATCAGTTGACTCTTTCTTTCATGAACAATTTCTCTGTAGCACGTGATGCAGTTTGGTAGCATTTTACGCACAGAACTTCTTTCAAAACTGGGTCCATCCTCTCACACCCTGCCGCTGCTCTGTCAGCTAAGTTCATGTAATATATTTTCAGTGCTGTGTTATCATTTCAACAGTCTTCACAGCATCATTGCCAGGAGCACGGTCCATCTCAGGAAACCACTTCTTTGTTCATCCATGGAAAGCAGATCCGCATCCGTTTTATCCCAGGTGGCGCAGCTCCCTGCCGTCTTCAGCCCCCCTTCTGCTTCCGGTTCTCCTGTTGCCACACGTCCGCGGCGACTTCCTCCCCTGGAGTCCTGAACCCCTCAAAGTCCTCCCTGGGGCTGGAACCAGCTTCTTCCCAACTCCTGTTCGTGTTGAATCGTGACCTCTTCCCATGAATCCCCAGTGTTCTTCATGACATCTAGGATGGTGACTCCTTCCCAGGATGTTTTCAGTTTACTCTGCCCAGATCCATCAGAGCAATCGGTGTGTATGGCAGCTATAGCTTCATGAAATGTATTTCTTTTTTTTTTTTTTTTTAAGTTTATTTATTTTGAGAGAGAGGGATCACAAGCAGGGGAGGGGCAGAGAGAGAGGGAGAGAGAGAGAATCCCAGGCAGGCCCCGTGCTTTCAGTGTAGAGAGCCTGATGCGGGGCTTAAACCCATGAATCGTGAGATCATGACCTGAGCTGAGACCAAGAGCCAGACACTCAAACCACTGAGCCACCCAGGTGCCCCTATTAAATGTATTTCTTTTATAGAAAATTTTTTAATGTTTATTCATTTTTGAGAGACAGAGACAGAGCGTGAGTGGGGGAAGGGCAAAGAGAGAGGGAGACACAGAATCCGAAGCAGGCTCCAGGCTCTGAGCTGTCTGCACAGAGCCCAACGCAGGGCTCTAACCCACAAACTGTGAGATCATGACCTGAGCTGAAGTTGGACGCTCAACCGACTGAGCCACCCAGGCGCCCCGAAATGAATTTCTTAAATAATGTCTTGAAAGTTGAAATTACTCCTATGGGTAATCTATGGGTTGCATAATGGATGTTGTGTTAGCAGGCATGAAAATATTAATCTTGTATGTCTCCATGAGGGCGCTTGTGTGACCAGGTGCACTGTCAAGAAGCTGTTATATTTTGAAAGAAATCTTTTTTTCCTAAGTATGTCTGAATCTTGAGCTTAAAATATTCACTAACTCCCACTGTAACAGATATGCTGTCATCCAGGCTTTGTTCCATTCATAGAGCACAGGCAGGGTAGATTTAGCATAATTCCTAAGGGCCCTAGGGTTTTGGGGGATGGTCAATGAGCATTGGCTTCAACTGAAGGTCACCAGCTACCTTAGACTCTAACGAGAAAGTCAGCCTGTCCTTTGAAGCTTTGAAGTTAGGCATTGACTTCTTTCTAGGTACGAAAGTCCTAGACAGCATTTTTCAATATAAGACTGTTTCATCCAAATTGAAATCTGTTCAGTGTGAGCACCTTCATGAGTCCTCTCGGTCAGATCTTCTGGATAATTCTGGCAGCTTCTGTGTCAGCACGTGCTGCCTCACCTTGCACTTGGATGTTACAGAGACAGCTTCCTTCCCCAAACCTCCTGAGCCAACCTCTGCTAGCTCCTACCTCTTCTGCTGCTTCCTCACCTCCTCAGCCTTCCCAGAATCGAAGAGTCAGGGCCTTGCTCTGGGTGAGGCTTTGGCACACTTACCAGTTAAATTCACTGTCTTATATGGGCGTGGCTCGTGGTGCCTCAACTTACATGGTAGCATCAAAGATCACATATCACCATAACAAATATAATTATGAAAAAGTTTGAAACAGAGCAAGGATTACCGAAATGTGACACAGGGACACACAGTGAGCAGATGCTGTTGGCACTGATAGATGCTCGATGCAGTGTTGACACAATTCTTCCATTTGTAGAGGAGAAAGAAAGGGTCAATGTCAGTGAGGCATAATAAAATGGAACGCAATAAAATGAGGTATGCTTGTGTAGACTTAGGAAGGACATTGCTAGGTCATTGGATCATGCCTGTTTCAGCTTTACTAAAATGCCAAATACTTTGTTACAAACCAAATGTGTCAATTTGTATCTTCCCATAAGCAATATATGAGAGTTTTCCTTGGCTCTTCATTCCTTTGTTCCACATAATTATTGCTATTCTGTCGGTTGTACTGGCATCTCACCGTGCCTTGCTTTAAGTTTTTTTTTTTTTTTTTTTTTATTGAACACTAACATAAGGAGAAGTAAATACAAACGTCATGAGTGTGTAGCTTGTGAGTTTTCACAAACTGGATCTCTGGTACCATCACCCAAACCAAATGGAATATTACCAGTGTACTTTCTCATGCTGACTTCCAGTCACCTCCCACCCCTCTGTCCCTCAGAGTTAAGCTGTTCTGACATCATAGTTTTCAAACTTCATGGATAAATGGAATCATACACTGTATCCTTTTTTTGTGTCTAATGCCTTTCTCTTAACATTGTTTCAGTGTCCTCAGGGTTGCTGCATTTACTTGAAACTCAATACATTTTCATTGCTGTGTGTTGTTCTCTGTTATTTGTAAATACCATATTCTGATACTGGCAGGCATTTGGTTTCGATCCTTTGTTTATTATGAAGAGTGTTCCTGTGAGCACTGATGTCCTTGTGGACTTATGTATGCATTTCTCTTGTGTAATATATGCCTGTGGCGGAATTGCTGGTCATAGAGTATGGATATGGTCAGCTTTAGTAGGTAGTGACCAACTTTTTTCCAAAGTGGTTGCACCAATTTATATTTTTATCATATTGTTTAAGAATTCTAGTTGTTTCAGGGACACCTGGGTGGCACAGTCGGTTAAGCGTCCAACTTCGGCTCAGGTCATGATCTCACAGTTGGTGAGTTCAAGCCCCGCATCAGGCTCTGTGCTGACAGTGCAGAGCCTGGAACCTGCTTCAGATTCTGTCTCCCTCTCTGCCCCTCCCCTACTCACGCTCCGTCTCTCTCTCTCTCAAAAATAAATAAACATTAAAAAAAAATTCTAGGGGCGCCTGGGTGGCTCAGTCGGTTAAGCGTCCGACTTCGGCTCAGGTCACGATCTCGGGGTCCGTGAGTTCGAGCCCCGCGTCGGGCTCTGGGCTGATGGCTCAGAGCCTGGAGCCTGCTTCCGATTCTGTGTCTCCCTCTCTCTCTGCCCCTCCCCCGTTCATGCTCTGTCTCTCTCTGTCTCAAAAATAAATAAAAAACGTCAAAAAATTTTAAAAAAATAAAAATAAAAAATAAAAAAAAATTCTAGTTGTTTCACATCCTTACCAACATTTGGTTTAATTGGGCTTTTTAATTTGTCATTCTGGCCAATGTATAGTGGTATCTAATTTTGGTTTCAATTGGCATTCCCTGATGACTAATGAGAACCTTTTCGTGTGTTTGTTGGAAAAAATGTATCCTTTGTAAAGTGTCTGCTTGAGTCAGTCAGATAATATTGGGTTGTATGACTTTTTTTTTTTAATACTGTAGATGGTGTCTTCAGATAAATACAAGTTCTGAATTTTAATATAAATTTGTCAACTTTGTTTTATTCCCTGTTCCTTGTATTCTCATCTTCCACTATTCTTTATAATGTTTTATTTCTTAATCATAGTGATAGGTGCATATATTTTTGTTATTTTTAAATCTTTAATTAAAGATTAATTAAAGTCTGGAGTATTTAAATTTTTTTGTTGTTATTGTAGAGAAAGCACACGAGCAGAGGAGAGGGGCAGAGAGAGAGAGAGAGAGAGAGGATCTTAAGCAGGCTCCATGCTCAGCACAGAGCCCAAAAAGGGACTCAATCCCAGAACCTGAGCCAAAATCAAGAGTCAGATGCTCTGGGGTGCTTGGATGGCTCAGTTGGTTCAGTGTCTAACTTCAGCTCAGGTCATGATCTCGCTGCTCGTGGGTTCGAGCCCTGCATCAGGCTCTATGCTGAAAGCTCAGAGCCTGGAGCCTGCTTCAGATTCTGTCTCCCTCTCTCTCTGCACCTTCTGCACCTCCCCCACCACCACCACCCCCCCACTCATTCTCTGTCTCTCTCTCAAAAATAAATAAACATTAAAAAAATTAAATTGGTTCTAAGACTTTTTGTCAATTAAAGACAATTGCTTTTAAGTATGCCCCAACTTTCTGATTCATCATGTTCTTGCAGCTTATTTTATACAGTTTCTGTTCTTGTCCTCAATTCACCATTTCCATTTATTCAAGGAGCCCTACTTTCTTCAGGCAGGAAATAGCATTTACAGATTACAGTCTGTATGGTGTAGGTGCTTGGTATTTTGGGGGTGGTCATAATTTCTTGGCTTTTTTTGTGTGTGTGTGAATAAAACTAGGCAATATAGATTTCTTTAAAGGAGAAATACTTTGAGTTCAAACTGACATTTCTGATTCAAGTTTGGAATATGGAGCTTTACTTAATTTTGTGATTACATATCCCTCTTTTTTTTCTTACACTGAAATTTGGTTCCTATTTCACTGTCATAATTGTTTGCTTTGCTATTTTAAATATGTATACATTTTTTCCAGTTCTGTTCATCTTTAGGGCATGTTCCCACTCCGTATGTGGGTATATTCATTTGTTTCATTTTGCTTTTCAGTTTTAGGGCTTGTTTTTAGTATTTTAATTTAATTTTACAATTATGTGAAACATCTACAAGGTTCCAAAGTCCAGTCTACACAATACGGTATATACAGAGAAATCTAGTTTCTGTTACTGTCCCCATTCTTACTTTCCTCCCTCTCCCATAGACAAACTTATTTTGTGTTTCTAATATTTTTTCCTTTAATTTAACATAAGCAAATGTGTGTATGTGCACATGCATGTCTGTATACTCTTATTCTTTTTCTTAGAAAATGGTACTGTAATATACATATTTATCTCCACCTTGCTTGTCTTCACACACACACACACACACACACACACACACACACAGGAAATAAACCTTTAGCACTATATAAAGGTGTAGCTCACTTCTATTTGAGTATCATAGTACTCCATTGTGAGGATTTGGCATAATTCATTCAACAAATCCTCTGTCATGAAAATTTGAGTTGTTTTCAACATTTTGTTAACGTGCAGGTAGTGCTAAAGTGAATAGCTCTGTGTATATCTTTTCTTACTTTTGCCAGCGCATCTTTGAGATAGACTCTGAAAAGAGGACTTACTGGATCAAAGGGTAAATGCATATGTCATTTTACTAGATACTGCCAAATTGCCCTCTGTAGGGGTACTGTGCCTTCATCCATTTCCACCCGCAACGTACCAGAGTGTCTATTATGCCGACCAACAGAGCATGCTATCAAGCCTCTGGTCTTTGCTAATAAATTGTGGTACACACGTCTATATATCCGTGAACTCATCACCACAAGCAAGGTAATGAACATATCACTCCCAAAAGCTTTGAAGGCCCCCTTTGTAATACCTGTTTCCCATTACTCTTCCACCTTCCCCTTCCCGTCAAGCAATCACTGAACTGTATATTAGAATTTTGGATAAACAGAATAATAACAGTGTGTATTTATAACAAAGACATTACCCTGGCCCGTGCACAAAAGCCTGCATCCTGGCCCCACCCCCAACCACAATAAAATCCAGAAGCAGTCACCCATCACTGAACTCCCAAACAATCTTTGGAGCTAGTTGGAGCCTACCTTGTTCCTCCCAGAAAGCCTGATGATGTGACTAATCAATCTCGTCACGCTCCCTTTGTGTGTGTGTGGCAACATCCGTCTTGACATCCAAATAAAAGTTGGGGTGGGGGTCTGTCCTGCTCTAGAATGAGCACAACAATTAACTGGTGCTTTGACCAGGATGTATAGATGGTGGCCACCACCACTGAGATCTTTCTTCTGCTGCTCTGGCTTGCCGCCCACTCTCAAGCTTGCACACTGAACTGTTGTGTGCCAGCTCACATGCTCTTTGCGCTGTACTGCTGCCTGCTACCTCGCTTGCACTTTGACTTGTGCGACCCTTTGCCACATTTGCCAAGTCCTATGAGCGTCTGTCCTACATGTAACCTACCAAAGTCACAAGTTATAGCTGGCATTTAGGAACCTGTGTAAGGGACTGGGCCCTCCTTAAAATGACTCTGGGTCACATGTCTCTCAGCCTAGACCTCCCGGTGTGTCTCAGATTGAACTATGTGGCTTCTGTGGCATTAACTGTGACTGATGGTCAGTGGAAAGACTCTCACCCTGTCACCTACCATTGGCTGTAGTCTCCAGCAGACTCTGGCTTATGTTGGATAGACTACTCAGGGGGGAGACTGATGGCTGGTGCAACATATGAACGAAATAGCTGATTGCTCCTGTGGAAGAAGAAGGTGGCTGTGTAGCAGGTTTGCTATTGCTGCATATGCCTGTGTCATCAAAAACGATCCTGATCCTGGGTCATAGGGAAAAACCCTCAGTAAGCCCAGGGCTTAATTCAACCATTGCCATGGGAGAGTGCCCTAACACTGACAATTCTTATTTGGGACTCTTAAAAAGGAAGAAACAGAAATAGAAGCAGAGTGGAGAAGCCCACCACCACCCTACCAAAGTATATATTCAGTAGCAAAAAAAAAAAAAAAAAAAAAAAAAAAAAAAAGAAAAAAGGACGCAGTAAGCCTGGATTATGTGGAGAGGAAGCAAAACACTTCCTTCCAGTTAGAAATCCAAATTTACTAAAAGAGTTGATACAAGAAAAAGACGAGTGTTAATTGCCTCTTACACCTTCACAACTTTAACATGTGCCAAAATGCACCAGCTGGCAACTTTTTATGGCCTTACTGCTAGGGTTCATTACACTCGGGGCTCCCTCTGAATTAAAACAGGGTACTTTGGGGCGCCTTGGTGGCGCAGTCGGTTGGGCGTCCGACTTCAGCCAGGTCACGATCTCGCGGTCCGTGAGTTCGAGCCCCGCGTCAGGCTCTGGGCTGATGGCTCAGAGCCTGGAGCCTGTTTCCGATTCTGTGTCTCCCTCTCTCTCTGCCCCTCCCCCGTTCATGCTCTGTCTCTCTCTGTCCCAAAAATAAATAAATGTTGAAAAAAAATTAAAAAAAAAATAATAAATAAATAAATAAATAAATAAATAAATAAATAAAACAGGGTACTTTATATAAGTTTAGGGGAGTTATTGAACATAACAGAGAAGACAAAGAGGTACATACAGCAGCTTAACCATCAAAAGTTTGCCTTTTTAATTCCTCACGGTCATTGCTTCACTACCCTAAAATATCCCATAATGGGCATAGGTGTTCTAACCCAGTAAGTAGTAAATTTAAATTGCCACTTATAATAATGGAAATCCACATAATTTTTCTCTCCAGTTAAGACAGTTAATACAGCTGTATTAGTTTCCTATTACTGTTGTGACAAATGACTGCAAACGTAGTGGCTAAAAACAATACAAGTTTACTATCTCTTCTGGACATGAGAAGCCCTAAATGACAGGACTGCATCACCTCTGGAGGCTCCAGGAGAAAATCGTTTTCCTTTCTTTTTCTGTCTTCTGGTGGCTGTCCGTAGTGTTCTGCTCATGGTCCCTCCCTTCTCCCTGACTGTCTTACCTCCCTCTCTTATAAAGGCCTAGAGATTGATTACATTGGGTCCATCCAGATAATCCAGGATAACCTTTCCATCTCAAGTCCAAATTTAATAACAGCTGCAAAGCTCCCTTTTGTGATACAGTATATTCACAGCCTCCAGGGATTAGGATGTGGACATCTGTAGGCGGCATTATTCTACCCATCACAATGATCCACTGTAAGTTAAAAAGGGCCGTCAAGGATTAAAACTCATTATATAAAAACTATTTAGAGAAGGGGCAATGCCCCTCCCCCATACTTCTCTGTTTTCTAATTTGGCCTGCTCTCAAACCAGGAAAATGGTGAAATACCTCAGCTTCAGCTCTGGACCCATCCACTAAGGCTCCTAAACCCAATATAATTGAAATGGCAGCCATCCAGGCAGCAACTGGTCAATATTTCACTGTTATACATTTGACTAATACGTTCTGTTTAGTGCCTGTTTCAATAGCCTCTGAGGTACACTTTGCCTTTCCCTCCAGGGACATGATACACCTTAACCAGGCTACTCTTGGTGTACCTCAGTAGTCTTGACTTCATGCACAATCTTTCTAGGCAGGATCAACTGCATCCGGCTTTCTCCAGGAACACAGGTACGGCATCACATTGAAGCCATCCTCCAAGAAGACTCATTTGACACACATTCATGACACATAAATAGTCACAAAGGAGCTCAGGGAAAGGGAATGGGCCATTGTCTACACGTAATAGTAGACCCAGCTACCTCCATTAAGTTCCTAAAATTATTTGGCAACCCACATGCTTCTCCATCCCTGACACTGTGAAGACACAGCTATTTATTTTCAGCACCCACGATGTTAAAACAAGCCAAATATCTTTTATGTCTCCTCGTGTTCTGGAGGCAACATATTCCTCATTTTACTTAAGTCCATTTACGCTGTTACTTGCTGATCAGTGCAACTGAATGGGGTACCAACCAATAAAAGACTCTAAAATCTGCTAAAATTCCAGTACAAGGGCACTTCCATTAAGTACCTGAAGAGAGTCTTTCACTGTTGAGTTTGAGCAACGTCTTCTCATGCCTTTTAGTTTCTGGACTACCATAATGACCATAAGTTGCCCATTAGCTTGTGATGCAAGACACTGCCCTCCTTAGCCCCACACCACATACCATTGGAGTGGCAATTGCCGGTCACATCTGGGCTCTTTTGGAAATAGAGGCTCTCACAAAGAGTCTTTGACCCTTTCTGCCCAAATGGGTTGCATTGTGAAAACAGCACTTACAGAATGTGGCACCATCAAGGCCTCCTTACTGTAATATGGAGCCAGGCTTGGGACCTCTGGCATACCCCCTGCAGCAGGGGTGGCCTCCTCATCCTCAGTTTCTTTCCAGATATGGTGCTGGAGGACGTCACCCCTTGTCTAGATCCCTTGACTACCTGGGGACCTGCTTAGGACTACCTGACTAAACAGCAAAGTAAGTTTGTGCACTTCATGGATGTCACTATGATCACAGGTGTGCAGTTTGCTGGAGAGATGATGCTTTTCATTACTTAACCCAAACGTTCATGATCAAAGATGGACCCAAGTGTCAGCACAATTAGCTAAACCTCAGGCAGTCATTTTAGGATTGAATGGCTTGGCTAACGATTGGACCCAAAGGCACATTTTTTTATGGACTCTTGGGCCATTGACAAAGGTCTGGCCATCTGGTCCAGTCAATGCAGTAACAATACTTAACACATAGTTGTCCTCTTTGGGGTAATAAATTCTGGGAATCTCTTGCCTCACAGATACCCAAAATATAAATGAAGGTCACACATGTCTCTGTACATGCTAAAGCCACAAGATAAGGCCTCACCAAGACACTCTTTACACCCTTCAGAGTTCTGCATATTTATAGTGACTAAGGAATTTATTCACTTTTCAAAATACACCATACTGAGCTTCCTATAAGGCATTTATTGGGATTTTCACCTCCCTTACAGGTCTCAGGCTCTTACCACTAAAAAAAATAGTATGGGGCACCTGGGTGGCTCAGTCAGTTAAGCCTCCGACTTCGGCTCAGGTCATGATCTCACTGTCCGTGAGTTTGAGCCCCACGTCAGGCTCTGTGCTCAGCTCAGAGCCTGGAGCCTGCTTTAGATTCTCTGTCTCTCTCTCTCTCTCTCTCTCTCTCTCTCTCTCTCTCTCTGCCCCTCCCCTGCTCATGCTCAGTCTCTCTCACACACAAAAATAAATAAAAGATTGTTTTAAAAAACAGTATGAGAATTCCCATGTACCCTTTACCCAGCTGCACTAATGTTCACATGTTATATGATGCATGCTATCACAACCCGGAAAATAACATCGATAGAATATGAAAACCCAATTTATAAACCTTACTCCAATTTCGCCAATTTTTCTGCCAATGTAATTTGCTGGTAATCTAATCCACAATCACACATTGCATTCAGTTGTCCTGTCTCAGTCTCCTCAAATCTGTGACAGTTTCTCAGTCTTTGTTTTAATGACCTTGACACTTTTGAGGAGAACTTCAAAGAACTTACAGAATGGCCCAGGTCTTAGGTTGAGGCTCTGCATTTTGGCAAGTGTACCACAGAAGTGATGTGCCATTTGAGAAGCATCTCATGGGAGGAGGGTGCATGATGTGGATATGATGATCTGTCTAAGCACTGGCAACAGCAATGTTAACCTGCAATATTTGGTTAAGGTTTGGCTGGCTGCCTGGTTTCCTCATGGTAAATTTACTATCCATTCCCTTTGTAATTGTTAAGTATACTGTGAAGAGAGAATTTGAGACTATCCAAATACCTTGTTTCTCATCATACTTTAGCCCACTAATTTTAGCTTCGAACAATGCTTGTCTGCAACAATGTTTGCAGTGGTATTTGCCTAATGGCATTTTCCCCTATTTTTTTCTGTTTATTCATTGAAATTCAACTTATGATTTTCCCTGTTTATTAACTTATTTATTTACATTAGTACAGATTCATATTTATTTATTTTGTTGCTCAAATTGTCCCAGCTCTGTTGATTGGGAGCTCTACCCAAATTAGGTCATGTGTACCTTCGATGCCTCTATTATTTTTTGACCACTTCTTTATTTTCTGGCACCCACAAGATGCTCCAGGCCCATCATGTATTTTCCTAGCCCTGCATTCAACATTTTTCTAAAGAACTCCGTTTCTTTTCATTAAAGATAGTATTTAGAAAACAAGATATAGATATCAGGTGTGCTTGTTGCATCTGGGTATCATTCCTTTTAACAGATAGAGGTAGGAAACATGCATATGCATATTGACACACATTCACCCATATCCACTTTTGTATATTCATTTCGCTAAGTATTAAAAACCATGAGTTATGGGGCGCCTGGGTGGCGCAGTCGGTTAAGCGTCCGACTTCAGCCAGGTCACGATCTCGCGGTCCGTGAGTTCGAGCCCCGCGTCGGGCTCTGGGCTGATGGCTCAGAGCCTGGAGCCTGTTTCCGATTCTGTGTCTCCCTCTCTCTCTGCCCCTCCCCCGTTCATGCTCTGTCTCTCTCTGTCCCAAAAATAAACATAAAAACGTTGAAAAAAAAATTTTTAAAAAAACAAACCATGAGTTAATACTGGTGTCTCTGACTCTAGTCTAACACCATGAGGTTCACTCTAGCTCCCCTTTTCCTTATATGTAACCATATATTAAAATATAAAGCTATAAGACAACTTTATCAGCCATCTTCCTGAAGTCTCCAATTATTTATGAGTTATAGTTTTTATAACAGATAGTTAAAATGGAATACTCTGTTTCATTTCTTGCCTGAGACTCTAGAGATGGAAAGCAATGGGTGTCAAAGTTTTAAGATTTGCTCATGTGATGTAATATTATACAGCCAGTAGAAATGGTGTTTACTAAACAAGTACCAAAACAAGGAATACTTTTTATTTATATGACAGTGTGGTGTAAAAATACGTGATTTGTTAATTTTTTCTCTTTTATGTGCACATTCTATTTTCTAAACTAGAGCCTATTAAAACAAAAACACAGGGCGCCTGGCTGACTCAGTCAGCTAAGTGTCTGACTCTGATTTCAGCTCATGATCTCACAGTTCCTGGAAACAAGCCCTAAGTCGGGCTCTGTGCTGACAGCGTGGAGCCTACTTGGGACTCTTTCTCTTTTCTCTCTCTGCCTCGCTCCCACTTGAATGCACACACTCTCTCTTAAAATAAAGAAATAAACATTAAAAAAGAAAAAAAAAAAACAGAGCCCTGCTGCATGACACAGTCTCCCTGCCAAGGGTGGCACCTCAGCTTTTACCTGGTGCTTCTGATATTTACCTTTATATTCCTAGTTAACATTCTTAGCCTGGTACTTCTTAATATTAGATATTGCCTACTGAATTCCATGTGGGTTTTAGAATTCCCAAGCCACACCCCCACTTCTCTTTCTCCCCGTAAGTTATTGCTTAAACCCAGCCGTATACACATAATAATGATGCTAAACTGCTATGACAAGTGACACATGAAATTCAGTGTTTGAAGTAGAACTTTTTCCTGGATTTAATTGCCATGTTTTGTGAAAAATCCTTCCGTGCATTTATCATTTCATTTTACTATGAGTCCAACAATACCGTCATATGCCTATCAATAATGTTTCCCATATGGCCACATAATTAGTTTTCTTTTCTCTCCTGAGACCTTTCCTATAGAGCCTTGTGCCCTGATCCAAAATGGAGTGATTTACTGACGTTTGACTGCTGTGAGTTTTTTTTTAATCTAGAGGTCACTTTTGCATATTATACTAGGACTTTGCTTCAATAACCCCTTTAGGAGAGTAAGGGAGCCCTATGTTTTCACATACATTCTCATTACCTCCAGCTTGTACTCTACAAGCTTTATTTAGGAAAAAAAAAAGTGCAGATGCATTTGAAAATGATGTTTTGTTGTTGTTGTTGTTTTTTTCAGTCATAGCTAGAAGTGTCTTTATTCATACACACACTAGGTTGATGTTTGGGCATAGAATTTAGGTCAGTGTTGCTTTTTCTTAGGGTGCTGGAAGAACTGCTTCCGCCCGCATCTCCCTCCTTCTAGGAAGCTCCTTGTTGGGAAGCTCGTTTTCATATTACCCCTGCACCTGTCATTGGAGCTGCTTTTTCTAACTGAAAGTTTTAGTATTTTGTCTTTATATCAGGTATTATAAAATGTTACTCTTAATGTAGTTCATAACTCATTTTGTAAGGAATCTCAGGATTCCTCCTTTCTATGGTTTAAAGAGAGAAGGGAAAAGAAACATTTATTAAGATTCGCTCTTCCAGGGACACCTGGCTGGCACAGTCAGTAGAGCATGCAACTCTTGATCTTGAGGTCCTGAGTTCGAGCCCTACGTTAGGTGTAGGTTACGTAAAATAAATAAATAAATACATACATACATACATACATACATACATACATACATACATACATAAATACATAAATACATACATAAATAGTTGCTCTTCCAGGAAATGTGTTGAATGTGAGCATATATGCTATTTCTTTTAATTATGAGATTCCACACAGTTTGCTTTTGTACATACCCATCACAGAATCACAGAAATGCCCATTATATATGTGAAACTCTGCATGGAGAAAATGGAATGTCTCAGAATGTGAAGACCATTTGCTTCAGTCACACATTTCCTTAGAATTCTCCATCCCAAGGTTGATGGCACACAATAGCTCCCCTTTTATACAAAACTACTTCCTTGTCTGTGTTCACCTCTGTTTCCTTCTGCCTCTCCATGTGTCTGTTTCAGAGGGTGGTGGTGTTCAGTGATGTGACTGTAGATTTCTCCCAAGAGGAATGGAAGTGTCTGAACTCTGTGCAGAGAGCTTATACAGAGACACGATGTTGGAAAACTACAGTAACCTGGTCTCTGTGGGTAAGGACATCTGTCCTCTAAATTTCAAAATCTGCTCTTAAGTATCTGCTTCCTACATTGGGAGTTATTTAATTACCTTTCAAATAACCAGCTGAATTTCTGCTTTCTGTTCATAGAGTTTGAATTTTGTGAGATAGAAATAGGTGACTCCATAGATTATGGTGGAAACATCATTTTATTCATTTTTCATGATATATGCTTTTCTCTGGTTGGTCCTTCTTATAATCCCATTTCTTTCTTGACCAAAGTACTGGATGAATTCTGGGACATCCCAGAACTTTTTTTCTCATGAACAGGACTTTCCATTTCTAATGCAGCTGTAATCTTACTGGAGCAAGGCCAGGAGGCCTGGACAGATGACAGAGCACCAACCACAAGCCAGTCATCAGGTAAGTGAGGGAATAGTGGAAATGTTGAAGGGGAGCATCAGGTAGCGATCCACCTGTAGTGAGGAAGTGACACCCTTGAGTCTGGAAGATGGCTTTTTTAGGCCTTGTGGAGACAGTGATGCATTGAGTGTCTTTTTGTTCTTCCTCTCCCTCGACACACCCAATCCAATTTACCTCCTTTTTTATCATCTAACACTTCTTCCTCACCCATGAAAGTAATTGTGCATTTTGTATTCAAATTCTTCTTGGCTTATTTCTTTGTAATTTAGACTTGTATAAGTGATGCTCTTTATCACAAAATTGTGCGTGTGATGTGCATGTGGTGTGTGTGTGTATGTGTGGGGTGTGTGTGTGTGTGTGTGTGTGTGTATTATATTTCTATTTTGGCTTTCACTTAATGATCTGCCTATGTTTGCTTCTGTTTAACCAGTTTTACTTGTTTGCACATTCATTAATTTATTGTTTTAACCTATATATAATAAACTTGTAAATTGCACAAGGCAAACTCTTGGGTGCAAGACTTTCCAAAAATGTGTAAAATGTTAAGGATTTCATAGTTTAATAATGGCTGAGATTATGTACATAAATAACTTCTACAAGGTAGAATTTACCACAGGAGAATTTTCACATTAGGAGTCGAGAGGAGGCCAGGACTGGAGGAAATAAGTGGAAATAAGTAAGAGTTGAAGTGAGTGCAACTGTCTGCAGTGAGGGCATTGGGAATACAGTCTTGCATTGGGAGGAGAGAAGGGAGAGAAGATTGAAAAAAGGGAGGCCTAGGAGAGCACATTTTTTATTCAACAGGTATTTACTGGGTAACTATTGTATTCCAGGTCACAGCAGTGAACAAAATATTCATAGTTCCTATTCCCTGAAAGTATACATTTTAATTAGAGGAAATAAATAATAAACAATTGAAGACATAACATATCAGATGGTGTTAAGTGCTGTGAAGATTTTTTTAAGCAAGGGTAATAGTGTGGTGTAATAAAGAATTTAACCTTGCCCAGAGACAGGTGTGTCTTTGCCACTGGCTTCTGGTGGGGAGAGGGGGAGGTAATTTCTAAGACTTTGGACTGTCATACCTGACTGTCTCTGGGTTGGGAGCTGCCCAAAAGTTTAACAATGTGATTTATTGTGGGGACTTTAAGTCATGCATTATCAGTCTGACCTCCAGAAGAGCTGTACACAGGTTAGCCACATGGAGAGCTGAACATAGAATCCAAATAAACGCTCTGGACAGCAAGGCTCTGGTGGCCTCCCTGGTTGGCAACACTATGTGCATATTGTCACAAACATTGCCAAGAGGAGTTAATGCTGTTTGTGATTCCACAAAGAGAAGCCCTGAGATTAGAACTCTCCCTAAGTGGGTTCTGTAAGTCCTTCTAGTGAATTATTGAAACTAAGGGTGGTTTTGAAGACCACCCCCACAAAATTTACAAATGGTGTCAGAAGTGAAGAGAGTCTTTTGGACTGTGTTGTAACTCTGCAGTTGGTGTCAGAAGTTGGAATTACTAGGATGACCCTGACAAGGTGAAATGTGTTGTTTGAGAAGAGAAAGGATGAAGGATGAAAAATGATAAATTTTTGATTCCTGGGTGACCATAGGTTCGCCTATAGTATGGAACTACAGCTGTACTGCAGTCAGTTACAGGAGACGAATTATCAGTGGAATTTAGAAATGATGGATCTAACTCTGAAGGAGTTGGCTCCCTGGATGCATAAAGAAATGCAAAGTAACAAGAAATAAGCCAAATATACAGTCCCTTGGTTATCGTGGCCTGTAATAGTTAAAACAAAAGTAAAGAAGAATGTTGAGATAGGTCCTGATGCTGGGTCAGCCTTAAATTGTGCAGGACCAAGCTACATCCTCTAGTCTCAGAGCTGCTACTGATGGGAAAAGTTAAAATGAAAATAAGAAAAGTGTGGGCCAAACTCAAAATCTGCTGGTCCAAGCTATAGCTGTTTACCTCAGGGCTGCTACCAAAGAGAAAGTTATGGTGACAACAGAAAATTGTGAAAGAGTGATTTTTTATGAGAAAGGGGAGAACTAGTAGTCCTGGTGGGGCAGAAACCTTTAAACAGTTGTTAAGAAATGAGATGACCAAAAACCATAAAATACCTAGGAATAAACCTAACCAAACAGGTGAAAAATCTATACACTGAAAACTATAGAAAGCTTATGAAAGAAATTGAAGAAGACACAAAAAAAGTGGGAAAATATCCCATGCTCATGGATTGGAAGAACAAATATTATTAAAATGTCAATCCTACCCAAAGCAATCTACATATTCAATGCAATACCTATCAAAATAACACCAGCATTCCTCACAGAGCTAGAACAAATAATCATAAAACTTGTATGGAACCAGAAAAGACCCCGAATAGCCAAAGCAATCTTGAAAAAGAAAACCAAAGCTGGAGGCATCACAATCCCAGACTTCAAGCTATACTACAAAGTTGTCATCATCAAGACAGTACGGTACTGGAACAAGAACAGACACTCAGATCAATGGAACAGAATAAAGAACCCAGAAATGGACCCACAGACGTACGGCCAACTAATCTTTGACAAAGTAGGAAAGAATATCCAATGGAATAAGGTCAGTCTCTTCAGCAAGTGGTGCTGGGAAAACTGGACAGTGACATGCAGAAGAATGAACCTGGACCACTTTCTTATACCATGCACAAAAATAAACTCAAAACAGATGGAAGACCTAAATGTAAGACAGGAAGCCATCAAAATCCTCGAGGAGAAAACAGGCAAAACCTCTTTGATCTTGGCCGCAGCAACCCTTACTCAACACATCTCTGGAGGCAAGGGAAACAAAAGCAAAAATGAACTATTGGGACCTCAACAAAATAAAAGGCTTCTGCACAGCAAAGGAAACAATCAGCAAAACTAAAAGGCAATCAACGGAATTGGAGAAGATAATTGCAAACGACACATCAGATAAAGGGTTAATATCCAAAATTTATAGAGAACTTATCAAACTCAACACCCAAAAAGTAAATAATCCAATGAATAAATGGGCAAAAGACATGAATAGACACTTCTCCAAAGAAGACATGCAGATGGCCAACCGACACATGAAAAAATGCTCAACATCACTCATCATCAGGGAAATACAAATCAAAACCACAATGAGATACCACCTCACACCTGTCAGACTAGCTAACATTAACAGATGTTGGCGACAACAGGCAACAATAGATGTTGGTGAGGATGTGGAGGAGGAGGATATCTTTTGCACTGCTGGTGGGAATACAAACTGATGCAGCCACTCTGGAAACAGTATGGAGGTTCCTCAAAAAATTAGAAATAAAAGCCACCCTGGAAACAGTACGAAGGTTCCTCAAAAAATTAAAAATAAAACTATCCTATGACCCAGCAATTGTACTACTAGGTGTTTACCCAAGGGATACAGGTATGCTGTTTCAAAGGGGCACATGCACCCCAATGTTTATAGCAGCACTATCAATAATAGCCAAAGTATGGAAAGAGCCCAAATGTCCATTGATGGATGAATGGATAAAGAAGATGTGGTATATATATATACAATTGAGTATTACTTGGCAATCAAAAAGAATGAAATCTTGCCATTTGTAACACATGGATGGAACTAGAGGGTATTATGCTAAGTGAAATTAGTCAGAGAAAGACAAATATCATATGACTACACTCATATGAGAACTTTAAGAGACAAAACAGATGAACATAAGGGAAGCGAAGCAAAAATAATATAAAAACAGGGGCGGGGACAAAACATAAGAGACTTTTAAATATAGAGAACAGAGGGTTGCTGGAGGGTCTGTAGGAGGTGGGATGGGCTAAATGAGTATGGGGCTTAAGGAATCTACTCCTGAAATCATTGCTCCACCATGTGCTGACTAACTTGGATGTAAATTATAAAAAAATAAATAAATTATAGGAAGTAAAAAAATAAACAAACATTAAAATAAATGAAAGAAAGGAGGGAAGGAAGAAAGGAAAAGAAAAGAAGGAAAGGAAGAAAAAGGGAGGAAGATGATTTTTCAGGAATATTCCTGTATATCAGGCAATGAAGAACAGTGATTCATGAGATGAGGGACAGGAAGCAAAACCCTATTATTCCCCCCCTCCATTTTACTGCCTTATGACAGATTATAGTACACCGCACAGAAAATAAGTGAGATAGAGCTTGACAGACTCCTTGAGTTGAGGCGATATCGCTGACACTCAGGGGTAATCAAGGCAACAACTGTCCAGGGGAGTACTAAAGAAGAAAGAGACCTAGCATGAGGGAATTCTAAGATCTTCAGAGGTCACCTATGAGTATTCAGCAGAGTACTAATCACACATGGGAAATTACTGGACGCTAGCAAAACAAAACAAAAACCATTCAAACTTTTGAAGGGAACCCTGTGTAGCACTCACACAAGGCAAGGAACAATACCTGCTCCCACCAGTCAGATTGAAAGAGCTCACAATTCATGCTGTATTGGTTAGGCTATTCAGCAATGTCTTGCTTTAATAGTGGGGATGGGACTGGTCAGTAAAAACAGTAGTAATGTTCTGGATTCTCCTAACAAATCATAAAAAGAAGACCTGAAAGGATCAAACTGTTTTCAAGTAACTTAATTAATCCCAGAACAAAGCTCAAGAATATTTAGAGGAATACAAAATCCAGCGATCAAGGTAAAACACAATGTGTAGTGTTCAATCAAAGATTACTACACATGGAAAGAAGCGGGGGCGGGGGGGAGCACAATGATGAGAATTTTTTTAATCAAAATTAACCCAGAAATGACAATATTAGTATTAGCAGAAAATATTAAGCAAATGATAACTATATTCCAAATGTTCAAAACTTAAGTGGAAACAGACATACAATACATTTTTTGGTACTCAAATTCAATTTACAGAGTTGTAAACTAAAATGTTTGAGTTGAAAAATACAATTGATGAAGTTAATGGCAGATTAGACACTGTAGATGAAAACATTAGTGAACCTGAAAGCAAAGAAATGGAAACTTATCTAATATGAAAGAGAAAAATTCTATTTAAAAAAAAGAGCATTAGTGAGCCATGAGATAACTTCAAGCAGCCTAAAATACGAGTATTTGGAGCCCCCCCCAAAAAAAGGGTAGAAGCAGAAATTTTTTTGAATAATGACAATTTACAAAAATAGATCCAACAATCTTCATGAGCTGATAGCACAAGAAACATTTTTTAAAAAATCAGTATAGGTCATAATCAAATTGCTCAAAGGCATTATGAATATTTCAGGATTGAAGAGTTTTATTTTCTTTAGTCATAGGGTAAGTTTTAGTACAGCAAGCTAGTAAGAGTCTCTCAAGTGATGTGTCTTGTATTACAATATCTGGAAATGTTCTCATACAAAACCTGACTGCTTGCTACTGGGTGGTTCTCAATGGCTTTAAAATAAGGCATAATCTATAATCCACACAGAGCTTTAGAAAGAATCTGTTAGTACCACCACTCCAGCTTCTAACAGGGCATTAAAGTGGTAATCTCTTTTTGTCCACCAGGTTATCTATTTCAAATTAACAACCTGTTTCAGCTTTGGCACTTCTGTTCGTTTCCATTTAGAATGTCTACTCAATACTGGCTAAACAGCCCTTATATGCCTTCTCTTTTACACTAGGTAAGGGAAGTATTCCTAGACAAATATAATGTCCATTCTTGTCATACATTCAGGTAGAGGAGTTATAACCACTTAACATAAATTTTGTTCATTCAAATTTTCATCCAAATTTTCAAATTAATTCTATTAACTATTTCATCCTAATATTTTCTCAGTCTAAATATCCCCAAAGGCACTTCACCTAATGTAAAGATTTTCAATAATGTCACATTGGGTTCCCATATCAGAGTCTCAGAAAAGTTTCTTCTTCACCCATTGGCCATTGAACCCAGACATTTTCATGTGTCTTTGCATTTCCTTGGCCCTTTTGTCAATTCTTTTTTTTTTTTTTAATGTTTATTTATTTTTGACAGAGAGAGAGAGACAGAGCATGAGCGGGGAAGGGGCAGCGAGAGAGGGAGACACAGAATCCGAAGCAGGCTCCAGGCTCTGAGCAGTCAGCACAGAGCACGATGCGAGGCTCGAACTCACAACCGAGAGATCATGACCTAAGCCAAAGCCGATGCTCAACAGACTGAGCCACCCAGACTCCCATACTGATTAGTTTGATGTTCCCAGGCAATTCAAAGACAGGTTTCCCACTGTTATCTTTGCCTTGCGGTTTTTTAGGTTCTTTTGAAACAGGATAAAATGCAGCAGATTTGTTAAGTGTCTTTCAGTGTTGAGAGACAGCACAGTCTTCTGCTAATCCACCCCACCTACAATACTGCTGCATTAAGACCTTTGTTTTGCTTCTGTCATTTTTCTGCTTCATCCTTATTTCTTAAAAATTGTTTAAAGAGTTATACCCTGATATGAGTCCCTTGACTCTTAATTTTTACCTTTCCTCACTCTCCTATAACTCACTGTAATGATCTTAGCTATATATTATTTCAGCATAATTTTTTCCTCTGGTAGCAGCCCTGTGACTGTACATCAGAATGGATGAAATACAAGCTTAGCCCAGATTGCAAATAACAATAACCAATGAATTGTGTATTCAGCTTGTTTCTTTTTTATTGTTTATTTATTTTTGAGGGAGAGAGAGAGCCCAAGTGGGGAGGGAGGGAGGGAGGGAGGGAGGGAGGGAGGGAGGGAGAATCCCAACCAGGCTCCATGCTGTCAGCACAGAGCCCAATGTGGAGGCTCAAACTCATGAACTGTGAGATCATGACCTGAGCTGAAATCAAGAGTCAGATGCTTAACCAACTGAGTCTCCCAGGCATCCCTAGAGCTTGTTTATTTTTATTTTGTTTTTTCTTATGTATCCAGTGAGCCAACGCTTCAGGAGTTGAATCTATCATTTCTAAATTCCACTGGTAACTTTTACCTTAAGTAACTGATTGCAGCACAATTGCAGTTTTATACCATAGTAACTAGATGGTCACCCAGGAATCTAAGTTTAACCCCCTGCCCCTATAGACACTCTTGTCCTTCCTTTTTCCAAACAGTGCTTTTGCCATGTTTCAGTGAACTAGACTCAATGCTTGAAAAAGCATTCTGACACCATTCTGACACCACTTCTGACACCAGTCATAGATCCCCAAGACCACCTCAGATTCAATGAGTCACTGGAATAACTCAGATTTCAGAAAAGTTATTGTACTCACATTCACCATTTATCACAATTTAAGATTAAATCAGGGAAGTGGTACATAGCAGGGGATCCAGCAGAGGTCAGGAATGAGCTCCTAATTGTCCTCTTTTGGTGGAGTCATGTGGACAGCACTTACATTTCCCAACAACAGTGAATAACAGCACACATGGAGTATTGCCAGTCAGGCTCACCTGAGATTTTGTGTCCAAGTTTTTACTCGGTTTTGGTCATGTAGGTGTTGCTAATTGCCATGTGGCTGCCCTCAGTCTCCAGCCCCTTCAGACCCAAGTTGACAGTGTATGGCCCAAGGCTTGCATCATAAATCATATTATTAGCATAGATTATCTTGTGTGGCCCACAGAAGGCCTCTAAGTAAACAAAGACAATCTTATCAGAGTGTATGCCAAGGCTTTAGAGGTTACCTACCAGAACCTGGTCAGTGACCAAACCTTTCTTTAAAAGAGGTTAATCCTTCATTGCACAAGGGCTTAGAGTGATATGGTGATTTGTCCCAAAATTTAAGCTGGTATTTCATTGTTGGGGTACAAATGTAACCTAGTCTTCTATTTTTTACCACAAGACCACGTTGTTACCCATTCTATTCTTTTTCCATTTATCTGAACTTAGAGCTGACTTTACCCCTCAGTCTGTCACCACTGTAACCTTTGCTGAGCAATATTCCCTCCAGTAAGTTTATGTTTCATGGACTTCCCAAATAGTATTTTCATTGAGATTCCCACAACATATTTCAGCACAGCCACATAAGTCTTCTCTAACTCAATTCATACCTGACTTGTTTGACGTTTTTCTTTAGGTTATAACCAATCAAGATTTCTATCTTCTTTTACCCTACTTTCAGATAATTTCCAATATATTACTTAGCAAGCTCTCTGTACTCCTTTTACCTCAAAAAGATCATCTTATTATACTTAATTCTCACATTATCTTATGAGATACAATATCTCTCCCCTTTTAGATTATATAGTGTAGAATTATATAGTGTAGATTATATAGACAGAATACGTATAGAAATATAATTAACCTTCCTTCCTTCAATTTGGATGATCACCCAGGACAATATATATTTACCAAGCTTCCCAAATAATTCTGAGACATATATTCTCTCGAGAATCATTAATAATATCTTTTTCCTTAGCCATTTTCCTCATCTTTTTATTTGGACTTTCTTCCATCTCTTTTTCATTTTCTGAAATTCATAGCTATATTTTAGTAGTGTCTTACCTATTGACTATTAGAACTTTATTTGAAAACATTTTTGGTTTACCTGTACTTCTGCTACTATAGAACTTTTACTTCTCCCTGAGTAGAAAAAAAGCAAATGTTTGATATTTATTTTATTTCAAATAAAGCATCAAAGTCTCTGACCAAGAAACCATCCTTAAGGAAAGAAATTAGTGGGGCGCCTGGGTGGCGCAGTCGGTTAAGCGTCCGACTTCAGCCAGGTCACGATCTCGCGGTCCGTGAGTTCGAGCCCCGCGTCAGGCTCTGGGCTGATGGCTCGGAGCCTGGAGCCTGGAGCCTGTTTCCGATTCTGTGTCTCCCTCTCTCTCTCTGCCCCTCCCCCATTCATGCTCTGTCTCTCTCTGTCCCCAAAATAAATAAAAACATTGAAAAAAAAATTTTTTTAAGAAATTAGTAATGTAAAAACATTTCAGTTGGACTAAAGGAAAGAATTAGAATGCCAAGCTCCAGTGTCAGAGATGTTTGGGAGATCAATTTAAAAGGCAAGAGTCACAACAGGAGGTATATTTCCACCAACTAATAATTGCACATGAAGTTGTACCTACTTTTAATCAGCATGTACCTCTTACTCTACACACAAAAAAAATTGAAAACGAAGAGAAATCATATGAATGTAATGAATGTGGGAAGCCTTTTAGTGGTAGCTCACAACTTACTCTACACCAGAGGTTCATACTGGTGAGAAACCCTATGTATGTAAGGAATGTGGGAAGACCTTTAAGTTACAGCTCAGCATTTAATAAACATCAGAAAATATACATTGGTGAAAAATCTCATGAATGTAAGAAATGTGGAAAATCTTTTCGCTTTGGCTCTGATCTTTTATGACATCAGATAATTCATACTGGTGAGAAACCTTATGAATGTAGACAGTGTGGCAAGGCTTTTAGTTGGATCTCCTACTTTTCTCCACATCAAAGAATTCATACTAGTGAGAAACCTTATGAATTTAAGGAATGTGGAAAGGCTTTTAGAACTAGCTCATATCTTTCCCAACATCAGAAAATTCATACTGGTAAGAAAACATATGAATGTGAGGAATGTAGAAAGACATTTTCTTGGAGTTTCTATCTTACCAAACATCAGAGAACTCATGTTAGTGAGAAAGCCTATGAATGTAATAAATGTGGGAAGGCTTTTAATAAGAACTCAAAACTTGTTCAGCATCAGATAATTCTTACTGGTGAAAAAACTTATGAATATAAACAGTGTGGAAAGGCCTTTACTAGGAGGTCAAGCCTTATTCAACATGAGAGAATTCATACTGATGAGAAACCTTATGAATGTAAGGATTGTGGAAACACCTTTAGTTGTAGCTCAAACCTTTCTCAACATCAGAGATTTTACACTGGTAAGAAGCCCTATGATTGTAAAGAATGTGGGAAAGCCTTTAGTTATCACTCAAACTTCACTATACATAAGAAAATGTACACAGGTGAGAAACCCTATGGCTGCAAGAATTGTGGCAAGGCCTTCACTAGGAGTTAAAGCTTTATTCAACATCTGAGAATTCATAATGCTAATTAACCCAATAAATGGAAGAACTGTGTAGAAAATGTTTTCTTGGATCAGAATTTACACAACTGAAGAAAATTCAAGCAGTGGAAACATCCTAAGAACCAATAAATGTTGAAAAACATCAATAGCCCCAACTTATCTGGTATTAGAAAATCCACATTTTTAAATTTATAATATTACTATAAATATTAGAAAGTTCATATGTCAGGGTAACCCTGGGAATTTATCTCTACACAGTAATGTCTATAATTTTAATTTATATCTAACATTTGAAACCATTTCAAATTGTACCCCAAAATATAAGTTCCTAAATTATTTT
This sequence comes from Herpailurus yagouaroundi, assembly GCF_014898765.1. Lineage (NCBI taxonomy): Eukaryota > Metazoa > Chordata > Mammalia > Carnivora > Felidae > Herpailurus > Herpailurus yagouaroundi. Next base: position 23,008,765 of record NW_024412430.1, on the reverse strand, counting down.
CCCTCAAATTCTTATCTCAGCACCATGTAATTATTATTTATCTCAAATGTTTATATGGCCTCTTGTTAATATGTATATTCTTATTTATATTAGTCATATGCCTAGGGACCCTCTTTTTTATTACTTTGGTCCTAAATATCTGTACTTGCTCTCATTATTTCATTACCTGAATTTAAAATTTTTAAATAACTGAAAGATTTATATCTCTTTGTTTTAAAAGAGAGCTTTATTTTCTTATATAAAAGTAATACCACAAAACTTCTGGAAACATAGAGAAACATAAGAAAAAATGTAACTTACAATTCTATCAACCAGAACAAACTACTGTCAAATAATTGGATCAAATCGTTCCAACTTTTGTTCTTAGGAAATATTAATATGCTATAACTATACTATCACTTGCCATTCGCATGCCAAAGAAATTTTCATGTCAGTAGTTTAAATCTTTCATTGTGTTTAAATGGCAACATAGGATTCCCCATAGAATTGTATTTACCAAATAAATTTGCTAATTCGCTCTCAATTTAGCAAGCTCATGAACAATGTATTATATCAACATTTTTCTAGATATGTCTTTGTATGCTTACCTTTTTATTTTAGAAAATTGATTTTTCTAAATGTACAAATATATTGTACTGTGAAAAAGGTTTAAACATGACAGATTCCTAAATTCCTGTTTCATGCCTACCCAAATCCCTGCACATTCTCCAAAGGTAACCACATAATTAGTTTAGTCTTCATTATTCCAAATCTTTGATCTCTGTAGAAATATATTAGTATGTTTTGTGATATTACATGAATGCATCATAAAATAGTGACAGAGCTCCTACCTTGTACCATGATTATGAATACCAAATGGGTTAATAAACCTAAAATGCTTAGAATAGTACCTGTTGCATAATAAATATTTGGTGTTAGCCATCATGATTATTATTTGTGGAAAGGAACTGAAACATGTTGTGTACCATGTTCAATGTTACATATTTCTTATGGTAGTTATTATATGATCAATGAGATATTAGGAAGTCTTTTTATCAGCAATTTTCACCACGGGAAATGTACTAATTCTGAAAAATTAAAACCTAAAAGCAAAATTGTAACCAAACCTGTAGAAACACTTTATTCAGACCTCATACATTACATAAAATGTATGTAATATATTCCATTCCATGCTAAAGGATTGGAAGAATATTGTTAAAATGTCTATACTACCCAAAGCAATGTACACACTTAATGCAATCCATATCAAAATACCAACAGTATTTTTCACAGCTCTAGAACAAAAAATCCTAAAATGTGTGTGGAACCAGAAAAGACCCTGAAATAGGCAAGCAGTCTTGAAAAAGAAAAGCAAAGCTGGAGGTATCATAATTCCAGACTTCAAGTCATATTACAAAGCTGTAGTGATCAAAAGATTATAGTACTGGCACAAAAACACATATACATCAATGGAACAGAATAGAAAACCCAGAAATAAATCCACAACTGTATGGTCAATTCAACTTTGACAAAGCAAGAAAGAATATAAAATGGTAAAAAGTCCCTTCAACAAACAGTGTTGGGAAAACTGGACAGCAACATGCAAAAAAAAAAAAAATTAAACTGGACCACTTTCTTACACCATACACAAAAATAAATTCCAAATGGGCTAAAGACATAAATGTGAGATGTGAAACCACAAAAATCTAGAGGAAAACACAGGCAGTAACCTCTTAAACATCAGCTATAGCAATTTCTTTCTAGATATGTCTCCTGAGGCAAGGGAAACAAAAGCAAAATTAAACTATTGGAACTTCATCAAAATGAAACACTTTGGCACAGCAAAGGAAACAATCAACAAAACTAAAAGGCAACCTATTGAATGGGGGAAGATACTTGCACATGACATGTCAGATCAAAGGTTAGTATCCAAAATATATAAAGATCTTATAAAATTCAACACCCCAAAAAAGAATAATCCAATTTAAAAATAGGCAGAAGACATGAATAGACATTTTTCCAAAGAATTGCACATGGCTAACAGAACCCATCACTCATCATCAGGGACATACAAATCAAACCAACAATTAGAAAGCACCTCACCCCAGCCAGAATGGCTAAAATTAACAACACAAGAAACAACAGGTGTTGGCAAGAATGTGGAGAAAGGGGAACCCTCTTACACTGTTGGTGGGAATACAAACTGGAGCAGCTACTGTGGAAAACAGTATGCAGTTTTCTCAAAAAGTAAAACAGAACTACCCTATAATCCAGAAATTGCACTACTAGGTATTTACCCAAAGGGTACAAAAATACTGATTCTAAGGGATACATGCATCCCAATGTTTATAGCAGCATTATCCACAATAGCCAAATTATGGAAACAGCCCAAGTGTCCATCAGTTGATGAACAGATAAAGAAGATCCATTGTATATATACAGAACGGAATATTAGCCATACCAAAGAATGAAATCTTGCCATTTACAATGACATGGATGGAGCTACAGAGTATTAAGCTAAGTGAAATAAGCCAGTCAGAGAAAGAAAAATACCATATGATTTCATTCATATGTAGAATTTAAGAAACAAAACAAATCAGCAGAGGGAAAAAAAGACAGGCAAAATAAGAAACAGACTCTTAACTCTAGAGAACAAGCATGGTTACCAGTGGGGAGGAGGGCAGGGGATGGGTTAAACAGGTGATGGGGATTAAGGAGTGTACTTGTGATGAGCACTGGGGGTTGTATTGAAGTGTTGAATCACTATACTGTATACCAGAATCTAACACGACACTTTATGTTAGCTAACTGGAATTTAAAGAAAAAGAAAAAAATTATGCCAGTCTGAAACCATACATCAGCACATCTATCAAAAGAGGAAAGGTGTACAAATTTGTCTCTATAATCAGTTCCAGACAGTAAAAATCAATATAGAGATCATGCTTTTGGATCAAAATTTTAGTAATAACACAAGTCTTCGACTTCCAGGCAAGACGGTGAAGTAGGAGGATTCTAGGCTCACTCTGTCCCATGGATACACCTGGATAACACATACATCAGTGTAAATAATCCAAAAAATGACCCAAAGACTGGCAAAACAGACTCCACAGCTAAATGTAGAGAAGAAGCCACACTGAAGAAAGTAGGAAAGGCAGAGATGTGGTCAAGAGACAAAGTGGCCTGTGGGACTATCCACACGAGGGACACTGCAGGCACAGAGAATGGAGAGGAGCAGACCCCATACCAGAAACCACAGACATGGGAGACCTGCACTGGGAAGATGCATCCCCATAACCTTTGGCTTTGAAAACCAGAGATGCCTAACTGTGACTTCTTACTATCTATGGGGCTTAACATCTGGAACTTTAAAAATCAGTGGGCTTAGGTGTAGGAGAGCCACAGAATGAAAGGAAACTGAGTTGCCACCCTTAAAGAGACAGCACAACAAACAGCCCCTCTGAGATAGAATATACAGGCATCAGTATGAAAAATGCCTAGGCTAGTGGGAGGGAGATGTTTATTAACATAAGAGCATGTGCTGAAGGGGCAGTGATCTTTAGGAGACTTCTCTAAGATAAAAGACCTGGTGGGCACCATTTCCCTCCCTTGCCCTCCAGCAGAGACAGACACCTGTGGGCACAGCTACAGGAACCAGCACAGTGTGAAGACTAGCCACATAGCTTGCTAACGACAAGCCCTGCCCTGTGCTCTTCTGGCCCCTGTGCTCCACCTCCATCCTGGCCTCAACAGGAGTCTTTGCAGGTAACTGCAGATCCTCTACCGAAGCAAGCCTGCATGGACCTTGTTGGCACTGTACACCCTGCCCCCACATTCTCCTGCAGACCTGCCGCCTCTAATGTACGTTGACAGGAGTCCATCCAAAGCGATGTCACGAGTCTGGCATCGTGCAAGCAGAACTGACAAAAGCCAGAACCACTCCACAGTGCTGCTTGCTGTGAAGAGAAGGGATAACAACCACACACCAGTCCGACTGAAAACCCAGCAGTGAGCTGGGGACAGACATCAGGTCTGGCTGCAGGCCCTGCCCACCAATGAAAACTTCTCAGAGGACAACACTGAGAGATCACCCTGCAGTTCTGTGCTACTGCAATTCTGGAAAACACCTGGTCTGACTCAACTCAAGCCCAAGTCAGCCACAGACTGGCCCACTAACAACACAAGGACCAAGCCCTGCCCTCAACAGGCAAAGAGAGCCTTTCAGATGACTGGACAGAAGGCAAACATAGCTCAGCCACAACAGTAAGATTAACACAATACACACAGGAGACACCCCTGAAACGTCAGGTTCTGATGAAAAATGGACTTTGTACTGCAGGACACTACAAGACCTCTTCTTCATAAAGCCATGACTTTCAAGATCAGGAGTCATAGCTAACTTTCCTGACAGAGAGAGTTACATAAAATGAGGAGATTGAGGAATATGTCCCAAATTGACAGCAGGGGAGCTAAACAAATTGGTGATAAGTAATATGCCTGATAGAGAATTTAAAGTAAGGGCCATGAAGTTACTTACTGGACCTGAGAAAAGAATGGAAGATCTCAATGAGATCCTCAACAAAGAGACAGAAAACAATTTAAAATTTCTTAATGTTTATTTATTTTTGAGGGGGTGATGGTGGGGGGGAAGGCAGAGAGAGAGAGGAAGACACAGCATCTGAAACAGCTCCAGGCTCTGAGCTGTCAGTACAGAGCCCGACATGGGACTTGAACCCACCAACCATGAGATCATGACCTGAGCTGAAGTCAGACGCTCAACAGACTGAGCCACCCAGGCGCCCCAGAAAACATTTTTTAAAAATCAGAGATAAAGAACTCAATAACTGAAATTGAAAATACACTAGAGGGAATGAATAGTAGACTAGAGGAAGCAGAAGAACAGATTAGTGACCTGGAGGACAGAGTAATGGAAAGCAATCAAGCTGAACAGGAAAGAAAGAAAAATGTACTAAAAAGTGAAAACAGACTTAGGGAACTTACTGACACCTTCAAAGGTAATAATACTCACATTGTAGGAATCCCAGGAGAGAGAGAGAAAAACCGGTACAAAAATCTATCTAAAGAAATAAAAGCTGAAAACGTCCCGAATCTGGAGAACTGAAAACAGAAATCCAGATCCTGGAGTCGCAGAGCCCCCAACAAAATCAACACAGGGAGGTCAATAACAAGACACATAGTAATTAAAATGGCAAAAAGTACAGGCGCCTGGGTGGTGCAGTTGGTTGAGCGTCTGACTTTGGCTCAGGTCATGATCTTGCGGTTGGTGAGTTGGAGCCCCATGTGTCTGTGCTGACAGCTCAGAGCCTGGAGCCTACTTCGGATTCTGTGTCTCCCTCTATCTTTGCCCCTCCCCCACTCATGCTCTGTCTCTCTCTGTCTCAAAAATAAATAAACATTAAAAAAATTTTTTTTAATGGCAAAAAGTAGTGATAAAGAGAGAATTTTAAAAGTAGCAAGAGAAAAGAAAAAACAGTTACAAAAAAGAGAAACCCCGGGGCGCCTGGGTGGCTCAGTTGGTTAGGCGGCCGACTTCGGCTCAGGTCATGATCTCACGGTCCGTGAGTTCGAGCCCCGTGTTGGGCTCTGTGCTGACAGCTCAGAGCCTGGAGCCTGTTTCAGATTCTGTGTCTCCTTCTCTCTGACCCTCCCCCGTTCATGCTCTGTCTCTCTCTGTCTCAAAAATAAATAAACGTTAAAAAAGAGAAACCCCATAAGGCTATCAGCTGAATTTTCAGCAGAAACTTTGCAGACCAGAATGGAGGGGCATGATACAAAGCGCTGAAAGAAAATCCTATAACCAAGAATACTCTATCCAGCAAGGCTATCAATCAGAATAGAAGAAGAGATAAAGAGTTCCCCAAACAAAAGTTAAAGGAATTCATCACCACAAAACCAGCCCTATAAGAAATATTAAAGGAGACTCTTTGAGGGGAAAGGAAACACCATAAACAGAAGTAAGAAAAGTAAGAAGCACAAAAGCAGTAAAATTAAGTATATCTATAAAAATCAGTCAAGGGATTCACAAAATAAAAGGATGTAAAGAATGTACCATATACCTGAAACATGGGGCAGGTGGGGAGGGTAGGGGAAAAATATAGTGCTTTTAGAATGGGTTCAAACTTACACAACCATCAACTTTATATAGACTGGACATGCATACGATGTAATATACATACCTGATGGTAACCACAAATCAAAAACCAGCAACAGACATGCCAAAAACTAAATAGAAAGAATCCAAATATATCAAAATATTCTAAGACACAATAGAGGAAGGAAAGCTTCTAAATTCATTCTATGAATAAAACATTATCCTGTTACCAAAACCAGATAAAGACACTACAAAAAAAGAGAACTACAGGATAATATCACTGATGAACATAGATGCAAAAGACCTCAACAAAACATTAGCAAACCAAATCCAATGCTACATTTTAAAAAATCATTCACCATAATCAAGTGGGATTTATTCCCGGCATACAAATGTGGTTCAATAATTGTGAATCAATCACCATGATACATCACGTAAATAAGAGAAAGGATAAAAACTCTCATTAAGGTAGGTTTAGAGGGAACATACCTCAATATGATATAGGCCATAAATGGAAAACCCAAATCTAACAGCATACGCAATGGCAAAACACTAAGAGCTTTTCCCCTAAGGTCAGGAATGAGACAAAGATGTCCACTCTCACCACTTTAAAAAATTTTTTTTAATGTTTACTTATTTTTGAGAGAGAGAGAAAGAAAGAGAGAGAGAGAGTGGGGCGGGGCGGGCAGAGAGAGAGGGAGACACTGAATCTGAAACAGGCTCCAGGCTCTGAGCTGTCAGCACAGAGCCCAACATGGGGCTCAAGCCCACAAACCAAGAGATCATGGCCTGAGCTGAAGTCAGATGCTTAACTGACTGTGCCATCCAGGTGCCTATCACCACCTTTATTCAATATAGTACTGGAAGTCCTAGCCAGAGCAATCAGATAAAAAATAAAAATAAAAAATAAATAAAAGTCATCCAAGTAGACAAGGAAGAAGTAAAAGTGTCACTATTTGCTGGTGACATAACAGTATATATAAAAAACCTGAAAGACTTCACCAAAAATCTACTAGAACAGACAAATTAATTCAGTAAAATCGTAGGATACAAAATCAATATACGAAAATCTGTTGTATTTCTATACATTAAAAATGAAGGAGAAAGAAAAACTAAGAAAATAATCTCACTTACAATAGCACCCAAAATAATAAAATACCTAGGAATAAACTTAACAAAGGAGATTAAAGACCTGTACTCTGAAAACGTAAAACATTGATGAAAGAAAGTGAAGATGACACCAAAAAATGGGAAGAAATTCCATGCTCGTCGACTGGAAATGCAAATATTGTTAAAATGTCTATAACACCCAAAGCATTCTACACATTTGATGCAATTCCTATCAAAATACCAACAGCTGGGGCGCCTGGGTGGCTCAGTTGGTTGAGCAACCAACTTCAGCTCAGGTCATGATCTCACAGTTTGTGAGTTCGAGCCCCGCGTCAGGCTCTGTGCTGACAGCTCAGAGCCTGGAGCCTGCTTCGGATTCTGTGTCTCCCCCTCTCTCTGCCCCTCCCCTGCGTATGCTCTGTGTCTCTCTGTCTCTCAATAATAAATAAATGTTAAAAAAAAAATACCAACAGCATTTTTCACAAAACTACAACAAACATCCTAAAATTTGAATAGAACCACAAAAGACCCCGAATAGCCAAAGCAATCTTTTTTTTTTTTTTTCAACGTTTATTTATTTTTGGGACAGAGAGAGACAGAGCATGAACGGGGAGGGGCAGAGAGAAAGGGAGACACAGAATCGGAAACAGACTCCAGGCTCTGAGCCATCAGCCCAGAGCCTGATGCGGGGCTCGAACTCACGGACCGCGAGATCGTGACCTGGCTGAAGTCGGACGCTTAACCGACTGCGCCACCGAGGCGCCCCTAAAGCAATCTTTAAAAAAGAACAAAACTGGGTGTACTACAATCCCAGATTTCAAGATATGCTACAAAGCTGTGGCAATCAGAACGGTATGATACTTGCACAAACACAGGTACATAGATCAATGAAACACAATAGAAAGCCCACAAATAAACCCACAATCATGTGGTCAATTAATCTTCAATAAAGGAGGCAAGAATATGCAATGAGAAAGATAGTCTCTTCAATAAATGGTGCTGGGAAAACTGTACAGCTACATGCAAAAGAATAAACCTGGACCATTTTCTTACACCATGCACATTATTAAAATCAAGATGGAGTAAGGACCTAAATGTGAAACCAAAAACCATAAAAATCCTAGAGGAGAGCACAGGCAGTTATTTCTCTGACATCGACTGAAGCAACATTTTTCTAGATAGGTCTACTGAAGCATGGGAAACAAAAGCAAAAAGAAACCATTGGTATTACATCAAAATTAAAAGCTTCCGGGGCTCCTGGGTGGCTCAGTCAGTTGAACGTTTGACTCTTGATTTCGACTCAGGTCATGATCTCATGGTTCAGTTCATGAGTTCAAGCCCCACATCAGGCTCCCCACAGACAGTATGAAGCCTGCCTGGGATTCTCTCTCTCTCCTTCTCTCTGCCCCTCCCCTGCTCGCACTCTGTCTCTCTCAAAATAAAAAAAGAAAGAAAGGAAAGCTTCCACACAGCAAAGTAAAAAATCAATGAAACTAAAAGGCAACCTACAGAATGGGAGAAGATATCTGAAATGACCTATTAAATGGTTAGTATCCAAAATATATAAAGAAATTATATAACTCAACACCAAAAAAACAAAAAACAAAAAACAAAAAACAAAAAAAACCACACACACACACAAGCCTATTACAAAATGGGGGAAAAATGTGCAAAAGACATGGACAGACATTTCTCCAAAGACATACAAATGGCCAACAGACATTGAAAAGATGATCAGCATCAGTAATCAGAGAAATGCAAATCAAAACGACAATGAGATATCATTTCACCTCTGTCAGAATGGCTAAAATTAAAAACACAAGAAACAACAAGTGTTGGCAAGGATGTGGGGAAAAAGGAACGCTTGGTGCATTGTTGGTGGGAACGCAAACTGGCACAGCTACTGTGGAAAACAGTATGGAGGTTCCTTGAAAATTAGAATTACCCAGAGAAAATGAAAATGCTAATTCAAAAAGATATATTCACGCCTATGTTTGTTGCAGCATTATTTACAATGGCCAAATTATGGAAGCAACCCGGGTGTCTATCCATAGATGAATGGATAAAGAAGATGTGATATATATACAATGGAATATTAAGCATAAAAAAAAGAAGGAAATCTTGCCATTTGCAACATGGGTGGATCTAGAGGGTAAAATGCTAAGCGAAATAAGTCCGTCAGAGAAAGACAAATACCACATTTCACTCATATGTGTAACCTAAGAAACAAACAAAATAAACAAAGTAAATAGACAAACAGAAAAACAGACTCTTTTTTTTTTAATGTTTATTTATTTTTGAGAGAGAGAGAGAGACAGAATGTGAGCAGAGGAGGTACAGAGAGAGAGGGAGACAGAATCCAAAGCAGGCTCCAGGCTCTGAGCTGTCAGCACAGAGCCCAATGTGGGGCCGAACTCACAAACGGTGAGATCATGACCTGAGCCAAAGTCGGACGCCCAACCAACTGAGCCACCTAGGCACCCCCAAAACAGACTCTTAAATATAGATAAGTGATGGTTACTAGAGGGGAGGTGATGGGGGGAAGAGTGATATAGCCGAAGGTGATTAAGAGTATACTTATCATGATGAGCACTGAGTAATGTATAGAATTGCTGGATCAGTATTTTGTACATCTGAAACTAATGTAACAGTGTATGTTAATTATACTGGAAAATGTTTTAAGTCTTCACAACAATAAAATACTAAAATAAAAAAGCCACATGATCTCGTTGCAGAAAAAGCATTTGACAAATTCAATACCCCTTCATGATAAAAGCACTCAGAAAAATAGGAATAGAAGGAAACTACCTCCACATAATAGAAGTCATACATGAAAAACCACAGCAGGGGCGCCTGGGTGGCTCAGTAGGTTGAGCGTCCGACTTCAGCTCAGGTCATGATCTCACAGTCTGTGAGTTCAAGCCCTGCGTCAGGCTCTGTGCTGACAGCTCAGAGCCCAGGGCCTGTTCCAGATTCTGTGTCTCCCTCTCTCTCTGACCCTCCCCCGTTTATGCTCTGTCTCTCTCTGTCTCAAAAATAAATAAACGTTAAAAAAAAATTAAAAAAAAAAAAACCACAGCAAACATAATAAGGGTAAAGGTATGAAAGCTTTTCTTCTTTTCTTTTTTTTAAAGATTGTTTTAAGTTTGTTATTTGAGAGAGACAGAGACAGCGCAAGTGGAGGAGGGGCAGAAAGAGAGGGAGAGAGAATCCCAAGCAGGCTCTGCACTGCCAGCACAGAGCCCGACATGGGACTCAATCTCACAAAACCATGATATCATGACCTGAGCCAAAACCAAGAGTCAGATGCTTAACCAACTGTGCCACCCAGGTGCCCCCTGAACGCTTTTCTTCGAGGATCAGAATGAGGCAAGGGTGCCAACTCTCCTTAGATCTACTCAACATAGTAATGGAGTACATAGTATGTAGTTCCAGGTAGAGAAATTAGACAAGAAAAAGATATAAAAGGCATCCAAATCAGAAAGGAAGAGCAGATATTCTTATACATAAAAAAGTCCTCAAGACTACACACACACACACACACACACACACACACACACACACACACACACGTTGTTAGATCTAATGAATTCAGCATTGTACCAGGATACAAAGACAGCACACAAAAATTGGTTGCCATTTCTATACACAAACACAGATAATCTGAAAAGGAAATTAAAAAAAAAAAAAACACTATTAACAGCATCAAAAGTAATGAAAGTCTTAGGGGCGCCTGGGCGGCTCAGTCAGTTAAATGTCCAACTTCAGCTCAGATCACAATCTTGTAATTCAGGAGTTGGAGCCCTACTTGGGCTCTATACTGACAGCTCAGAGCCTGGATCCTGCTTCTGATTCTGTGTGTGTGTGTGTGTGTGTGTGTGTGTGTGTGTGTGTGTGTGTCTATGCCCCTATCCCCCTCTCAAAAATAAATTTAAAAAATTTTGGGGAGTGAATGGGTGGCTCAGTTGAGTCCGACTTTGGCTCAGGTCACGGTCTTGCAGTTCATGGATTCAAGCCCCACGTCAGCTGTCAGCTGTCTGAGCTGTCAGCTCAGAGCCTGGGGCCCACTTTGGATTCTGTGTCTCCCTCTCTGACCCTCCCCTGCCTTTTTCCTCTACTTGCAGCCCCTGACAATCTCTTTTCTACCTTCTATGAGTTTGGCTTTTTTTCTTTTTCCTAAAGATTCTACATGTAAGTGATACCATGCAACATTTCTCTCTCTCTGTCTGGCTTATTTCACTTAGTATAATGCCCTTGAGGTTTATTCATGTTGTTGCAAATGACAGGATTTCCTTCTTTTATAAGACTGAATAATATTCCATTGCATATATGGCTTTCCCATTTTCTTGTTCTGTTCATCCATTGATCAACACAGGTGGTTTCCATATGTTGGGTATTGTGAATAATGCTGCAATGAACATGGTGATACAAGTATCAGTTCAAGATAATGATTCTGTAACCATTGGAATATATACCCAATAGTGAAATTGCTGGATCATATGGTAGTTCTACTTTTAATTTTTTTAGAAACCTCTGTACTTTTTTTCATAGTGGCTGCACCAGTTTACATTCCCACCAAGAGTGCACAGGGTTGCTATTTCTCCACATCCGTGGCAGCATTTATCCCTTGAGTTTTCTTTTTTTTTTTTTTTTTTTAATTTTATTTTTGGGACAGAGAGAGACAGAGCATGAACAGGGGAGGGGCAGAGAGAGAGGGAGACACAGAATCGGAAACAGGCTCCAGGCTCTGAGCCATCAGCCCAGAGCCCGACGCGGGGCTCGAACTCACGGACCGCGAGATCGTGACCTGGCTGAAGTCGGACGCTTAACCGATTGTGCCACCCAGGCGCCCATATCCCTTGAGTTTTCTAATAGTAATCACCTTACAGGTATGATATCTCATTGTGTTTTGATTTGCATTTCCTTTATTATTAGTGATGTTGAGCATCTTTTTATGTATTGTTGGCCATTTGTATGTCTTCTTTGGGAATATGTCTATTCAGGTCATTAGCCCATTTTTTAATTGGGTTATCAGTGGGGGGGGGGGGTTCGCTATTGAATTGTATGAGTTCCTTGTATATTTTGATATTAACCCCTTATTGGATATGCAGATATGTGGTTTGCAAATATTTTCTTACTCCACAAGTTGACCTCATTTTGTTGATGGTTCCCTTTGCTGAGCACCTTTTTAGTTCAATGTTCCACTTGTTTATTTTGGTTTGTTACCAAAATTTGATTTGCTGACAAATCTAAAAACTCATTGCTAATACTGATGTCAAGAGGTTACACCCCATGCTTTCTTCTATGAATTTTATAGTTTCAGGTTTTACATTCAATTCCTTAATCCATTTTGAGTTGATTTTGAGTAATTATTCTTAAATTAGGCCCTGCATAACTACATTGTGAGGACTGCTCATTTTAACTTTGTTTTGGAACAGTAAAATGCTACAATAAAGTAGTAAAGGGGCTCCCAGGAATCAACTTCTGACCTGGCACACAGGGAAGATAAAAAAATAATTCAAATTCAAAAACTATCAACAACCCTGGTTTATGGAGTACTAGGGGCACTATGTCAACACAAAGCTTCAAAGAGAATATGTTGTAACCTAGATAATTGAGAGAAACTTGAAAATACTTGTCCTGCCAAAACTCAATAGTTCTGCTTCCTGTACTAGGAAAGTCACTGTGTGCAGTTCAACAAATGATCCCAGTCCTGGAAAAAGCTTTCGTAGACGTGCAGCACTGTGCACTCTTGTTCCAAACCACAGATCTTTCAGAAGAGCATGCCCTGCAATGGTGTGTTCATTACCAGAGAACAGACATGTATAAGCCATGGCCTAAAAAAAGATGCCCTCCAATGAAAACAGAAATATTCTCAGCCAGAAGTGCCTATGCTTCAAGTTTTACACTTCGTATCACCCATCCTTATTTTCCAATTTCCCCAGGAAATAGGATGTGGTATAATAAACTCGGAAATCTTTCTCCAATTGTTTTCTTTTGTGTTAACCTACTTTAGGTGTACTTGAGGACAAACAGCCTAGCTTTACCAGATTTTTAAAAGAACTGACAACTATCTGGATCAATTGTTTCCTTTACCTTTCACAGATATCCTGAAAAGTCACCGTATCAGTCTGCCAGAGCTACCATAACTAATACCACTGACCAGGTGGCTTCAACAACAGAAATTTATTTTCTCATAGTTATGGAGGCTGAAAATTCAGGATCAAGGTGTCTATAGGCTTAGACACCTCCCTCCTTGCTTCCAAATGGCCACTCTCTCGCTGTGTCTTTGCATGTCCTTTTTTCTGTGTGTGCATATTCATGTTCTCTCTTCATCTTATAAGGACACTAGTCCTACTGGATTAGGTCCCAACCCTTATTACTTCATTTAACATTAATCACCTCTTTAAAGGTCCTATTTCCAAACGTCGTCACACTGGGGGTTAGGACTTCGACATATGAGTTTTAGAGGAAACAATCCATTCTACAATCGTCACTATTCCAACTCAAAATAAGAGGGAAAAGAAACTCAATTTTTAAATATTTTGGAAAGGGGCACACATAATAAACAGCACTGTCTTATAATCATTGATGTTGTTTTCATGTCTATATCCAATCTCTTCTCATCTCCAAAAGGAAAACGTGCATATGGTAGGTGCTACAGAGACACCTGCTAGATGTAAAAGATTGTGAGATGGCAGGATATCTATACCTCCTTCTACTTCACACATGAGAAGATACAGAGAAATGAAAAAGATCATCAGAGTCTGACTCTGTAATAGGCACAGAGTCTGGTAGAAAACTATTTCATTTGTGCTGTGGAACTAAAGGAAATCAAAGTTGGGGTGTGCAGTGGATGACTAAAACAAAAAGACCACTTTTCAATATCTGTGGCCTGGGACAGAGGCTTGAAGATCATGAGGCAAAGAATTAGAAGGAGAAATGGAAGGCATTTTTTTTGTGAACCAAGACAACCAACTCAAGAAGTAACATGCATCATAAATGGGGCAACTGAATTATTATAGAATTTGATTAAACTCCATTAAAACATTAAAAATGTTGAGTTTAGAAATGGCAAAGATGTACTAGTGGGGCTAGAACAAGGGATGGAGATTTTGATAGTAAATAGGCTCTTCGGAAGGTATGTAACTCAAGCCATTTTATCTAATTTGCTCCTTCTGACTTACTTCTTAAGAAAAAATTTAGCAGCTTTTTTAAAATGAGAAACCAGGATCTTATTAAAGTGCGACAAGGAGGGGCACCTGGGTGGCTCAGTTGGTTGAGCATCCAATTTTGGCCCAGGTCATGACCTCATGGTTAGGGAGTTCAAGCCCCGTATCGGGCTCTGGAGGCTGCTTCAGATTCTGTGTCTCCCTCTCTCTCTGGACCAACCCCCCCCCCCCCCAGCTCACACTCTTTCTCTCTCAAAAATAAATTTTTAAAAAAAGTCCTTAGGGGCACCTGGGTGGCTCGGTCACTGGGAGTCCAACTTCAGCTAGGGTCATGATCTTGCGGTTCATGGGTTTGAGCCCCACATAGAGCTCTGTGCTGACAGCTCAGAGCGTGGAGCCTGCTTCAGATTCTGTGTCTCCCTCTCTCTCTGCTCCTTCCCCACTCACACTCTGTCTCTCTCTCAAAAATAAACTTAAAAAAATTTTTTTAAGCCCTTAAATTGTGACAAGGAAACATTTAGATTGTGACTTTTCGCCTCTTTTGGATCATCACTGCAAACATGAATAGATTTGTGTATTTGGTAATGAAGCCCCCTTTCTCTCACCAATTATCGTGCTTTTCTGCATCATCTCCTATCTCTATCTAGACAAAGCTTACTGTGCTACAGGACAGGAGCTTTACTAGAGTTGTGGAATAGCAATTTGAAGAATGGCATGTTACTGCTCTCTTAGAACTTACATTCTTATTAAGGGCAACCTCCACCCCTATGTGGGGATACATACACACACACGTGACAAGTGCTACAGGAAGAAAACCCACAAAATAGGATAAAGAATGGGGTAGCTTTCATTTGACATTATGAAGGACCATGTAAGCTGAAAAGGTCCTCATAGAAAATTCTACAGATAAAAGAGTCCATTAAAAGATATGATGAACTGGTAAGAATTGAGGGAAATCCTTTGAAGATGGGAATAACATGAATGTGTACAATAGCTGTTGGAATCCCCAAAGGGCATCTACCAATCCTGGGGGTCTAGAGTTTCTATCATAAAAGACACATATCTGTCTGTATGGGACAACAGAAAAGGCCTGGGGCACACTTATGGTGAGTTGGTAGATAATAAAAACATAAAACTAAAAAACTCAAATGGTTTTATCCTTAGGGAAAGAGAGAAGCAGGATTAAGACAGAAATAAACAATGTTTGCTTTCACATTGGTTCTAAGTATAGGGAAGAAAATCTCCCCTGGGTATCTGTGGTCACATGCAGGCCCTCACATAGATTTAAGAACCTAACAGTATTTGCAAGGTCTGGAAAACTGTAAGGCATGTTTTCTAACTTAAAAATTAGTCCACTGCTGGAGCACCTGGGTGGCTCAGGCAGTTAAGCATCTGACTCTTGGTTTTGGCTCAAGCCATGATCTCATGGCTTTGTGAGTTCAAACCCCACATCGGGCTCTGAGCTAGCAATGTGGAGCCTGCTTGGGATTCTCTCTCTCCCCCTGTCTCTCTGCCCCTCCCTTACTTGTGCAGTCTTTGTCTCTCTCAAAATAAATAAACGTTAAAAAAAAAAGAATTTTATATTAAAAAAAAAAAGAGTCTACTGCTAATGTCTTCAAGGCACGGCAGGAAACAAAAAAGTAAATCCTTTCTGGAGTATACAATTGACTTAGATTTTTTTTAAAAAAAAACCTGTAGGCAAATTCTAAGGTATACAGGGTAAAACAAAACAAAACCACACTAGGAAAGAATATTACATAAGTGAGAGTAAACAAAACCAAAACTAGGGGCGACTGGGTGGCGCAGTCGGTTAAGCGTCCGACTTCAGCCAGGTCACGATCTCGCGGTCCGTGAGTTCGAGCCCCGCGTCAGGCTCTGGGCTGATGGCTCAGAGCCTGGAGCCTGTTTCCGATTCTGTGTTTCCCTCTCTCTCTGCCCCTCCCCCATTCATGCTCTGTCTCTCTCTGTCCTAAAAATAAATAAACGTTGAAAAAAAAATTAAAAAAAAAACAAAACCAAAACTAAAAATACGTGAAAAGCAGAACCATGAAGACTTCCAATGTTAGAAGTATCAACAGATAGAACATAAAATGAGGGCTGCCTGGGTGGCTCAGTTGGTTGGATGTCCGACTTCAGTTCAGGTCATGATCTCACGGTTCATGGGGTTGAGCCCCACATTGGGCTCTGTGCTGACAGTTCTGAGCTTGGAGCTTGCTTTGGATTCTGTGTCTCCCTCTCTCTCTGCCCCTTTCCCAAACACACTCTGTCTCTCTCTCTCCCTCTCTCTCTCTCTCTCTCTCTCTCTCTCAAAAATAAATAAACATTAAAAAAAATTCTTTTAATGTGAAATGATGTTAAAAAGGAAGAGTTCATTAAAAACATGAGAAACAGAAAGACAGAATCAAAATGACCAAGTACATTTACATTTAGAAAACAACCAAATAAAAATTTCTATAAAAATAACTCATAATATTACATTCTACAAATAGACTTAGCTATATAAGGAATTAATAAACTGCAAAACAGACTTAAAAATTATAGAGAATACATAAAAGGGGTAGGGATAGATTTAAAAATGAAGAAAAAAACCACAGAGGAGAGACTGAGAAGGCCCAATATATATTTAACTGGAATTCCCAAAGAAAATAAATGAGAGAGGAAAAGGAATATGTGACTTAGTTTTCTACAGAATTGAAAGATATGAATCCTATAGATTCCACAACTATGCTGAATCTCAATAAGAAAATAAAAATAATACAAAATCTAAATATGCCATGGTGGAACTATGATGCTATAAGGGTGAATAGGGGCACCTGGGTGGCTCAGGTGGTTGGGTGTCCACTCTTGATTTTGGCTCAGGTCATGATCTCACAGTTCACGGAATCGAGCCCCAAAGCAGGCTCTGTGCTGACAGTGCAGAGCCTGCTTGGGATTCTCTCTCCCTCTTTCTGCCCCTTCCCCACTCACACTCACTCTCTCTCTCTCAAAATAAATAAACATTTTTAAAAAGACAATAAACAACAACCCCACAGAACATGCAGCACAGTGGTTACAGGCATGTATGTACATATGCAGGAAGAAAATATGTAAAGTTAATGGTGATGGCTATTTCTAACAGGAGTTGTAGGACTGAAATTAGAAAAGTGACAGTAAAGAACAGAAAAAGAAAAATAAGAGGGGCGCCTGGGTGGCTCATTCGGTTAAGCGTACAACTTCGGCTCAGGTCATGACCTCATGGTTTGTGAGTTCAAACCCCTCATTGGGCTCTCTGCTGTCAGCACAGAGCCCGCTTCAGATCCTCTGTCTCCCTCTCTCTCTGTTCCTCTCTCCTCTCTCAAAAATAAATATAAAAACAAAAAAATATTAAAAATTAAGAAATAAAACTGTTAAAATGTTAATGCTCTGTAGTAGCTATATGGTTGTTTGACATATTAGCCTTAAAGTCTTTTAAAATCTGCACAGAAAACAACAAACTATTAAGATATTCATTTGTTCAACCTTGGTGTGGGGAATACTTCTAAGACAGACAGGAATATAAGAAACCACAAAGAAAAAGGTATGTGGTTAAATGGAATATAGATGCATGTACATGTACACATGCACGTGAACACAGGAAAATATACACAAAAATGATACCAAAGACTGAAAAAGTACTTTCAACAAATGATGTTCAAAATATTCCAAAACCTTCTACAAACTAAGAGTGAGAAGCTGAAATGAAAGCTATGCAAATGATACTGATCTGGCATTTGTTCTTAGGGTGCCATCCTAGAACACAGCTTTTCTTGATAACAGTAATGTTGACATGCTCAACCTGGCAATCCTTTGCGCTGGGGTGGGGTGCTGTCCTGTGCATTGTAGGGTTAGCAGCAACCTGCCCTGTACACACTAGACGCCAGCAGCACCAAAAATTGTTAGACATTGTCAACCCTCCCTGAGGATAGAGGTCATCTGTTTGAGAAGCATTGCTCTAGCATTTTTAGCAGGATGTGAATCTTGTAGAATGAGTGGCTAGGTTTCCTCAAGGTGTCACCTGTAAAATTATCTAGTAACATCTAAAAACAAAGTTCCATTACTATTTATTCTTCCATTAATTAGTGTCTTCAGATATTTTATCTTCTCGAATCAATTTCAGTGACATATTTATCTAGAAAATTATGCCTTCTCTCTAGATTTTTGAATTTATTGTAATAAATTATTGTTACAGTAAAAAATATCTTTATGACATCTATCATGATCACTCCTTTCTCACTCATAGTGTTGGACTGAGTTATGACCAGTGTTTTCTGATGTGACATGATAAAGTCTAGTCTAGCAAATTCAAATAGGTTTTGCCTATTACTTTTTTTTTCCTTTCTTTATTTTAAACTACTTTTTTTTTTTAATTTTAGAGAGAACATGCATAAGCAGAGGAGGGGGGAGAAAGAGAGAGAGAGAGAGAAAGAGAGAGAGAGAGAGAGAGAGAGAGAGAGAGAGAGAATATCTTAAGTGCTGAGCACAGAGCCACAGGGCTCAATCCCACAACCCTGAGATCATGACCTGAGCCAAAATCAAGAGTTGGTCACGCAACTGACTTAGCCATCCAGGTACCCCTATTGCTTTCTATTTCGTTAATCTATTTTAATTTTATTAGACCCTTCTATCTATTCATTTCAGGGTTGTCTTTAATTTTTTCCCTTTTCTTGAGTTAAACATATAATTACTTACTCAACAAATATTAATTCCCTATTCAAAGTGTTTAAGATACAGTATGAAAATGCTAAATAACTGTCCTTGACTTTTTAATATGATGCATGAACTACTGAAAACAGCTTTGACCACATTCTATATCTTGATATATCAGTGGTTCATTGTTATTCCCCTTAAGAGTCTATTTTGGTAAGCATACAGATGTTACTAAGTTTCTAAGCGCTTCAAAATTTTCAACATCCATAACTACTGCAGAAAATAAAAATTATACAACTTTTGCTTTTAAGGATTTGTTATAGAGGTTACTTCATAAAACATTTGGTTTAAAAGCTGTACTCTTAATTACACATTCACTACATCATGAGATTATTATTTTCCCAGTATGAACTTGCAGACACAGCAAAAAGGATCTGAATAATGGGCTGTTCATATTTATTACATTCTGAAGATAAGTTTTTTACATGCAGTAAGAGATCAAAGCTTTCGTATGTGTTTTTTTTTTTAATTTTTTTTTTCAACGTTTATTTATTTTTGGGACAGAGAGAGACAGAGCATGAACGGGGGAGGAGCAGAGAGAGAGGGAGACACAGAATCGGAAACAGGCTCCAGGCTCTGAGCCATCAGCCCAGAGCCTGATGCGGGGCTCGAACTCACGGACCGCGAGATCGTGACCTGGCTGAAGTCAGACGCCCAACCGACTGCGCCACCCAGGCGCCCCTTTCGTATGTTATTAAACAAAGTATTCTCCATTCATTTTAGTAATGATTCTACCAGTGATAGTGATACTGTCAACATTTATTGGGGATTGTCAGACAACATATGAGATGAAATATTTAATTCCCTCCAATTTAAAAACAAGTAAAGAGGAACAGGGATATTAATTTACCTACTCATAGTTCCAGTAGTAAAAGAGTAGTAGAACTACAATATGTAATGTGGGGTTAAAAATTTTGTTTCAAGTTCAAATATAAATTCTAATTAACATATAGTATAATACTGATTTCAGTAGAATTTAGTGATTCATCACTACATATGTACAACACCCAGGGCTCCCCATAAGTGCTCTCCTTAGTACCCATTACCTATCTAGTCCATCCCTCACCCACCTCTCTCCATCAACCCTCAGTTTATTCTCTATAGTTTTTATTTTATGGTTTGCTTCTCTCTTTAAAAAAATATTCTATGAAGAGTTCTCTCAAGTTTGTATCTTGAATTTAGACTTGTTCTCTCAGTCTAAACTGTGATGGATATTCTACATTCAATTATTGACCCAAAATAAATTTTCTGATGCCTAGATATAAATAAGCAGCAAATGAGATTAATATCTATAGGATTTTCTTCTAATAAATTTATTGTAACATAACTGATGCATTGCACGTAAGTTTCCCTATATCGACGTATAAACTTGCTGATACTCAATTAGTTGTGAATCCTAATGAAAGGTTTTCTATATTCCTAACATTCCTAGGTTTCTCACCATTATAAATTATGTGATATTTAATAGGTCTGAACTATGAAGAAAGACTTTCCTACATAGCTTACACAAAACTTTCTTGGGGCACCTGGGTGGCTCATTCGGTTAAGCATCCAACTCTTGGTTTTGGCTCAGGTCATGATCTCATGGTCCATGGGATTGAGCCCCACGTTGGGCTCTGTGCTGACAGTACAGAGCCTGCTTGGGATTCTCTCTTTCTCCCTCTCTCTCTCTGCCCTTCCCCCACTCGCTCTCTTTCTCTCTCTCAAAAATAAGTAAGCTTAAAAAAAATTCTTGCCAGTAGGTGAACAACTACCAGCCTTCCCACATTCTTCACTTGTCTGTTCTGGCTGGTATACAATCTCTGATGCAAAAGTTTGAGCTCTGGTTAAAGGTGTTCCCACATTGCTTACATTCGTAAGATGTTTTTTTTCTCCAATGTAAATTCTGTAATATTTAAGTTTTGAGCTAAGACTAACGGCCTTTTCACATTTCTCACATTCGTAGTATTTCTCACAGTATGCATTTTCTGATGTTGAGTAAAGTAGGAGCTCTGAATAAAAACTTTTCTAAATTACTTATATTCATAGGATTACTCTAAATATAATCTGTTGAAAACCTGTGAGCCACCAAGGGAGACCTTTGACACTGCTTACATTCATAATCTTTTTTTTTTTTTTTCTCCAATATGAAGTCTCTGATGGAGAGCAAGTTTGGAGCTCCAGATGAAGGCCTTACCACACTTTTCACATACACAGCATTTCTCACCAGCATGAATTCTCTGATGTCGAGTAAGATGTGATTGTTGAATAAAGGCCTCACCACATTCCTTACATTTATAAGGTTTTCACCACTATGAATTCTCTGATGTTGAACAAGGTGTGAACCATGACTGAAGGCCTTCCCACAGTCCTTACACTCATAAGGTTTCTCACCAGTATGAGTTCTCTGATGCTGAGTACATCCTGAGCCACAACTAAAAGTCTTTTCACAATCCTTACATTCATAAGGTTTCTCACCAGTATGAATTCTTAGACATCGAACAAGATGTAATAGCTGAATAAAAGCCTTCCCACATTCCCTGCATTTATAGGATTTCTCACCAGTATGAATTTTCTGATGTCGAGCAAGTTGTGAGATATGTCTAAAAGTCTCCCCACATTCCTTACATTTATAAGGCTTTTCTCCAGTATGAATTCTCCTATGTTGTACAAGGTGTGAACCGTGACTGAAGGACTTCCCACAGTCCGTACACTCATAGGGCTTCTCACCAGCATGAGTTCTCTGATGTTGAGTAAGTTCTGAGCCACAACTAAAAACCTTCTCACAGTCCTTACATTCATATGGCTTCTCGCCGGTATGAATTCTTAGATGTCGAATAAGGGATGATAGCTGAATAAAGGCCTTCCCACATTCCCTACATTTATAGAGTTTCTCACCAGTATGAATTTTCTGATGTCAATTAAGTTGTGGACCATGACCAAAGGCCTTCCCACATTCATACATTCATAGGGTTTCTCTCCAGTATGAATTCTCTAATGTCGAGTAAGTTGTGACCCACAACTAAAAGCTTTCCTACATTCCTTACATTCATAAGGTCTCTTGTTAGTATAAATTCTCTTATACAGCTCTTAAGAATTCTTATGAAAAGCCTTATCAATATGTGCTGCTGGGTGCTGGCTGAATGTAGGCATTTTTTCATATTTCTCTTATCGGAAATATTCCTTCTCACTTCTCTGTTGTATTTCAGATAGGCCTCTGAAATTGGATCCATCAAAGTGGTTTTTTAATCTTTCCATTTTATACCACTGAAATGATTCTTTATCAAAACTGCTCTTTTTTGGAAATAACTCCTTAGTATCACACATGCACTGTAAATCTGAAAAATAACAGTAAAGTATACATATAATATATTCCTCTTCCATCAAAAATTAAACTTCTATGGCAGAAACTAGATAAGGGAAAATCATGTTCTAAAGAAGTAAATGGATGAAAACATTCTCAAATATTGAGGACAAGAGTCCAGGGAGAGGAATTAAAAAAAAAAAAAAAGTAAAATGCTAAGTAAGTATACAAAAATGGAGGATAAATAGAAGTCCATGAATACTATATAGTCTATTTACAGGAACTTCCCAACTACTATATGCTTGTTTTATAATGTCTCTGACAGAAGTAAGGAAGAATTCAGTGAGGTTCCAGCAGTGACAAAGTAGAATGGGTAGGTTTAGAGAAAATGATACACCACTGATGAGTTCCATGTGGAAATGACCAGCACACTATTAAAATACTTTCAAGTCCATTAGT
Source organism: Herpailurus yagouaroundi (assembly GCF_014898765.1). Taxonomy (NCBI): domain Eukaryota; kingdom Metazoa; phylum Chordata; class Mammalia; order Carnivora; family Felidae; genus Herpailurus; species Herpailurus yagouaroundi. The sequence continues at coordinate 22,985,928 of NW_024412430.1, read as the reverse complement.
TTTATGTCTTAGTTCGTTACCTAACATGAGTCCCCAAACTCTCATTTGATAAAGAGTAACTATTCTCATGGAACTGTGAGGATTAAGAAGACTACAGCTCCTTGGCATAATATAAGTCCTCAATAAGAAGTATCTATTAGGGGCACCTGGGTTGCTCAGTCAGTTAAGAATCTGACTTCTTCTCAGGTCATGATCTCACCACTTGTGAATTCGAGCCCTTCATCGGGCTCTGTGCTGACAGCTCAGAGCCTGGAGCCTGCTTCAGATTCTGTGTCTCCGTCTCTCTCTGCCTCTCCCCAACTTGCACTCTGTCTCTCTCTCTCTTAAAAATAAACATTAAAAAAATATATATGTAGTATCTATATTAATTGTTATAACTATGGAAGAAGAGTTTGGCAGTTAAGAGAAATATGAAATGAATATTATTTAAACTCCTCTCTCATATAAACTACCACTCAGTAAGCAGCAATACTTTTTCACAATCCAACACTTTGGTTCTCATTTTTGCTTACTCAGCTCTGATTCTCTAACCTATCATTATAATTTTTGAATCGATCTCCAACTCTGGTTCAATCCAACCTCCTGCTTATCCTATGCCTGCAGCAAAATCACTGAACATAGGCGGAGAAGCACACAAAATGAGGATAAGTAGTCCATTTTCAATATAAGAACACATATCTTAACTGCAACCTCAGAGCTGACTGGCTATTTTATTACATTTCCTTGAGTAATTTAAATTAGTAGTGACACAGGATTTAAGGTATCAAAAGGAAGACAGCCCAGAAGGAGACATAAAGTTTTTTATGAGATCTTACCGTGTTAGAGAATAAACTTCCAGATGATGAAGAGAGTAGAATAATCAAATAAATGATGATGAAAAATTACTACTTCATGCCAAATATAGGATTAAACTGCAGATGGACTAAAACTTTACTATACACACACACACACACACACACACACACGCACGCACAAAATCTTTAAAACTTTTTGAGATAAAGATCTGTACCAAAATCCCATATTAAAAAATGGTAAAAGAATATTCACTAGTACTACTATTACTCAAACTACACTGACGTTTCACTGTAATAAATTTTTCAAAATTTAAAGAGATAACTACTAATATAATAAAAAGGAAGAAAGAATTATAAGGGAAAGAAAATGCAAAACTTTGCTAAAATAACAGAGTGGATTTACTCTACCAAGAATAAAGATATCCCACATATACATATGTATCATATTCATAATACATATGCATACATAAAATATATAAAGTCACAATAATTAATACAATATGGAAATAGAAGTAAGACAAAGGTTAAGTGAAAACATCACCTACTGAACAATATACTGTATACAGTTTGATACTCTCTAAGTATGTATGTGTGTGTGTATATATACCAAAACAATAAAGCATATTATCTGTGGATAGTTATATATGATCCAATGGAACAGGGAAGGATCTGTAAAATATGTATACATTCCAATGCACATGGAACATTCTCCAGAACAGATCACATTAGGCCACAAAACAAGTCCAAATAAATTTAAGAAGACTGAAATCATATCAAGCATGTTTTCCAACCATAAGGTATGAAACTAGAAATAAATTAACAACAACAAAAAAAAAACCCACTGGAAAAAAACACAAACACATGGAATCTAAATAACATGCTACTAAACAACCAATGGGTCAACTAAGCAATCAGAGGAGATGAAAAAAAGACATGAAGACAAGTGAAAATGAAAACACAACAGTCCAGGGGCGCCTGGGTGGCGCAGTCGGTTGGGCGTCCGACTTCAGCCAGGTCACGATCTCGCGGTCCGTGAGTTCGAGCCCCGCGTCAGGCTCTGGGCTGATGGCTCAGAGCCTGGAGCCTGTTTCCGATTCTGTGTCTCCCTCTCTCTCTGCCCCTCCCCCGTTCATGCTCTGTCTCTCTCTGTCCCAAAAATAAATAAACGTTGAAAACACAACAGTCCAAAATCTTTTTGTGAAAGCAGTTTTAACAGGGAACTTTTATAGTTATACAGGCCTACACCAATAAACAAGAAAATCTCTGAAAAACAATCTAAATTTACACTTACAGTGACCATAAAAAGAAAAACAAAGCTCAAGTTAGTAGAAGGAAATAATAAAAACCAGAGCAAAAACAAATAGACTAATAACAATACAAAAGCTCAATGAAACCAAAAGTTAGTGCTTCGAAAAGAAAATAAATATGATAAACCTTTAGCTAGACTACCAAGAAAAGAGAGGACCCAAATAAATAAAATTAGAAATGAAAGAGGAAAAATAACACCACAGGAATACAAAGGACTTACAAGAGACTACTACTAAGCCAACAAATTGGACAACCTAGAAGAAATGTATAAAGTCCTGGAAACATACAATCTTCCAAAACTGAACCAAGAAAAAATACACAATCTGGACAGATTACTAGTAACAAAATTAAATTAGTAAAAAACAAACAAAAAAAACCTCTCAACAAACAAAAGTCTAGGATCAGATGACTCCACAGGTGAATTCTACCAAACACTTAAAGAAGAGTTAATACCTATTCTCCTCAAACTATTCCAAGAAATAGAAAAGGAAGGAAAGCTTCCAAATACATTCTACAAGGCCATATTATCCTGATATCAAAACTGAACAAAGATATCAGAAAAAAGAAAACTACAGGCCAACATCCCTAATGAACTTAAATACAAAATAAAAAAATATTAGCAGATTGTATTCTACAATAGATTAAAAGGATCATTCACCATGATCAAGTGGAATTTTATCCAGGGGTGCAAAGACATTTCAATAAAACACAAATCAATCAACATGATATACCACGTTATCAAAATAAAGAATAAAAATAATATGACCATGTTGACAAATGCAGAAAAAGTATTTGACAAAATTCAACATCTGTTCATGATAACTCTCAGCAAAGTGCGTTAGAGGGAACATACCTCAACATAAAGGCAATATATGATGAACCCAGAGCTGACATCATACTCAGTGGTAAAAAAACTGAGAGCTTTTCTTCTAACATGAGGAATAAGATAAGGATGTCCACTCCCACCACTTTTACTCAACATAGTATTGGAAATCCTAGCCATAGCAATCAGAAAAGGAAAAATTAAAAGTATCCAAATTGGTAAGGAAGAAGTGAAACTGTCCTTATTTGCAGATGACATAATACTATATATAGAAAACCCTGAAGACTCTATCAAGAAATTATTAGAAATAACAAATGAATCCAGTAAAGTTGCAGGGTACAAAATTAATATACAGAAATTGCTTGCATTTCTATACATTCTATTAATAATGAAGTAGAAGAAACAGAAATTAAGAAAACAATTCTATTTACAATTACACCAAAAAGAATAAAATACCTAGGAACAAAACTTCACCAAAGAGGTGAGGTACCTGTACTCTGAAAACTAAAATAACACTGATGAAAGAAACTAAAGATCACAATAAATGGAAAGACATTCCATGCTCATGGATTGGAAGGATTAATATTGTTAAAATGTCCATGCTACTCAAAGCAATCTACAGATTCAAAGCAATCAAATACCAAAACCCCATCAAAATACCAAAAGTATTACTCACAGATATAGAACAAATAATACAAAAATTTTACGGAACCCCCAAAGAAACCCAAATAGCCACAGGAATACTGAAAAAGAAGAACAAAATTGGAAGTATCAGAACCACATATTGCAAGATACACTACAAAGAGATATTAATCAAAACAGTATGGTACTAGGACAAAACTAGATACATAGAACAGAACAGAAGCTTAAAAATAAACCCACACTTTTATGGTCAATTAATCTACAACAAAGTAGGTAAGAATATACAATGAGGAAAAGACAGTCTCTTCAATAAATGGTGCTGGAAAAACTGGACAGCTACAATCCAAAGAATGAAATTGGACCACTTTGATACACCATATACAAAAATAAATTCAAATGGATTAAAGATCTAAATGTGACCCTGAAACTATAAAATTCCTAGAAGAAAATATAGGCAGTAATCTGTTTGACATCAGCCTTAGCAACATTTTTTTAGCTATGTCTCCTAAGACAAGGGAAACAAAGGCAAAATGAAACCAAAATAAAAAGCTTTTGGGGTGCCTGGGTAGCTCAGTCAGTTAAGCATCCAACTTTGGCTCAGGTCATGATCTTGCAGTCCATGAGTTTGAGCCCCACGTCGGGCTCTGTGCAGACAGCTCAGAGCCTGGAGCCTGCTTTGGATTCTGTCCCTCTGTCTGTCTCTCTCTCTCTCTCTCTCTCTCTCTCTCTTTCTCTCTCTGCCCCTCCCCCACTCACACTCTGTCTCTCAAAAAAATGAATAAATGCTTTAAAAAAATTTTTTAATAAAAAGCTTTTACACAGCAAAGAAAACCATCAACAAAATGAAAAGGCAGCCTACTGAAAGGGAGAAGATATTTGCAAATTGTATATCAGATAAGAGTTAATATCCAAAAAATGTAAAGAACATATAAACTCAACACCAAAAAAACAAATACAAACCTAAATTTAAAAATTAAATTAAAAAATGGGCAAAGGACCTGAATAGATATTTTTCCAAAGACATACAGATGGCCAAAAGATACATGAAAAGATGCTCAACATCACCAATCATCAGGAAAATGCAAATCAAAACCACAATGAGATATCACCTTACCCCTGTCAGAATGGCTTGTGTTAAAAAGACAAGAAATAACAGTGTTAGTGAAGATGTGGAAGAAAGGAGCCCTTATGCACTGTTGGCGGGAAAGTAAATTGGTGTAGCCACTGTGGAAAACAGTATGAAGATTCCTCCAAAAATTAAAAACAGAACTACCATACAATCTAGTTATTACACTGCTGGGTATTTACCCAAAGAAAATGAACGCACTAATTCGAAAAGATACATGCACCCTTCATGTTTACTGCATCATTATTTACAATAGCCAAGATATGAAAGCAACCCAAGTGTCCATCCATAGAGGAACGGATAAAGAAGATGTGGTGAACATACAATGGAATATTACTCAGCCACACCAAGAGTGAAATTTTGCCATCTGCAACAACATAGATGAACCTAGACGGTATACTAAGCAGAATAAGTCAGAAGGAAAAAAAAAATACCATATAATATCGCTTATACATGGAAAGTTAAGAAACAAATGAATAAAGAAACAAAACATAGAAACACAGCAGACCAGACCCATAAATGTAGAGAACTGGTGGTTGCTGGGGGGCAGGGGGGAACATGGGCGGCATAGACTTCCAGTGATGGAATGAGTAAGTTACAGGATGAGAGGCACAGCATAGAGAACACAGTAATGTGGGGACAGACAGCAGCTGCACTTATGGTGAGCACAGCATAAGGGACAGATGTGTCAAATCACTACATTGTACACCTGAAACTAACATAATGGGTGTGTGTCAACTATACATCAATAAAAAAATAATAATAATTTACTCACTTTAATTCCCTCAAGTTCTGAAATGAGGCTTGCATAAATTAAACATCAGTACATTTTGGATAAGAGTGAATGAATAAAGCATGAACTACTGAAAAAAGGAGAAACTTCTCAAAGAGGGATCAAGTCATTGAAAAAAAGGTAAAATAGGGGTTTTTAAGAAATATTGTTCAGAAGTGACAATACTTACACAAGTTTAAATGACAAGGGGAAGCTGGGAAAGAATTAGATTGCACATATAAGGAAAAGATTGCTGGTCATGGGGAAGGGGGGCACCTACGTTTCTGAGAAGGGAGAGAAACAAAGCTACTTTTCTATGCCTCAGGCCTTCTCTCCCTTGTCAGGCCTCAGTCCTTGGAAGGGCACTTCCCAATAAAAATACCAAAGGTGGTAACTGCCGCAGGGCAAGGCCACCTGGGTTGCCAAGGCCTCTGTCAATGAGCTCTCACTCACCTGGGCAAGGTCCACCTGTCAAGGCCTTTGTAACCATCCAAGGCTGCTTCTCTTGCTCCAATAAGGAGATCACATCTGGCTTAGATCTGGAAAGTCCTACTTCAAGAAAGGAAAAGAAATAGGATCAACCTACAGGTATGGCAGAATTCAAGTCCAGCTGTGGTCATTGAAGAAGATAATAACAAGAATAACAAGGAGGGTGAAGGTCTCCTGAAGAACAGTGTGTGACAGAGACGTCTTCCCCAAAACCATAGAGTGCAGATTATTCCCTCAGTAGCAGGAAACGGAATTCAGACAATCCAGAAATCCACATGGAAAGAGGTAGAAATTCCACAAGGCAAATACCGAATGATCTGCAAGTAAACGTCCTTACCGACAGAGACCAGGTTGTGGTAGTTTTCCAACATCACGTCTCTGGATAAGTCTTTTTGTGCAGCACCCAGAGTAGTTCCACTCTCCCTGGGTGAAGTCTATCGCCACGTCCTTGAATACTGCCAACCCCTCAAAAGAGTCAATATACCCATCACTGATGAAGTTAAAGGCAATTTTTCAACATGGAAAGGGAAATGGAGAGTCATCAGAGAAAGGAGGAGACTCAGGCTGGGGCTAGAGCACACGTCTGGCAGGTCGCTACCCTCCCTCCCGCTCATTGGAGAAACAAGCCACCTTCAGACGGAAGGGCTTGAAGTGAACAAATACTGTAAAATGGAGTTTCCCCAGTAAGTGAAGTAGCAGAAAATACGCAGCTTGACTAAGAAAAACTTGTGGCCTCCATCCATCCTATGTGTACCTCAGATCATATTTCTCTCTTTGAAAGCACAATTTGCATGTGATATAATAATTTAAGAAAGAAACAGTCTAAGGACTATTTCATCATTATGTCGGGAGATCACAAGCATTTTTCTCCTGCTATATAAGACAAATCGTGTATCTTATAACTGACTTGACCATTCGTATATTTTATATTTTAGACACTTAGGTTTGCCCAAACTCTGAAGGAATTCATAGATGGAAAGTTATTATCTAGTTATACCATTATGTCTAATTTAAAACCTCCCTGAAACAGATCAAAACTTTGTATCGACAAGGATGTGGTTTGTCACAGCCTTATTAAGCCATGGTTTTGTGACAGGCATCTTTAATATTTCCCTTGGGAAAATGTGCTCCATCCGCACTCCTGACTGAAAACTAACCACGTGAGAAAGGTCTAAGACTGTTCATGGTACACTCAAGAACAGGCTGGGGAGGAGAGGACTTAGGGAAGGCGCTCACAAGAGTGGGTCTGGGAGCAGATTCCTGAAGGACATCCCAGGAGCAACTTTCATGACAGACAATAAAAACATAGGACCTGATATAAATACAGAAAGTGATAATTCCAACTCACATGAGCCACAGTTTTCAGAATTCCAACAATGATCTGTCCTCTCAGTGACTGTCCTGAGAGGGCAGAGCTGAATACAAAGAAGGCAGGACAGACAGGCTTTCCTCAGAGAAGTCAAACTGGATATCACAATGCCCTGTTTTCCCCATCCCCACCTCCCACAGGCATGGTAACAAGAGCCCAGAGACTGCAGACGCTGCTACAGCAAGAATAACAATACTATCCAGGTGCTGTAATAAAATGTCTCCATTCTAACCTACTAAAGGAGGTTTCTTGAACATTCAAGTTTCTAGACTTTTGTTTTTAACTCTCTTTAAAATCTCTCAGTGATTATTTTTATATAGTACCTATAACTTACCATTGTTTTCACTAACAGGTTGGTCAGACTGTCCTATGTCTCATTACAATATGTGGAAGTACCTCCTTTTGCCTTATTTTTAATTAACCATATACTTTAGAGATCATTTTATATTAATGCATTAAGAGCTCCTTTATTCTTGAGATATGAAATAATCCATCTTGGGGTACCTGGGTGGCTCAGTCGGTTAAGCGTCTCTCACTTCAGCTCAGGTCATGATGCCCTAGTTCATGAGTTTGAGGCTTGCGTCAGGCTCTATGCTAATAGCAAAGAGCCTGCTCAGGATTCTCTCTCTCTCTCCCTCTCTCTCTGCCCTTCCCCCACTCGTCCATTTTCTCTCTCTCTCTCTCTCAAAACTAAACTTAAGGGGTGCCTGGTGGTTCAGTCGCTTGAGCGTCCGACTTCAGCTGGCGTCATGATCTCACGGCTCGAGTTCGAGCCCCACAATGGGCTCTGTGCTGACGGCTCAGAGCCTGGAGCCTGCTTCCGATTCTGTGTCTCCCTCTCTCTCTGCCCCTAACCCACTTGCATTCTGTCTCTGTCTCTCTCAAAAATAAATAAACATTAAAAAATTAAAAAAAAAAAACTAAACTTAAAAAAAATAATCCATCTTAAGAATGACCCACAATTTTTAAAACTGTTTATTTCTGAGAGAGAGACAGAACACAAGCAGGGGAGGAGCAGAAAGAGGGAGATACAGAATCCGAAGCAGGTTCCAGGCTCCAAGCTGTCAGCACAGAGCCTGACATGGGGCTTGAACTCACAAACTGTGAGATCATGACCTGAGCCAAAGCTGGATGCTTAACCAACTGAGCCACCCAGGCGTCCCATGACCCACAATGTTTTAACTAGCTGCCTGATAATCAATATTTAGATTATTTATAAACCATCACTATCTATTTTATATTTTATTTCACATGCACAAACAAATCTGTATGATAATACCCATGAGTCAAGTTGTAGGGTGTGTAGTTCAAATTTTTACACAAAAATTGCTAAACTGCCTACTATAAAGGTCCTATTATCATGTATTAGTGCTGAGAGCTTCCTATATTCTGTCAACTCCTAATCCAAACCCATATGAAGAAAAGTTTTATGGGTTCACCTGGCAGAAGGGAAAGAATCCTCATTGAAAGCATGAGAATAAATAAAAACATAAAACAAAAAAAAACATAAGTATGGGGTAAATTTCAATGAATATTAACCAGGAAAAAAAATTCATATTTAAATACGCATAGAATCGGGACGCCTGGGTGGCTCAGTTGGTTGAGCATCTGACTCTTGATTTCAGTTCAGGTGATGATCCCAGGGTCAGACCACATGTTGGGCTCTGTGCTGAGTGTGGAGCCTGCTTAAGATTCTCTCTCTCCCTCTTCCCCTGTCCTCCACGCATGTACTCTCTCTCTAAAATAAAAAAATTTTTAATTAAAAGAAGGTACATGTAGAATTAAAATCCATTACCAAGAAATACTGGAGGGGATGGAGAGACAGGATGAAGTTGGCAAATGCAGTTTTAAAAGTTCTAAAATTCTAGCACCACTGGGAAATTGTAAAAATAATTTGTATTACACTATAAAGCATCAATGATGCATTCTGCAATCTCTAGTGCAAAAACACTAAAACAAACATACATGAATGTATGATGGAAGGAAAAAATGGAAAGACACAAAGTTCAATTAACCCAAAATAAGACAAAAGAGAACATAAAGATGAACTAGGGGCACCTGGATGGCTCAGTCAGTTAAGCGTCTGACTCTGGATTTTGGCTCAGGTCATGATCTCACATAAGCTCAAGCCCCATATCAGGTTCTTGCCCTGGCAGCACAGAACCTGCTTCTGATTTTCCCTCTCTCTTTGTGCCTCCACTGCTCACTCTTTCTTTCTCTCAAAATAAATAAACTTAAAAACATGTACTAAGTGGAAAAAACAAATAACAACAAAACAGACACTATGTAAGTAATTACATTTAACATAAACTAACACAAACTAAGAAAAGACTAAACTTGTTGGAGCATATTTAATAACAAAATACAACTCCATGCTGTTTACAAAAGACACCCTTCAAATATGAGGTAGAAAAAGACTGAAAGTAAAATAGAAAAAGACATAGCATGTGAATACTAACCAAAGGACAGCAGGTAGAACTACAGTAATATCAAACAAAATAGGCTTTATGTCTATTAGTTATTCTTGCCTTAAACAGGAATATTTCATCTTTATTATAGATGTCAACACAACAGGAAAATCAAAATTCTACGCCTCCATCTACTCAATAACACAACTTCAAAATATAGAAGGCAAAAACAGACAAGCAAACCAATAAGACAAAAATGCAAAGATAGTGAGAGCTATATGATATATGATACCTATATATCATACCCAAGTGGAGCTTATGTGAAAAATGTAAGAGATGTGTGACACTTGAAAATCAATGTACTTTGGGTGCCAGGCTGGTTCAGTCAGTGGAGCATGTGACTCCTGATCTTGAACTCAGGTCCTGAGTTCAAGCCTCATGTTGAGCATGAACTTACTTTAAATAATAATAATAATAATAATAATAATAATAATACTAATACCTTAAAATAGTAACAATATTATTTAAAAATCAGTGTACCTCACCTCATTAACAGAAAAAAGAGAAAATTACACGATCCCCTGGATACATGCAGAAATTCTGACAAAATCCAACATTATGATAAAAACTGAGTAAACCAGGGGCGCCTGGGTGGCGCAGTCGGTTAAGCGTCCGACTTCAGCCAGGTCACGATCTCGCGGTCCGTGAGTTCGAGCCCCGCGTCGGGCTCTGGGCTGACGGCTCGGAGCCTGGAGCCTGTTTCCGATTCTGTGTCTCCCTCTCTCTCTGCCCCTCCCCCGTTCATGCTCTGTCTCTCTCTGTCCCAAAAATAAATAAACGTTGAAAAACAAAAAAAACAAAAAACAAAAAAACAAAAAAACTGAGTAAACCAGAAATCAAAGGAAACACTATCATTAACCTGATAACGCAAATCTTAAAATGCTCCCTCAAAAATCACAATTAAAGCTAAAAATCTGAATGCATTCCCCTTAAAATTATGAAAAAGAAGACCTTTCAACTAGAGGTCTGATCCAGTACAACAGAGCAAGAAAAAAGAAATAAAACGCATAAGTACTAAAAAGGAAGAAATTAAACTAATTAGTCACAAATGACATGATTGTGTACATTAAAAAATCTTAAAGAATCTATAGATAAGCTACTAGAATTGAGTGATTTTATCAAGATTGATAAAAGGTCAACTTAAAAAGAATCAGCTTGATTTCCATAAATCAAGAACAACTAAACAGAAACACAAAATTTTAACTCTGATGTAACTTTCAATAGTATAAGAATTTATAGCTAGTTACAAATCAAAACAGTCTTAAGACCTCTAGAGTAAAAATGACAGAATATTATTGAACGATATATATATATATATATATATATATATATATCCCATGTTCATTGATTAGAAGACATGAGTAGATGTAAATTCTCTCAAAAAACTTTGTAGATTCAAAGCAACCCCAATTTTTAAAAAAGTAATTTTTTAATGAAATTAGCAAATCAATTCTAATATTCTTATAGAAGTGCAAGGATCTGTGAATAGCCAAGGCAATCTCAAAGGAAACCTTTACAAAGGTTTTACAAGGGAATTCTTTGTAAAGGATTCACATTATCAGATATTGACAGTAACGGGGCAGGGGGTATGACAACTGGAAAGTTGGCAATATCCTTTTATTTTTTTCACCCTGTCTCAGTGCTGATTGCCAAGGCGTATTAGGGTTGCAAAAATTCATCAACTCGTGCAATCGTATGTACAGTATATTCGAATGAGGAAGACTAAGAATGCAACAAAAATGCAAGTAGAGGAAATCACCAATAGTAACAAATCAACACCATGAGTAGGAAGAAGCACTCCGAGGAACACGAAGAGCCCCTAATACAGCAGACGCCCAGATACGCGCAGGTTCCCGCACGTTCCGACCTCCCCCGCCCCCGCCCTCAGCACCGCGCGAGGAAAGAGCGGGCACAGCTCACGGAGCGGGAGGGCGGGCACACCAGCAAGGCACGCCCTCCGGTGTCCACTTGACCTCCGGGCGCCCCGCCCCTCTCCGTATCGCCCCCTCGTTGTCCACTCCCGCTCCCAGACACGCACACAGTCACCGTCAGCCGCCCGCCAACACCCACTGTAACCGGAACCTGCACCCCACACCTGGCGTCAGGACAAGCGGACCGACACCACCTCCGAGAGCCGCCGCGCGGTCGGCGGACGCCAGCAGCCAATCAGCGGCGGGAAGGCAGATCTGGACGAAACCGCTTCCGAAGTGGGGGCCGCCGGGGAGTGTAGTCCTGGGCGCCGGGCGCAGAGGCCGCCGGGAGGCGTAGTCCTGGGCGGCAGGAGGTGCGTGGGGCTTGGAGCCTGGCTGACCCCGGGCGGCCCCAGTCTCCAGGGAAGCACCTGTCTGCGGGACCAGGGAAGTTTTGTAGTTTCATAAGCGCCTACCCAGATTTTGGAAGTCTCCCCAATCCCCACGCCGGATGCACTGATCATAGCTCTATACCTCGCCATCCCTCTTCTCCCTTCTTAACATGGTCAGCCTGTATACTCGCTTGTGTACACCTGTAACTTGCTGGCTGCTCTCTTGCTTTGGTTAAATACAGTTCTGATTGTATAACGACCTTTGCCCGCTGTGCATCTGTACCCTTGCAGTACAGCTCAATGTGGCTGGAAAAAAAAAGAGAAAGAAAAGAAACCACACTGACAGGGCTTACTTTAAATGAGAGGCAACAAATTGTTAGTGTTTTCCTGATGATTTCTTTATATTTTCATAATATTGACAAATTGGATTTCACTAATGTTTTCTTGGTGTTAAATTTAGATTATTTTTAGCAGGAATACTACAAAAAATTCTAATGCACCTATATCAGGAGGCACATTGTCCCCTTAAGGCACTGTCAACTTTGATCATTTGGTTAAGGTAGTGCCTTTCAGATTTCTCCACTATACAATTACTAATAAGCATCTTGTGGGGAGACAGAATGTACAGAAAGTAGTTTCAGAATTGCTAACCCATGGCTTTGCAAAACAAAATCTATCACTTTACATTTCTTTTAATTGCATTAATATAGCATGTAAATGCTTCCATCTTGATGTAGTACAAGTACACATAGGTTGAATGTAATTTTGTGCTATTAAAACACACCTCATTTTGATTCCTGCTGAGAAACCATGAGGAAGGCCTGAAGCCTGTGTTCACATATCCAATTTGTTCACATATCCAAACTACTAGTGAGCATTGAAATAAATGGGACTATAACACTGGCCACAGTGAAGTGAGATTTGCAAGATGGCAGACTAGGAAGCCCCAGGCCCTCTTTGCCCATGAAAACATTTTTTAAAACTCTACATGGGCTAAAATAATTTCTTTTAGTTTATTAATTTTGAGAGAGGGGCGCCTGAGTGGCTCAGTTGGTTGAGCATCTGACTTCAACTCAGGTCATGATCTCACAGTCCATGAGTTCCAGCCCCACAATGGACTGTCTGCTATCTGCACAGAGCCTGTTTCAGATCCTCTGTTTCCCTCTTTCTCTGCCCCTCCCCCACTCATTCTCTCTCTCTCTCTCTCTCTCTCTCTCTCTCTCTCTCAAAAAGGAATAAACATTTTTTAAAAATTTTGAGGGGATCCTGGATGGCTCAGTTGGTTAAGCGTCTGACTTTCACTCAGGCCACGATCTCACAGTTCACAAGTTCAAGCCCCACATAGAGCTTTTTGCTGACAGCTCAGAGCCTGGAACCTTATTCAGATTCTGTATCTTCCTCTCTCTGTGCCTCTCCCCCACTTGCTCTCTCTCTCTCTCTCTCTCTCTCAAAAATAAATAAAACATTTTTAATTAAAAATAAATAAATAAAAATTTTTTGAAAAAACAAAATTTTTTTTTTTGAGAGAGAGTAAGCGAGTGGGGAAGGGGCATAGAGAGAGAGGGAAAGAATACCAAGCAGGCTCCATGCTGTCAGCTCGGAGCCGGACATGGAGCTTGAACCCACGAATTGGGAGATCATGATCTGAGCCTAAACCAAGAGTCAGATACTCAACAGGCAGCCTCCCAGGTGCCCCTGAAATAATTTTATAGAAGCCCTGGAAAACAATGGACTACAGCAATCAAGCAAATGCCCAATCAACAAAAAGCCACATTCAAAATAGGAAATCTCATGGCATCCTTGCTTACTTTTGTCTCAACACCTCTATGGTGTGATGCAGTGTAGGGTGGTCTAAAGGAAACAAAATCCCAGTTCCCAATTTCCTCCATCAAAATGAAGGAAGCAAAACAGATTTTACTTGTGACATTCTAACCGGTCTGGGGGCTGCCTGAGGGATTGGTCTGTTTCTTTGGATTAGGAGCTCAGATGGGGCAAAAGTGGAATAGCATGAATCTCAGCCTGGAAAAAGCTTTGGAAAGAAGCAAGTATTGCTTGTGAAAGTTGCAGACACACAGATACCTGTGGCAAGAGATTATGGGTGGAGGAATATGATAGAATATCTAACACTCCAAAGAGAAGTTGGGGTGAGCTTTATTGGGAAGTTGACATTTTAAATTACATGGGGTTGGGTACTGCTGGCTTAGGTGGTAAAGCCTGTGACTCTTGATCTCAGGGTCATGAGTTCAAGCCCCATGTTGGGCACAGAGCCTAGTTAAAAAATAAATTAATTAAATAAATAAAATAACATAAATAAACAAAATAAATAAAATAACAGGAAGAACCAAAAAGAATATCTGTTGCTGAAAAATACAGATAGCTGAATTGAGAAATTCAACAGCAGACTGAAACAGGCAGAAGAACTAGGAAACTTGAAGACATTTGAAATTATTGAATCTCAGGAGGAAAAGAAAAATATTAAGGAAAAATGAATAGACCCTAAGGGACTTTTCGGACTCTATCAAGTAGAACAATTTATGTTCTACTATTGGAGTCTCAGAAGAAGAAAGAAAGAATGGGGCAGAGAGATTATTTTAAAAAATAATATAAAACACTTCCCAAATTTGAGGAACAACATGGATCCACAAATCCAAGAAGCTCAATAAATTCCAAGTAGGATAAAATGAAGAGAACCACACAGAGACACATGATAAATAGTCAAAAGTCAAATCAAAGAAAATCTCAAAAGAAACTTTACATATAAGGGATTCCCAATACGGTTATGAGCAGGCTTTTCAGCAGAAATCTTGGAGTCAAAAACAAACCATCCTAAAATTGGTATGGAACCACAAAAGACCCTGAATAGCCAAAGAAATCTTGAAAAAGAAAAAGCTGGAGGCATCACAATACCAGGTTTCAAGTTATACGACAAAGCTTTAGTAATCAAAACAGTATAAAATAGACAAATATATCAATAGAAAAGAAGAGAAAATCCAGAAATGAAGCCACAGCTATATGGTCAATTAATCTTCGACAAAGCAGGAAAGATATTCCAATGGGAAAGACAGTCTCTTCAACAAATGGTGCTGGGAGAACAGGACAGCAACATGCAAATCAATGAAACTGGGCCACTTTCTTACACCATACACAAAAATAAACTCAAAATGGATTAAAGACCACAATGTGAGGCCAGAAACCGTAAAAACCCTAGAAGAAAGAACTGGCAGTAACTTCTCTGACATTAGCCACTGCAACTTCTTTATACATACCTTCTCCCGACAAGAGAAACAAAATAAAACATAAAGCACTGGGTGTTGTATGTGAGTGATGAATCACTGAATTCTACTTCTGAAGCCAATATTGCACTACATGTTAACTAACTAAAATATATTTTAAAACATCTTTTTAATAAAGAGCTTCTGCACAGCAAAGAAAACAATCAACAAAACTAAAAGACAACCTACTGAATGGAAGAGGATATTTTCAAATGACATTTCTAATAAAGTTTATTAGGGCCAAAACATCATTTGGTATAGAGCTAAATTTGCCTCTCTAGTGAGGCAAAACTTGCCTAAGTACTTTACCCAATACCCCACAAATTATGAGGCTTTCCACTCTGGTTGGCCTGAACAGGGACTACTTAATGGCCTCGTGCAGTGCGTGTGTGTGTGTGTGGGGGGGGGTGCACACATGCACATCTCCCTCCTGTCTGGTTCTGTGCCCTGGAAATCTAGCCATTTTGACCTCCACAGACTTGTAGTTAATTTTCTCAGAAAATTTTTTAAAATAAACTTTATTTTAGAATAGTTTTAGATTTAGCAAAAGTTTATTTTAAAATAGGAGAGAAGGGTTCCTGGGTGGCTCAGTTAGTTAAGCATCAGAATCAGCTCAGGTCATAATCTCACAGTTCATGAGTTTGAGCCACACATCAGGCTCCTTGCTGACAGTGCAGAGCCCGCTTGAGATTCTTTCTCTCCCTCTCTTTGCTGGTCCCCTGCTTGCGCACAAGTGCTCTCTCTCTTTCTCTCTCAAAATAAATAAATAAACTTTAAAAAAAATAGTAGAGGCATTTTCTATAGGTGTACCACACTTAGTCTCCTCTATGACTTACATCCTACATTAGTATGGTGTGCTTGTCACAACTGATGAATTAATACTGATGTGTTATTAGTAACTGAAGTTTATATAGTCTTTTTTTTAACTTTTTAATATAACGTTCTTTTTTTGTGTGTTCCAGGATACCACAATACTTTTAGTTATTATGTCTCCTCTTGGGTATGAGTTTCTTAGACTTTGTTCTCAGTGACAGTTTGAAGGAACACTGGGGATGAATTTTGTAGAATGTCCTGTAACTAGGATTTTCTGATGTTCTTCTTATGACTATACTGGTGTTCTATGTTTTGGGGAGGAAGACCGCAAGGTAAAGTGCCACTCTTTACATACCATCAACATGACTTATCCCTGTTGATGTTAACCTTGATCACCTGGCTGTGTTCCCAAGTAACTTCTGAATAGGCTCTGCACTGACAGCATGCAGTCTGACTGGGATATTCTCTCTCCCTCTCTCTGTCTCTCTCTCTCAAAATAAATAAACAAACATTTAAAAAATCAAGAAAGTCATCGAGAGGTAGTGATGTCATTAACATGGTAAGAGTTTTCTTTTCTATCTTGCTCCCAAATAATGCAATTTAGCCAATTACCAATGGACAAGACAGCATTCAATTTGTGGAAGTCCAGGAATCCAGCAGAAAAACTAGCATACCATTGGAACACCAACAACAAAAAAATCCAAGACTGGAATCATAGAAGAGAATAAGAGGGACAGTTTCACTTTACCTGCATTACCTTTCCACCAAAGCAGCACAGCTCAATGCCAAGATGGGTTTTCTCTGTCCTGATTTCTCCCATGAGGGAACATTAGCATGTGAGTACCCAGTTTCACCGCCTATGTAGAATGCTGAAAATCAGACCCACATTTTTTTCTCATCCCATCCAGAATATTGAGGTATGCAGTGTGGCTGGGAGACAGGGAGTGGCTGGTAGAATAGCAACCAGGGGCACAAAGGGATGTGGATCCTATTAACTGCATTGCAGGCTCCATCAGGAATCCCACCTGTGACTGTGGTAGATGCTCGCCTGTGGATCTCAACTGGTTCATGGGCACCTCCAGTGATTCAAGTGCCTCACCTACACACACCAGTACATTGTGGTCCGTTCCTTGAGCATGACCCAAAAAGTGGTGAGACTCTGAAGAGTGCTACTGAGCATGCGTAGAAAACCAGCTTGAGGGGCGCCTGGGTGGCGCAGTCGGTTGAGCGTCCGACTTCAGCCAGGTCACGATCTCACAGTCCGTGAGTTCGAGCCCCGCGTTGGGCTCTGGGCTGATGGCTCAGAGCCTGGAGCCTGTTTCCGATTCTGTGTCTCCCTCTCTCTCTGCCCCTCCCCTGTTCATGCTCTGTCTCTCTCTGTCCCAAAAATAAATAAACGTTGAAAAAAAAATTAAAAAAAAAAAAAGAAAACCAGCTTGATTCTGCAGAATTAGGAGAAACCACAGACTTAGGCACTCAGCACCAACGCAGGGACAGCAAAAGGGAGTCTGTCAGTACCAAACCTGACAGTGCAGGATCAATAGAAGGCATATAATTTTAAGATTTCCTCCACAAAAGGGAACAAGAAGTGTGGAGTAGACATATCCACAGAAAAGGTCTGAGCAAAGCTCAGAGTCCCTAACAGGGCAAAAGGAAAGTATTTCTTATGTAAATCTAACCAGTAAATACTTGAGATATGAGTATTTCTTTAACGTGAAAACAGCAATGCAAGATTTCAAGGAATATGAGGGGTGCCTGTATGGCTCAGTCACTACAACATGTGACCCCTGATCTCAGTGTCATGAGTTCAAGTAGAATTTACTTAAGAAAAGATTTCAAAGAACATGAAAAATGAAAGAAACATGAGACCACCAAAGGAACACAATAATTTCCTAGTAACTAGACAAAAAAATGGAAATCTGAAATTTTCTTGACAAAGAATTCAAAATAGTTGTTATAAGAAAACTTGATGAACTACAACAAAACACAGAAAGACAATTCAACAAAATCAGGAAAACAATGTATGAACAAAATGACAAGTTTAAAAGAGAAATGGAAATTATAAAGAACCAAAAAGAACTTCTGGAGCTGAAAAATACAATGCATAAAATGAAAAATGCAATAAGAATTTAAATGGCAAATTAGATCAACCAGAAGAAAGAATCTGTAGAGTGGAAGACAGGCCATTCAAATTTTTCTAGTCAGAGAAGAACAAAGAAAAAAATAATGAAAAATAGCAAACAAATCCTATGTGAACTATGAGATACAATTAAGAGAAGCAGTGTATGCACCCAGAGTCCCAGAAAGAGGAGAGAGGGAGAAGGGGGCAGAAAACTTATTTAAATAAATAATAGCTGAGAACTACTCAAATCTGGGGAGAGATTTAGACATCCAAGTTTATAAAATTCATAAATCTTACCAAATTTTCAATCCAAGATGATCTTCTCCAAGAAACATTATAATAAAACTATCTAAAGTCAAAGACAAAGAAAGAATTTTAAAAGTAGCAAGAGGGAAAAAAACCCTCTTCACATAAAATGAAACTCTTATTAGGCTATCAATTGATTTCTTAGAAGAAACCTTGCAGGCCAGAGGAGAGTAGGATGACACATTAAAATATTTGAAAAATATATATATATACCAACCAATCCTACTTTTCCTGACAAAGTTGCCCTTAAGAAATAAAACAAAAATCTAATCAAACAGGCAAAACCTAAGAAAGTTTATTACCATTAGACCTGCCTTATAAGAAATGCTGAAAAGATTTCTTCAAGCTGAAATAAAGTACTCTAGTTAGTAAAATGAAACCACATGAAAATAAAACACACGCTAGCAAAGATAAGCATATAGTCAAAATCAGAATATTCTAATACTTTAATATGGTGGTGTGTAAACCACTTTAGTATAAAGATTAAAGGCACAAAGCATTAAAACTAACATACAGCTACAGTAATTTGGTAATGGATATACAATATAAAAGAGGTAAATTGTAAAACATCAAAACAAAAAATGTGACGGGGAGTAAAATTCAGAGCTTTTGTACGTGATTGAAGTTGTTATCAGCATAAAATAGACTGTTACATCTAAGCTATGTTTTATGTAAGCCTCATGATAACTACCAAACAAAAACCTAGATACACCAAAGGTAAAGAGAAGGGAATCAAAATATACCAGTATGGAAAATCGCCAATCCATAAAGAAAACAAGAAAAGAATAAAAGAATAAGTAAACTAAAAAACAGTTGGAAACAATAAGATGGCATTAGTAAGTGCTTCCCTATTAATAATTACTTTAAATGTAAATGGATTAAATTCTCCAATCAAAAGGCAGAGGGTGACTGAATGGATAAAAAATAAGATGCAAGCATGTGTTGCCTAGAAGAGACTCACTTCAGAGGGTTATATACCATGATCAAATGGGACTTATCCTGGGGTGCAAGGGTGGTTCAGTGTATGCAAATCAATAAATAAAGAAATCCAATTATATCACTAAAGAAAATCACCAAACATAAAACAAAAACTAGAAAGAAACATAGAAAATCTCTATAAACAACAAGTAATACAATGGCACTAAATCCATATCTAACAATAATCACTCTGAATGTAAATGCACTAAATGCTCCAATCAAAAGACAAAGAATGTCAGAATGGATTAAAAAAAAAAAAAAGACCCACCTATATGCTGCCTACAAGAGACTCACTTTAGACCTAAAGACACCTGCAAATTGAAAGTGAGAGGATGGAGCAATATTTACCATGCAAATGGTTGTCAAGAGAAAGCCAGAGTAACAATACTTATATCAGACAAACTATATTTTAAGCCAAAGACTAACAAGAGACAAAGAATAACACTATATAATAATAAAGGGGACATTCTAACAAAAAGGTATAACAATGGTAAGTGGGAACATCCAAAAACATAAAACAATAACAAACATAAAGGAACTAATTGATAATAATACAATAATAGCAGAGAACCATAACAGCCCATATACATCAATAGACAAAACATCAAACCAGAAAATAAACAAGGAAACAATGGCTTTGAATGACACATTGGACCAGATGGACTCAACAGGTATATTGAGAAAATTCCATCCTAAAACAGCAGAGTATACATTCCTTTCAAGTACACATGGGACATTCTCCAGAATAAATCACACATTAAGCCACAAAACAAGTCTCAACAAATTAAAAAAAACTGAAGTCATGCCATATATCTTTTTGGACTACAATACTATGAAACTAGAAATCAACCACAAGAAAAACATGAAAAGAGCACAAATACATGGAGGTTCAATAACATACTACCAAAAATGAATGGGTCAACCAGGAAGTCAAGGAAGAAATTAAAAAATGCAAGCAAATTAAAATAAAAACACAACAGGATGCTTTTGGGGATGCTTTTTTTCTGAAAGAATTATATAGCAATACAGGCCTACCTCAAGAAGCAAGAAAAATATCAAGTAAACAAACTAACCTTATGCCTAAAGCATCTAGGAAAAGAACAATAAGGGAAGCCTAAAGCCAGCAGAAGGAAGGCAATAATAAAGATTAGAGCAGAAATACAGGATATAGAAACAAAACAAAATAAGTAAACAATAGAACCGATTAATGAAATCACATGCCAGTTCTTTGAAAAAAACTAATAAAATTAATAAACCTCTAGCCAGATTTATCCAAAAGAAAATAGAAACCTAAATAAAACCACAAGTGACAGAGGAGAAATAACAACCAACACCACAGAAATACAAACTATTATCAGAGAATATTATAAAAAATTGCATGTCAACAATCTGGACAACCTAGAAAAAATTGGATAAATTCCTAGAAACATATAAACTACCAAAACTGAAACAGGAAGAAATAGACCAGACCAATAGCCACCAAAGAAACTGAGTCAGCAATCAAAAAAACCTCACAACAAACGTTCAGGGCCAGATGGCTTCACAAGGGCATTCTACCAAACATTTAACTAATAGTTAATCCCTATTCTTTTCAAACTATTCCACAAAACAGAAAAGGAAGGAAAACTTTCAGATTCATTCTATGAGGCCAGTATTTCTCTGATACCAAAACCAGATAATAAAAACATCACAAAAAAAGAACTACAGGTCAATCTGTCTGATGAACATTGATGCAAAAAAAGTTCAATAAAATACTAGGAAACCAAATCCAACACTATGTTAAAAAAATCATTCACCACAATCAAGTGGTATTTATTACTGGGTTGCAAGGGTGATTCAATATGCACAAATCAATCAACATGATACACCACATTAATGAAAGAAAGGAAAAGAACCATATGATCCTTTCAATAGATGCATTTGACAAAGTATGTCCTTTAATGATAAAAACCCTCAACAAAGTAGGTTTAGAGGAAACATACCTCAACATAATAAAGCCCATATGTGAAAAACCCACAGATAATATCATCCTAAATGGGGAAAAACAGAGCTTTTCCTCTATGGTCAGTAACAAAACAAGGACATCCACTCTCATGACTTTTATTAACTGGAAGTCCTAGCCACAGCAATCAGACAACAAGAAGAGATAAAAGGGATATAAATTATCAAGGAAAAAGTAAAACCATCGCTATTTGAAAATGACATAATACTATAGAGAGAGAATCCAAAAGACTCCACAAAAACCTTCTAGAACTGATAAACAAATTCAATTAAGTTACAGGATACAAAATCAATACACCAATAATGAAGCAGCAGAAAGAGAAATCAAGGAATCAATCCCATTTACAACTGCACCTAAACCCGTAAGATAATCTAGGAATAAACTTAACCAAAGAAGTGAAAGACCTATACTCTGAAAACTACAAAACACTATGAAAGAAAGATGACACAAAGAAATGGAAAGACATTGCATGTTCATTGACTAGAAAAACAAATATTGTTAAAATGTCTATACTACCCAAAGCAATCTACATGTTTAATGCCATCCCTATCAAAATACAACAGCATTTTTCACAGAGCTAGAGCAAACAATCCTATCATTTGTATGGAACCACAAAAGACCCCAAATATCCAAAGCAATCTTGAAAAAGAACAAAACTGGAGGTATCACAACCCCAGATCTCAAGATATATTACAAGTCTGTAGTAAAACAGTATGGAACTGGAATAAAAATAGACACATAGATCAATGGAACAGAATAGAAAACTCAAAAATGAACCCACAAGTATATGGTCAATTCATCTTTGACAATGGAGGAAAGAATATGCAATGAGAAAAAAATCTCTTCAACGAATGATGCTGGGAAAACTGGACAGCAACAGGCAGAAGAATGAAACTGGACCACTTCCTTACACCATTTACAAAAATAAATTCAAAATGGATGAAAGACCTAAATGTGAGACCTGAAACCATAAAAATCCTAGAAGAGACACAAGCAGTATCCCCTTTGATATTGATAGTAGCAGTGTGTTTCTAGAAATGTCTCCTGAGGCGCAGAGAACAAAAGTAAAAATAAACTTCCACCACCACCACCCCCTTTAAAAGAAATTTCCCCCCCAGGGTTACTACAATGAGCAAATCAAAACACACCTGGTGGAGGGTCCAAACCACCACTACAAGTAGGGAGATAAAGCAACCAGAGTCACAACAACAGAGACCAGTTAACACACTCGAAAAACACCTCCTGAAGGGCCAGGCCCTGGACAGTGGATGACCCCTCTTTAATATAGTAGTGCTCGCAGGTGTAGGACATACAACAAGGTCTTAAAACACATAAGGGACAGAAAACTATCTAAAATGATGAAACAGAAGAATTCTCCTCAAAAGAAATTCCAGGAAGAAATGACAGGTAAAGAATTGTTCAAAACAGATATAAACAATATATCTGATCAAAATTTTAGAATAATAGTCATGAGATTAATCACTGGGCTTGAAAAAAGCATAGAAGACAGCAGAGAATCTATTGCTACAGAGATCAAGGAACTAAAAAAATAGTCATGACGAATTAAGAAATGTTGTAAATGAGGTGCAAAATAAACTAGATGCGGTGACAGTGATGATGGAAGAGGCAGAAGGGAGATTAAGTGAAATAGAAGATAAAATTATGGAAAATGATGAAGCAGAGAAAAAGAGATAAAAAAAATACTAGAGGGGCGCCTGGGTGGCACAGTCGGTTAAGCGTCCGACTTCAGCTCAGGTCACGATCTCGCGGTCCATGAGTTCAAGCCCCGCGTCGGGCTCTAGGCTGATGGCTCAGAGCCTGGAGCCTGCTTCCGATTCTGTGTCTCCTCTCTCTGCCCCTCCCCCGTTCATGCTCTGTCTCTCTCTGTCTCAAAAATAAATAAACGTTAAAAAAAAATAAAAAAAATACTAGACCAACAGGGGAGAACTAGAGAACTAGTGATTCAATGAAACATAATAATATCCATATCATAGGAGTTCCAGAAGAAGAAGAGAGAAAGGGGACAAATCATAGCTGAGAACTTCCACAATCTGGGGAAGGAAGCATACATCCAAATCCGGGAGGCACAGAGAACTCCCTTCAGATGGAACAGGAATAGGTCTTCTCCACGACATATTATAATGAAACTGGCAAAATAAAAAGATAAGAGAGAGTTCTGAAAGCAGCTAGGGACAAACGGGACTTAACCTACAAGCATAGATACATAAGGGACAGCAGACGTGTCCACTGAAACTTGGCAGGATATAGGGAGTGGCAGGAAATATTCAATGTGATGAATAGGAAAAATATGCAGCCAAGAATCCTTTATTCAGCAAGGTTGGCATTCAGAATAGAAGGAGAGATAAAGTCTTTCCCAGACAAACAAAAACTGAAGGAGTTCATGACCACTAAACCAACCCTGCAAGAGATCTCAAGGGGGACTCTGTGAGTGGAATGCTGCAAAGACTACAAAGGACCAGAGACATCACCACAAGCACGAAACCTAAGACAACACAATGACATTAAATTCATATCTTTCAATAATAATGCTGAATGTAAATGGACTAAATGCTCCAATTAAAAGACATAGGATATCAGAATGGTTAAAAAAACAAGATCCACCTATGTGCTGTCTACAAAAGTCTCATTTTAGCCCTGAGGACACCTTCAGATTGAAAATGAGGAGATGAAGAACTATCTATCATGCTACTGGAAGTCAAAAGAAATCTGGAGTAGCCATACTTATATCAGACAAACTAGATTTTAAAATAAAGTCTGTAACAAGAGATGAAGAAGGGCATTATATCGTAATTACAGGGTCTATCCACCAAGAAGAGCTAACAATTATAAATGTTTATGCACCCAATTTGAAAGCACCCAAATATATAAATCAATTAATCACAAACATAAGCAATCTTCTTGATAAGATTTAGTAAGGTGACTTTAATACTCCATTTACAGCAACGGACAGATCATCTAGGCAGAAAATCAATAAAAAACAGTGGCCCTGAATAATACACTGGACCAGAGGGATTTGACAGGTATATTCAGAACTTTTCATCCAACAGCGGCCGAATACACATTCTTCTTGAGTGCATGCGGAACATTCTCCATGACAGATCACATACTGGGTCACAAAATAGCCCTCAATAAATGTAAAAGAATTGAGATCATAACATGCATATTCTCAGATCACAATGCTATGAAACTTGAAATTAGCCACAAGAAAAAGTTTGGAAAACCTCCAAAGGCATTGAAGTTAAAGAACATCCTGCTAAAGAAAGAATGGGTCAACCAGACAATTAAAGAAGAAATTTCAATATATATAGAAGCAAATGAAAATGAAAAAATGACAATCCAAATCCTTTGGGATGCAGAAAAGGCAGTCCTAAGAGAAAAACACATTGCAATCCA
Source organism: Herpailurus yagouaroundi (assembly GCF_014898765.1). NCBI lineage: Eukaryota > Metazoa > Chordata > Mammalia > Carnivora > Felidae > Herpailurus > Herpailurus yagouaroundi. The sequence goes on along the minus strand of NW_024412430.1, from coordinate 22,960,928 downwards.
GGCCTATCTCAAGAAACAAGAAGAGTCCCAAATACAAAATCTAACAGCACACCTAAAGGAACTAGAAGCAGAACAGCAAATTAACCCCAAGGCCAGCAGAGGAATATAAATAACAAATATTAGAACAGAAATAAACAATATAGAATCCAAAACACACACACACACACACACACAAAAACAGTAGAACAGATCAATGAAACTAAGAGCTGGTTTTTTGAAAAACTAAACAAAATTGGATAATCCCCTAGCCAGACTTCTCAAAAAGAAAAGAGAAAGGACCCAAATAGATAGAATCACGAATGAAACAGGAGAGATCACAACCAGCACCACAGAATAACAAACAATTATCAGAGAATACTATGAAAAATTATATGCCAACAAACTGGACAACCTGGAAGAAATGGACAAATTCCTAAACATCCACACACTACCAAAACTCAAAAAGGAAGAAATGGAAAATTTGAACAGACCCATACCTAGTGAAGAAATTGAATCAGTCATCCAAAATCTCCTAACAAATAAGAGTCCTGGGCCAGATGGCTTCCCAGGGGAATTCTACCAGACATTTAAAACAGAGTTAATACCTATCCTTCTTAAGCTGTTCCAAAAAATAGAAACTGAAGGAAAGCTTCTGGATTCATTCAAAGAAGCCAGCATTACTTTGATTCCCAAACCAGACAGGGACCCCACAAAAAAGGAGAATTACAGGCCAATACCTCTGAGGAACATGGATGCAAAAAATCTCAACAAGATACTAGCAAATCACATTCAACAGTATATTAAAAGAATTATCCACCATGATCAAGTCATTCTCCATGATCAGAGTCATTCCTGGGCTGCAGGGTTGTTTCAGTATTTGCAAACCAACCCATGTGATACATCACATTAATAAAAGAAAGGATAAGATCCTGTCAATAGATGGAGAAAAAGCATTTGACAAAATATAGCATCCTTTCTTAATAAAAACCTCAAGAAAGTCAGGATAGAAGGAACATATCTAAACATCATAAAAGTCATGTATGAAAAGCCCACAGCTAATATCATCCTCAATGGGGAAAAATTGAGCGCTTTCCCCCCTGAGATCAGGAACACGACAGGGATGTCCACTCTCACCACTGTTGTTTAACATAGTGTTGGAAGTCCTAGCCTCAGCAATCAGACAACAAAATGAAATAAAAGCATCAAAAGTGGCAAAGAAGAAGTCAGACTTTCACTTTTCACAGATGACATGATACTCTACATGGAAAACCCAATAGATTCCACCAAAAATCTGCTATAATTGATACATGAATTCAGCAAAGTCGCAGGATACAAACTCAATGTACAGAAATTGGTTGCATTTCTATACACCAATAATGAAGCAACAGGAAAAGGAATCAAGAAATGGATCCCATTCACAATTGCACCAAGAATCATAAAACACCTAGGAATAAACCTAACCAAAGATGTAAAAGACCTGTATGCTGAAAACTAAAGAAAACTTATGAAGGAAATTCCACAAAGAAATGGAAAAACATTCCATGCTCATGGATTGGAAGAAAAAAATATTGTTAAAATGTCAATACTACCCAAAGCAATCTACACATTCAATGCAATCCCAACCAAAATGACACCAGCATTCTTCTCAAAGCTAGAACAAACAATCCTAAAATTTGTATGGAAACACAAAAGACCCCAAATAGCCAGTTATGTTGAAAAAGAAAACCAAAGCGGGAAGCATCACAATCCCGGACTTTAGCCTCTACTACAAAGCTGTAATCATCAAGACAGCATGGTATTGGCACAAAAACAGACACATAGATCACTGGAATAGTATAGAGAACCCAGAAATGGACCCACAAATGTATGGCTGACTAATCTTTGACAAAGCAGGAAAGAGTATCCAATGGAAAAAAAATACAGGCTCTTTAGCAAATGGTGCTGTGGAGAACTGGACAGCAACATGTAGAAGAATGAAACTAGGCCACTTTCTTACACATACACAAAACAAACTCAAAATGGATGAAAGACCTAAATGTGAGACAGGAAACCATCAAAACCCTAGAGGAGAAAACAGGCAACAACCTCTTTGACCTCAGTGGCAGCAATTTCTTGCTTGACCCATCTCCAAAGGCAAGGGAATTAAAAGCAAAAATGAACTATTGGGGCCTCATCAAGATAAAAAGCTTCTGCACAGCAAAGGAAACAATCAACAAAACTAAAAGGCAACTGACAGAATAGAAGAAGATATTTGCAAATGACATATAAAGGGTTAGTATCAAAAATCTATAAAGAACTTACCAAACTCAACACCTGAAAAACAATCCAGTGAAGAAATGGGCAGAAGATATGAATAGACATTTTTTCCAAAGAAGACATCCAGATGGCCAGCAGAAACATGAAAAGATGCTCAACATCACTCATCATCAGGGAAATACAAATCAAAGCCACACTGAGATACACCTCACACCAGTCAGAGTGGCTAAATTAACAACTCAGGAAACAACAGATTCTGGCAAGGATGTGGAAAAATGGGAACCCTCCTGCACTGTTGGTGGGAATACAAACTGGTGCAGCCACTCTGGAAAACAGTGTGGAGGCTCCTCAAAAAATTAAAAATAAACTACCCTACAACCCAGCAATAGCACTACTAGGAATTCATCCAAAGGAGACAGGAGTGTTGATTCATAGGGGCATATGTACCACAATGTGTATAGCAGCACTTTCAACAATAGCCACATTATGGAAAGAGCCTAAATGTCCACCAACTGGTGAATGGATAAAGAAGATGTGGTTTATATATACAATGGAATACTACTTGGCAATGAGAAAGAATGGAATCCTGCCATTTGCAGCAACATGGATGGAACTGGAGGGTATCATGCTAAGTGAAATAAGTCAGGCAGAGAAAGACAGATACCATATGTTTTCACTCATATGTGGAACTTGAGAAATTTAACAGAAGACCATGGGGGAAGAGAAGGAGAAAAAATAGTTACAAATACAGAAGGAAGGAAGCAAACCATAAGAGACTCTTAAATACAGAGAATAATCTGAGGGTTGATGGCAGGGGGGTGGGATCGAGGGACAGGGGAGTATGGGTGATGGGCATTGAGGAGGGCACTTGTTGGGATGGGCACTGGGTGTTGTATGTAAGTGATGAATCACAGGAATCTACCCGCAAAACCAAGAGCACACTATATAACTGTATGTTAGCCAACTTGACAATAAATTTTATTTTATTTTAAAAAAATGGGAACAAGACACGAATAGACATTTCTCCAAAGAAGACATCAAGATGGCTAACAGACACATGAAAAAAATGCTCAACATCATACATCATCAGGGAAATACAAATCAAAACCATAATGTGATGTCACATCACATCTATCCAAATGACTAAAATCAACAATACAAGAAACAACAGGTGTGGGCAAGGATGATACTGCAAACTGGTACAGCAACTGTGGAAAATAGTATGGAAGTTCCTCAAAAAGATAAAAATATAAGTACCATACAATCCAGCATCACTAGGTGGTTACTCAAAGAGTACAAAAATACTAATTCAAAGGGATTTATGCATGCCAGTGTTTATAGCAGCATTATCTACAATAGCCAAGTTACGGAAACAACTCAAGTGTCCATCAGTTGATGAATGGATAAAGAAGAGGTGGTGTGTATACACAATACCATAAAAAAGAAGGAAATCTTCCCATTTGCAATGGTATGGATGGAGCTAGAGAAAGTCACTCAGAGCAAGACAAATACAATGTGATTTCACTCATATGTGGAATCTAAGAAATAAAACAAATAAGCAAAGGGACAAAAAAGAGAAAGAGAGGCAAACCAAGAAACAGATTCTTAACTATAGAGAACACATTGATAGGTTGCCAGCAGGGGGGGGGGGGAATGGGTGAAACGGGTGATGGGGATTAAGGAGTGCACATGTTGTGATGAGTACCAGGTGTTGTAAGGAATTGTTGAATCACTATACTGTACACCTGAAACTAACATAACACTGTATGTTAAATAACTTTAATGTAAGTAAAAACTTCAACAATGGTATTGGTGATGGATATATGGAGATTATTATACTATTCAATATTTCTACAATAAACAATTGCAATGGTTAAATTAAAAAAATAAAAGCAACATATGGAAATGAGTAGCATTTCTGTACACTAACAACAATATATCTGCAAAAGAAATAGAGAAATGAATGTCACTTACAATAGTGTCAAAAACAATATAATACTTAGGAATATACTTAACCAAGGAGGTGAAATATCTGTACACTGAAAACTATTAAGACATTGATGAAAGAAGCTGAGGACACAAATAAATGGAAAGATATCCTGTGTTCAAGGATCAGAACAATTAATATTGTTAAGATATCCATATTGCCCCAAACCATCTATAGATTCAATGCAACCCCTATCAAAATTCCAATGGCATTTTTTACAGAATTGGATAAAATGATCCCAAAATTTGTATGGAACCTCAAAAGACCTCCAAATGTCCAGATTGGTCTTGAGGGAAAAAAACAAAGCTGGAGGCATCACACACCCTAATTTCAAACTATATTACAAAGCTATAGTAATCAAACACTATGGTATTGGCATAATACCATAAATCAATGGAACAGAATCAAAATCCCAGAAACAAACTCATGCATATTAAGTTAAAAATATTTGACATGGAGCCAAGAATACTCAATAGGGAAAGGACGGTCTTCATCAAATAGAGCTGGGAAAACTGGATAACTACATGCAGAAAAGTGAAACTGGACCACTCCCTGCTACCCCTCACAAAAATTAACTTGAAAGGGACTAAAGACTAAACATAACATGTACTACCATAAAGTTCCCCAAAAAAGAGGAAAAACTCCCTGACATAGATCTTGGCAACTATTTATAATTTATATACACATGACACCAAAAGCAATAATCAAGTGGGACTCAAAAGCTTATGCACAGCAAGTGAAACAGTTGCAAAACAAAATGGAAACCTACAGACAAAATATACAACTCAGTAGCAGAAAAGCAAGCAATCTGATTTAAAAATGGGGGGGGGGGGCGCCTGGGTGGCGCAGTCGGTTAAGCGTCCGACTTCAGCCAGGTCACGATCTCGCGGTCCGTGAGTTCGAGCCCCGCGTCAGGCTCTGGGCTGATGGCTCAGAGCTTCGAGCCTGTTTCCGATTCTGTGTCTCCCTCTCTCTCTGCCCCTCCCCTGTTCATGCTCTGTCTCTCTCTGTCCCAAAAATAAATAAACGTTGAAAAAAAAATTAAAAAAAAAAAAAAAAAGGGGCGCCTGGGTGGCGCAGTCGGTTGGGCGTCCGACTTCAGCCAGGTCACGATCTCGCGCTCCGTGAGTTCGAGCCCCGCGTCGGGCTCTGGGCTGATGGCTCAGAGCCTGGA
>NW_024412430.1:22912535-22955432 GCF_014898765.1 Herpailurus yagouaroundi | reverse complement strand
GCCCGTTCATGCTCTGTCTCTCTCTGTCCCAAAAATAAATAAACGTTGAAAAAAAAAATGGGGAGGGGATCTGAAAAGACATTTTTTCCAAAGATGTCCAAATGTCCAATAGGTACAGGAAAAGATCCTCAACATCACTTATCATCAGGGAAATGCAAATCAAAACCACAATGAGATACCACCTCATATCTGTTTTAATGACTATTTTTTTAAGGGAGATAACAAGTGTCAGTAAGGATGTGGAGAAAAGGAAATGCTTAGGCACAGCTGGTAGGAATGTAAATTGGTGCGCCACTATTAAAAAACAGTATGGAGTTTCCTCAAAAAATTAAAAATATAACTAGGATATGACGGAGCAATTCCACTTCTGGGTATATACCCAAAGGAAATAAAACCAGTATATCGAAGAGATATCTACACATATACTGCACCATTATTCACAATAGCTAGGGCATGGAAACAAACTAAGTGTCCATTAACAGATCAATGATAAAGAAAATGTTATACACACACACAAACACACAGTGAAATACTAATCATATAAAAAAGGAAATCCTTCCATTTGCAACGTGGATGGAAATTTAGGGCATTATCTGAAGTGAAATAAACCAGACAGAGAAAGACAAATAATGTATGATTTCACTTATATGTGGAATCTAATAAAGTCAAACTCATAGAAACAAGAGAGGATGATTCTTAACGGCTGGGGTGCGGGGGAAATGGGGATGAGTAATTTCCGGCAATGTAATGTACAGCATGGTGACTATAGTGAATAGTGCATTACATACTCGAAAGTGGCTAAGAGACTGGATCTTAAATGTTCTCACCACACGAAAAAGCTATGTGAGATAATTGATATATTAACTAACCTTATAGTAGTAATCATTTAGCAATGTATGTGCATCAAATCATCATTGCACACCTTAAATTTATACAATGCTACATGTCAAGTACATCATGATAAAGCTGGAAAAAATGTGAATAAAAATAGGAATTTATATAATATAAGAAAAAAGGAATTAGAAAGTTATCATTTTGCAGATATCAGACTGAACAATTGGGCTGGGTAAGAAACATGAGTAAATGCTAAGTATACTGGATGAATCTTCGAGGAGTAAATCAATACCTTATGCCTTCTGATACGATGAACTTAGAATACAGAATCATTTCTATGGTATCCTTGAAAAAAGTTACTCAAATCTAGTCATGAATAAACATCAGACAAAAACAGTCTGAGAGACATTCTACAAAATAACTGGTCTGTACTCTTCATTAAAAATGTCATGCAGGGGGCATCTGGTTGGCTCAGTAGGTTGATGGTCTGACTCTTGGTTTCAGCTCAGGTCATGATCTCATGGTTCGTGGGATCAAGTCCCACATTGGGCTCTGTGCTGACAGCATGGAGCCTGCTTGGGATTCTCTCTCCCTCTCTCTCTCTGCCCCTTCCCTGCTTCTATCTCTCTCTCAAAATAAATAACCACTTTAAAAAGTGTCATAAAGTACATAAAAACTACATCACATAAAAAGACAAGAGTTGTAGTAGATAAAAGGAGACATGATAACTGAATGTAATACATGATCTAAGATTTTCTTTAGCAATAAAGTATGTTATTTGAACAAATGGCAAAACTTGAATAAGGTCTGTGGATTGGATAATATTGGATCAATATTAATTCTTCTTTGGTAGTTATGTTGTGGTTATGTAGAATGTCCTTTTTTAAGGAAACACAAACTGAAGAATTTGGGATAAAGAGCCGTCATGTCTACAATTTACTGTCAAAAATTTTTTTAACACTAAAAAAAATTTTTTTAAAGGGGCACCTGGGTAGCTCAGTTGGTTAAGCATCTGACTTGGGCTCAGGTCATGATCTCACAGTTTGTGAGTTTGAGCCCCACATTGGGCTCTGTGTTGACAGCTCAGAACCCGGAGCCTGCTTCCTTTCTATCTGCTCCTCCTCTGCTCACACTCTGTCTCTCTCTCTCTCAAAAATAAATAAACATTAAAAAAATAATAAGTAAATAAATAAATAACTTTAAAAAAAGTGATATGTTTATGTGGGGAGAGGGTTGAAGTACATGTAGTTAAATGTTAACATTTGGGAAATCTAGGTGAAGAATACATGGGAATTTTAAGATGTTCTTTCAAATTTTCTTTCAGTCTGAAATTATGTCAAAATAAAAATTTTAAAGAAAAAAAAGTATAGCTGAATTATCACTAGCAAAATCAACAGAGAAATGACAGATTAGTAAGAAACATGCAAGGCATACAACAAAGGAATCCTGTCTGAAATATATAAAATCAACAACAAAAAAAAGAAGATAATAGGCAAAGAAAATATGAAGGCAGTTCACAGTAAAATAAATAAAAATGGCTTCTAAACACACACACACACACACGCAAGAACCCCACCATGTTCATATTAAAATATGGTTAAGGGATGCATGGATGGCACAGTTGGTTAATTGTCAGACTCTTGATCTTGGCTCAGGTCATGATCTCACAGTTTGTGAGTTCGAGCCCCGCACTGGGCTCTGGGCTAACAGCACAGTACCTGCTTGGGATTCTGTCTCTCTTTCTCTTTGCCCCAACCCAGCCTATTCTCTCTCTGTCTCTCTCTCTGTCTCTCTCTGTCTCACTCCCTCTCAAAATAAATAAACTTAAAATATGGTTAAAATATGTGCATAGTTACCTTTTTCTCATTTCAGACTCAGAAAAAATTTGACAATCCTTTAACTTCTATAAAGTTAAAATATCCCCAACCCAAAAATCTATGTAAAAAGTATACTGTATACTTTCTGACATGTAAAAACATTAGCTACAAACAAATGCCCATCAAAATGTGATAGGGTGGGGCGCCTGGCTGGCTCAGTCAGGAGAGCACGTGACTCTTGATCTCAGGGTCCTGAGTTTGAGACCCATATTGGGTGTGGTGATCATTTTTTTTAATATGAAAAAAATGTGATATAGTAAATAATAATGGTACATCCATTATCAATGTATATATAGAATATATACAAGTAACATTTAAAAATGTGATACAGATATGTGTACTAATATCCAGAGTAATTAGCCAGCCATGCTGATTTTCTGCTTAAATTCCAAAGGTTAAAATTGGCAGAGGAATGTGGGGATTGCATTTACTGCATATTCTCTTGTAATGTTTTAAATATCTTAAGCAAGTGCATATATTATCAGTAATAGATGAACTATATTTTCTCATAGAACTAAACGATATAGCTGTTGTTTTAACAGAATCTATTCATTCTGCAACTGAAATCTATTAATTCTTTCTTTCCAATGTTGATATCAATATTTGCATTTTCTCATCTTATTTCATATGCCATATTTTCTTTTTTTTTTTTCAACGTTTATTTATTTTTGGGACAGAGAGAGACAGAGCATGAACGGGCGAGGGGCAGAGAGAGAGGGAGACACAGAATCGGAAACAGGCTCCAGGCTCTGAGCCATCAGCCCAGAGCCCGACGCGGGGCTCGAACTCACGGACCGCAAGATTGTGACCTGGCTGAAGTCGGACGCCTAACCGACTGCGCCACCCAGGCGCCCCTAATATGCCATATTTTCTAATACTATGTTAAACAATAATGGCACCAGTTGAAAAACCTAATTGCTGATTTTTAAAAGTTTATTTATTTTGAGAGAGTGTGAGTGGGAGGGGCAGAGAAAGGAGAAAGAGAATCCCAAGCAGGCTCTGCTCTGTCAGAGAAGCCCGACACAGGGCCCAAAATCCCAAACTGTGAAATCATTGACATGAACCAAAATCAAGAGTCAGACACACTTAACTGACTGAGCCACCCAGGAGCCCCCTAACTACTGATTTTAATTCAACTATTTATTTCTACTTAAAATAATTTGTTGTTGCTATTGGCAAAATAACTACATTTGAGTAGTTTCTAACCATGCCTATTTTATTAGTAAAGAATGATGATCAAATACTTTTCAGTAAATATTGATATTAAACCTATTGTCTTAAACCTATTGTCTTATGTATTTATTTTTTAATTTTTAAGTTTATTTATGAGAGAGACAGAGACAGCATGAATGGGGGAGGGACAGGTAGCGAGGGAGAGAGAAAATTTCAAGCAGGCTCTGCACTGTCAACACAGAGCTCGATGTGGGGCTTGAACTCATGAAACCTCGATATCAAGACCTGAGCTGAAACCAAGAGTTGGAGGCTTAACCGCCTGAGCCACCCAGGCGCCGCTCCTTTCCCTTTTTTTATATGCTTATTTTTGAGAAAGAGCAAGAGCGGAGAAGGGCAGAAAGAGAGGGAGACAGGATTGGAAGCAGGCTCTGTGTGGGGCTCAGGAACTGTGAGACCATGACCTGAGCGGAAGTCAGAGGTTTAACTGACTGAGCCACCCAGGCGCCCTGCCTTTCTCTTTTAACTTAGGTTATTCTCACTGATATCCCATCACTTTTGAATTTCAGGATTAAAATCATTACTAGTTTTTATTTTATATACTGCAAGATTCATTCTATGTGCTAAAATGTTACGAGTGTTGCATCTATGGTCATAAGCTACAAGAGTTAATAAATAATTCCTTATTTTTGCATTGTATTTATTATGATGGCTTTATAGTGATGGCGTATTTTTAAATTTCAATGAAGCAATGAAAAGAAATAAAAATATATTGGGAAATGCTACCTCTAGGATTTGGAATAATTTGAATTAATAAAATTATCTGGTCTCTAAACATACCAAAATCAGATATGAATCCAACTTTTCATGTTGTTTTTTAAAAATCAGCTTTATTGATATAATTTACATACAATAAACGGCATCAATTTAGTGTTCAATGCATTTGACAGTTGTGTACATTTGCAAAACCACCAACACAATAAAAATACAAAACATTTTCATTATCCTAAAAACATTCCTTGTTCCCCTTTGATGACCATCCCTCCCTTCACCCCCAGCCCCAGGCAACCACCAATCTGATTTTTGTCACTGTTAGTTTGCATTTCCAGAATTTCATATAAGTGCAATTATTCAGTATGTTATACCTTTATGTATGGCTTCTTTTACTCAAAATGACTTCAATTTATCTGTGCTGTTGCACATGTCAGTAGTCATTGCTCCTTACTGCTGAACAGCACTGTAGTAGTCATTTATGGATATGCAACATTTTGGATATTTATTCACTCGATGATGGACATGTGAGTTATTTTCAGTTTGAGGCTATTATGAATAAAACTATCCACAATCAAGTATAAGTCTGTATGGGACATAAGTTGTTGGTGCTTTTGGGTTAAATATGGGGAGTGGAATGACTAGGTTGTAATGGTAGCTGTATGTTTTAACTGCTTAAGAGCTTGAAAACTATTTTTCAAAGTGTTTCTGTCATTTCAAATTTCCACTTACCACAAATGATTTCCAGTTGCTGCACAACTTCCAACATGTGATGCTGCCAATCATTTTGATTTTAGTCATTGTAATGAGTGTATAGAGGTATCATTGTGATTTTAATTTGTATTTCCTTAATGGCTAATGTTGAAAATGCTTTCTTGTCCTTCTTGGCCACACCACATCTTCTTTCATGAACAACCTTTGAATTTGTTGCAATTTTTTAATTAGATTATTTGCTTTCTTATAATTGGGTTGTAAATGTCCTTAAATTTTCAGGATACAAATCTTTTGTCAGATATCTATTGCAAATATTCTCTCCCATTCTGTATCTTGCCTTTTCATTTTGTTAGTAGTGCTTTTCAAAGGATGAGTTATTAATTTTGAAAAGTTAAATTTATCTTTTTTTTTTTCTTTTATACTTCATTATTTATGTGTCCTATTTAAGAAATCTTTTCCTAATGTCCTGGTATATTTTTAAAAAATTTTTAATGTTTCTTTATTTTTGAGGGACAGAGACAGAGCATGAGCTGTGGAGGGGCAGAGGGAGAGGAGACGCAGAATCTGAAACAGGCTCCAGGCTCTGAGCTCTCAGCACAGAGCCTGATGCGGGGCTCGAACTCACAGACTGCGAGATCATGACCTGAGCTGAAGTCAGACGCCCAACCAACTGAGCCACCTAGGCGCCTCTGTCCTGGTATATTTTAAATGGTTGCTCTGTATAATGATATTTAGCATCTATTGTAAGGTTATCAACTTTTTTCATTTCCTTTTTAATTTGGATCAATTCCCTCTTGCCAGGAAATCATTCATTTACTCTAGGTAGTATTCTCTCTTGATCCTATTAATGGATACAATATCAATTGTGCTTCTTCTTACTCATTTCAAATCTTAATGTAAATTTACTATCTCTTTACCTTATTTAAACTTATGTGGGGGATCTACTGGGGTTTTAAAATATTTTTCTACTTTAAAAGAAACAGGATGGATTACTTTATACATCTTGATGCCTGAATAAATTTAGGCATGCTTTCAGATACAAGAGAAACCTAGAATAGAATGGCTTATGTAAAATCTGCTTATTTCTATCACCTCGCAAAAGTCTGGAGTTAACTTGCTATTAGTGTTGACTAAATATTGTCACGACCAGTGTCTGATTCTTTCCCCTAGGATTGAGAGAAGGTTGCCATGCCACTACCCCAGGCATCATGTGCAAGGCCAGAGGTGGGTAAACTAATGGCAGCAGCTAAATCTGTCCCTTTTTAGGAAAGCAAAGGTTTTCCCAGAACACACCTATCAGTGTTTTGCTTTTCCTGGCCTGAGTCAGTCACCGGGCAAACTAACAGCTTCAAAAGATGCTAACAAAGTAAGCAATAAGGGAAGAGGATTGGAATTGCTTAGCAAACGCAACACTGTCTAAAACTGTGAAAGTGGCTATCCGTGCCCAAGAAACAAATAATCACTTTTCCTAAAGATACACAACATATACCAAAAAAGACACTTAAAAATCTAATATGTGAAGCTTAACTAAGACTAGGAACTCAGAAACTATAATAGACAGACATATTTAAACATGTAAAAAATAAAATTGTGTGAATGAGAAAATATATACAAAGTCAAGAGTCAAGCAATAGTTTTCTTAAGAGTTATTACCATTGACATACAAAAAACTGTTACAAATTGACAATCCAAAAAAATAAATAAATAAATGGTATAAAAAGGCAACTCACAAAAGAGCAAGGTATATGGCCAAGAAACACTTAAAGAGGTACATTAATATGTAAATTAAAAGTAGTTATCACTTTGAAATCAGAAAACTTCTCCAAGTTAAAAAGTAACCACTATTTTTAGTATAGGGGAAACCGTTTTATACACTAATGTTGGAAATATGAAATGCAAGTCTTACTCCACAGAGATCTGGCAATTTCTTTAAATAAGAAAACACAGATGGGGCGCCTGGGTGGCTCAGTCAGTTGAGCATCCGACTTTGGCTCAGGTCATGATCTTGCTGCAGTTCATGAGTTTGAGCCCCGCTTCAGGCTCTGTGCTAACAGCTTAGAGCCTGGAGCCTGCTTTGGATTCTGTGTCTCCCTGTCTCTCTTCTCCTCCCCGGCTCACACTGTCTCTCTTTCAAAAATAATAAACATTTTTTAAAAAATTAAACAAAAACCACACTCATACGTGTGCACATATATTAATGGTCTATATGACCAAGTAAAAAGAAAACTATGAAGTTGACAACCATTGCTCATATGGTGACAGACTGTTGCAGTGGCTGGAGTTGCTAGAAGAGTGGAAAAAGTCCAAAATTCAATAAATAAAACATGTCACATTTACATAGTTTTATGTGTGTCTACACACATGTATGTGTTTCAACGTATTTAATTAAAAGAAAGGCTGATGTCTGGTGGGGACACTTCTGTCAATGAGTTGGCATTGTTCTCCATTGGGGTCTTCATTTAGTGGGCTCCTCTCCTGAGTATTGTCTTCTCCTACCTCTATATTATCTCTACCGCCTGGAGGATCCGCTCCTTAGAGGGGAGGCAAAAGTCCTTCTTACTATGGCAGCACCATGTTCACATACGTATGGCCCCTCACTCACTGGGCGAAGACCAGCTGGTCTCTGTCCTGTATGGTGTTGTCATTCCCGTGCTAAACCCCATCATCTGCCCTTGAAAGAATAAGGACATCAGAAAGGCCTTGAAAGTGGTGGCAGAAAAGGTAGCAGCCTTCAAATCTCATTTCCCTTGACTTGTACTGTTTCTTTTTCTATGATGATTAGTAATAGAAAATTACCCTACTGACACAATCTGGTTGTTTCTTGCCAACATTACTAATAAAACTCTAAGAATTAAAATTTCAATGATAAAACAAATGGGGCAAAATGTTAACAATAGATGAATTTGGGTAAAGGGATACTATATATTTTTTGTACTCTTCCTATTCTTGAAACACTTCTATCTGTTCTATGTTTTAAATGATTTCCACATAAAAAGTTTAAAAAGTTTTAAAAAAGGCAATTATTGGGCTGGCCTATTTGTCCCCACTGGTTTGAGACACAGGCATGAAATTTAACCAATAAACAAAATGAATTACATTTCTTGTGAAATTTGCTTCTATGGGAATACTTCTTCCTGTAACAAATTTAGTATCCTCCCAGTATGAAGTTTATGGCATTTTAAGAAAATGATGTATTTGGGTGCACCTGGGTGGCTCAGTCGCTTGAGCACCCGACTTCAGCTCAGGTCATGATCTCACGGTTTTTGAGTTTGAGCCCCACATCGGGCTCTGTGCTCTCAGTTCATAGCCTGGAGCCTGCTTCAGATTCTGTGTCTCCCTCTCTTTCTGCTCCTCCCCTACTCACACTCTGTCTCTCTCTGTCTCTCAAAAAATGCATAAATGTTTAAAAAAAATTTTTTTAAAGAAAATGATGTATTTGAAAAGAAAATTTGATGTATTAAGAAATGATTTAATTCTTCTCCATTATCTATGATGTCCAGTAAGATACAACTCATGGACAAAGACTTTTTGACATACAGCAACTCTGTAGGATAATTTACAATTGGTTCAAACTTACATGAGAAGCCTTTCTCATTTTCAGAAAATACACAATTTCACTCATGCACAAATACTGAATACTGAAAACTGGTTTCTGAATGAAGATATTTTCACACAAAGTGCATGAATTTTGTCTACTTCCAGCAGACATTTTATGATGATTTCTACGTGGTTCTTCAAGGAATTGCTTTTATAGGTTTCTCTCTCCAAAATGAGTTTCCGGGAAACAATAAGCTTTTGGCCTGTTATTTCTCTCATGTGTGAATTTGCTGACGTTCAGAAAGCTGACTTTTCAGCAGATGATTTTTCTGGTTATTGTATACATAAGGTTTCTCTCCAGCATGAATTCTCTGTTATGTAATGAAGTAATGATTTGTGAATGAAGCCCTACTCACATTTACTAAGATAGAAAACTACTCTCTCCTATGAATCACCTGATATATAAATGTTGGTTTGAGTTAAAGTTTTCTTACATCTACTGAATTCACAGAATAAGATTCCTTTTAAAAACTAAAGTACGTTGCTAATTAAATTTACATTGTAAAACTTTTTAAAAAGTTCTGCTGTAAATACAAATGAACTATATTAAAGTTCTGGCATAAAAAGATATGTCTAATTCACACTACTCTCCTTCTTGCACATGCATCCAATCTATACTATCCTTGGAGTTCCATCTAAGTAAATTAGCTCCCCCCATTCCACCCAGAACTGTTCCATCATCCATTCCCCAATTTCCAGTGCCCCTTCAAATATGTGAAGGCCCACAAAAGGAAGTCTTCCTTTCTCCTAGATGTTACCATGTTGACAGAAGGTAGCATATCTTCTTTTTTTGGCTTAGTAATGTAGAACTGTTGCATGTATGTATGTATTTATAAAGTTTATTTTGAGAGAGAGAGAGAGAGAGAGAGGAGGAGGGACAGAGAGGGGGAGGGAGAGAAGAGAGAATTCCATAGGCTTTGTAATGGCTATGGAGAGCCTGATATGGGGCTCAAGTTCACAAACCATGAGATCATGACCTGAGCCAAAACCAAGAGTTGGACACTAACTGACTGAGCCACCCAGGTGCCCACATTTTTTAAAAATGTGCCTGGGTGGGGCGCCTGGGTGGCGCAGTCGGTTAAGCGTCCGACTTCAGCCAGGTCACGATCTCGCGGTCCGTGAGTTCGAGCCCCGCGTCGGGCTCTGGGCTGATGGCCAGAGCCTGGAGCCTGTTTCCGATTCTGTGTCTCCCTCTCTCTCTGCCCCTCCCCCATTCATGCTCTGTCTCTCTCTGTCCCAAAAATAAATAAACGTTGAAAAAAATAAAATAAAATAAAATAAAAATGTGCCTGGGAATAAACAGGTTGAGAATCACTATCTCAGTGATCCTTCTAAATTAGTCTTTAAAATCCTTATTTTCAAACCCCTGGGCTCATACACCAGCCTTCATTAACTTAATTTCCTATTCATTACCCAAAGGAAAAAAGCCACACTATTAAAAAAGAAACATGACAGTCTCAATCTCCTTTTGCCAAAGATTGGCAGCTACCATAATAAAATCTGATACCACCACAGTCAGTTTTCTCTTAGGTTTCAAAGTTTACAAAATCTTCAACAAAACAGTAAATGCCTTAACTTTTAGCCACAAAAATAGGGAATGGTGTCACAAATCAGTGCATTTTCACTTTTAAATTAGCTTGGAAAATCCTGGTAATTTAAAAAATATATTTCTGGACTCCACACTCCTTAGAAAGGAACAGCTATTGGGGTGCCTGGGTGGCTCAGTCTGTTAAGTGTCCAACTTCGGCTCAGGTCATGATCTCACCATTTGTGAGTCTGACCCCACTCAGGCTCTGTGCTGACAGCTGGGAGCCTAGAGCCTGCTTCAGATTCTGTCTCCCTCTCTCTACCCCTGCCCCGCCTCCACTCTGTCTCTCTCAAAAATAAATAAACATAAAAAAAAAAAAAAAACTTTAAAAGAAAGGAACAGCTATCTCAGGGCATTGAAAACTTCTGCTAATGATTAGACAGAGCAGGTAGTACAGACAAGTACTTCCTTTGAGAACTAAAAATGGTGGAAGAAAATATTAAATATACTTAATTTTGTGATGGCACTGGAGAGCTACCAAGAAGTGAGAAAATACAGGAATAGGATTAGAGATAAGACATAACCTCTGGAGTCTGGGACTATTCAAAAGAGGTGTTTGCTAATTTTTAAAGCAAATACCGAAGAAGAGAGGTTAAGACAGTTTTTAACAAATTTATGGACTTAATGGGACAAATACTAAAATTAAGTTCCTTCACAGAATGAGGCACCTAGAAAATCTCCCCAAGTCCTACATCTCTAGGGTGAAAAACACCAGACAAGCCTTCCCTGGGACTGGAGCCCAGTCTCACACTCTCAGTACAAGACTGGACGAAGACAGGTAGGGGTGCTTATGCTCTTGCCTAGTCCTACCTGTTAGAGTCAAAGGCAAATCTTCTCTGGAAGATGATACCATCCAGACCACCTCAGTGTCTCTGCAGTGCCTAATATATAGTGCCTGGTAGCTGATTTAAAATTACCAGGTATAGGGGAAAACAAGCATTACCAAAATCTGAAACAACGAATGGAAAAAGGTTTACAGAGGGTCTAAATAATGGGGCAATCTCTAGACAAAGCAGAGGAAGACATGAAGCAGAAGCATACTTTGTATAGATAATAGCAAGAAATTTCCCAAAAGGTAAAGAAAAAAACCACCAAGCTACAGATTTAAAAAAAAAAAACACAGCAAACCCCAAACAAGCACACAGAAAATCACACCTAGGCATGCCACTGTGAACTGCTGGCAGCTGAAGATAAGACAAATTTTGAAGGAGGGAGAGAAAAGGGAAAAAAAGCACATTATCTTCAAAGGTACTTACATTGAAAGCTTATTTTCAAAAAAATAAAAAAAAAGGAAAACATGTATGGATTAATATAAATGAACATGGACTCAAATGACTGACCACATCAACTACACACAAAATCCAAATGCATGACGTTAATACCATGTAAACCAAGAGGGAAATAAAGGAGCTAATGTTCTAGCTCCTCACCTCATCTGGAAAGTGGAGAAGGGACTCATTTATTTTAGCCTTCAATGAGTGAAGTATGCATACAGTATTAATATCTGATGCAGTAAATTTTAAGGCAAAAAAGAACATCAGTAGCAATAAAAACAGACATTTCATAATAATTAAGTTTCAATTAACCAGAAAGAGTATAACAACTCTAAATCTGAATGTATGTAAAAACAAAGACTCAAAATATAAGAAAAAAATGGGTTGATCTACAGGAGAGACAAATTCACAAATATTCTGGAGGATGAAGCACTGCTTTTAGAATCTGTTAGGAAAAAAAAAAAGATTTTAAAAAGTCTGTAAGAATACAGAGGGTCTGCAAACACAATCGGATTAATTTGTAGACACTGGGAGGGGACAGAAGATTACTCTTCCAAAAGTGCAACCCTGTCTTCTTAGAAAACAAACTCAGATGTGAACAGTAGTGTCCCATAGTCACCTGGCACGTAATGGACATGCAGAGAATGTACCAACAAAACTTCCATGGAAGGAAAGAATTCTAGGTTTTGAAACCCATTTTCTTAATTTGTCTCTTTTCCAAACAGAAATTTTAAAAAATATAGACTTCTGTGGATGAGGCTGACAGTCCAAAGTGCTGACCTCTGGATCTGTGACCTGAGTCCCATGGCCTCAGGGCCAGTCCTGAGGTGACAAGTAAGGAGTCTGTGGGGCTGCTGTCTACCTCATTGGTCACTCTGGGGACACAGCTGGGATAACTTTATGCCTCTTGGGTGTGAGTTACCTAGGCCATGGCAGGGAATTAATAAATACAGGAACATACTGGTTAATAACTAAAGAGGCCTATGAATATTCAAGTAGGCCTGTGGTTCTGATTACCAATCTCAAAGTCAAATAAAAAAAGTGTTTATCCAAATTTCCACACACTAATAGATACTATAAATAATAAATAAGAGTGGCTTCTTCCAAAAGGGGGGGGAAAAGTCCTTTCTTTGTGTCTTTAATGTCAATTTTCACAAAAAACCTCTGGCTTCTCTTCATTATAGACCTGAACTGTCTATACTTTTGCCTTGATTTCAGCGTCCTTGGACGATGAAAAAATTTTTTTAGCTCTCTGCTCATTAAGAACTTCATTTAGTCAATATCGAATATTTTTGCTACCCAGGGCGTGAGAAGCTCAACAGCACTGAACTTATGAAGCTGCTTCTCCACAATATGAAACAAGAAAGACTAAGTCCTCTCCTTGCAGATTTGCTATTATTTCCAGGGGCTTGACAATTCCAGTACCTGTCCGGTAACTAAGTGTGGGCATCACACATCGCTTAAGCTCTTCCTCCCAAGTATCTCCCGCAAACGTGTAGCTGGACATCAGCTCTGTAATCCAGACATTCCTACTTCTGACCAGAGGTAAGGTGGCTTTGGTTACCTCCTGCTTCTTAGTCACATGGTAGCCTCTCATTCCTTGGTATCCCCACACCATGATTGTGGCACTGGACATGCTACTTTCCCAGTGTCAGATTTCTGATGTATCCTGAGCTGTGGCCTCCAGTTTAAGGCTTTCTTAAAGTCACTGCCTTTATAGGTCTTTTGTTTAGTATGAATTTTCTGGTGTTTAATAAGATTTGATCTGATAGTGAAGGCTTTTCCACACTCAGCACATATAAATGGTTTCTCTCCTGTGTGAATTCGATGATGCTCATGGAGTTGTGACTTCTTAATGAAGGCCTTCCCACAGTCACTGCATCCATAGGGTTTCTCTCCAGTATGAATTCTCCGATGCCGATTTAAGTGTGATTTCTGGATGAAGGACTTCCCACATTCAGTACAAATATAGGGTTTCTCTCCTGTATGAATCCTCTGATGCATAATTAGTGTTGATTTTCTTGCAAAAGCTTTCCCACATTCGCTGCACTCATAGTGTCTCTCTCCAGTATGAGATTGCTGATGTATATGGAGGCCTGACTTCCGAGTGAAGGCTTTTCCACAGTCACTACATTTATAGGGTTTCTCCCCAGTATGAATTTTCTGGTGCGTAAACAGATTCGATCTGTCAGTGAAGGCCTTTCCACACTCAGCACATCTGTAGGGTTTCTCTCCTGTGTGAATTTGCTGATGCACATGGAGTTGTGACTTCTTAGTAAAGGATTTCCCACAGTCACTGCATTCATAAGGCTTTTCTCCAGTGTGAATTCTCTCATGTGTAATAAAATGTGACTTGTGGAAGAAGGCCTTTCCACATTCAGTGCAAACATAAGGTTTTTCTCCTCTGTGAATTCTCTGATGCATACTTAGTGTTGACTTCTGGATGAAGGCTTTCCCACACTCAGTGCATTCATAATGTCTCTCTCCAGTGTGGCATTTCTGATGTATCCTGAGCCGTGACTTCCAAGTGAATGATTTTCCACAATCACTGCATTTATAGGGTTTCTCTCCAGTATGAATTTTTTGGTGTTTGATGAGATTTGACCTGTCAGTAAAGGCCTTCGCACATTCAGTACATATATAAGGTCTCTCTCCAGTATGAATTTTCTGGTGTATAATGAGATTTGTCTTGTGAGTGAAGACTTTCCCACATTCTGTACATATAAAGGGATTCTCTCCTGTGTGAATTCTCTGATGCACATGGAGTTGTGACTTCTTTATAAAGGATCTTCCACAGTCACTGCATTCGTAAGGTTTCTCTCCAGTATGAATTCTCTCATGTGTAATGAAATGTGACTTCCGTATAAAGGCTTTCCCACATTCAGTACATACATAGGGCTTTTCTCCCGTATGGATTTTCTGATGCATACTTAGTGTTGATTTCCTTGTGAAGGCTTTTCCACATTCAGTACATTCAAAGTGTTTCTCTCCAGTATAATTTTTTTTATGTATATTGAGATTTGAATTCTGAGAAACATTTTTCCCACATTCACTGTATTCATAGGGTTTTTCTCCAATATGAATTCCCTGGCATCTGAACAGATCTGACTTCTGGATAAAGGCTTTTCCATATTCACTGCATTTACAGTGATTCTCCTCAGTGTGAGTTTCCTCATGACTTGACTTGAGGCAAAAGTCCTCCTCATATTCAGTGCACCTATAGGGTTTCTCTCCTGTAGAAGCCTTCTGAGGTACAGCAAGTTGGGGCTTCTGAGTGAAGACTGTCTCATATTTGCTGCATTCATGCTGTTTCTCCTCAGTATAGATACTTTGATGTGCAAAGAGGTGTGACCCCTGGGTGAAAATTTTTACAGAATCAGAAAATAAATTGAGACTCTTCCCAGTATGAATTTTGTGATGTTGAATGAGAGCTTGCTTATGACTCAGAAGTTTCTTACACTGATTATATTCACAACCATTCATTTCTGTATGAGAATTCATAGGAGTGAAAATATTACCATATCCAATAATCTTATCAAGATTTTCTATTGCATTGTTTCTATAATTACATAAGCTTACAATAGGCTTCAAACTCCTTCCAAATGAGTCACAGTTCTGGAGTCTTTTTCTTGCAGGAACAAGGTATGTGTCTACATGATCAGTTTTCCCAGTGTCCTTATATTCACAGTCTCTCTCATTAGCTACTGTTTCCTTGTCAACAAAGGCGACATGACTTACACTTTTGTTCTGGTATTCCTCACATCTCTCCGTCTGTTTGTCATCTTGCCACAATTCTTCTAAAATGGAATAATATGGGTCATCTCTTGTAAAGAGATTAATTTTTTCAAACCGTATTGAAACTTCTTTAGACGTTCCCTGCTGTAAAGTTTTAAAACCAATATCCCCATCTAAAAAAGAAGGAAAAAATAAAAGACACAAAGAAGAGTTAAGAACATAGAAGGGATAATATATATAGGTGATTTAGGGTGAATACAGAGAACTGTGAGAAGCTTATATAAATTTAACAGATATGTATGCAAATATATAAAACATAAATAATACAGGATTTGTAATAGATTTATATGTGGGACAGCAGTAAAATGAACCCTTACAGTACACTTACTAAACAAGCAGTGGCAGCTAGATGTGCCAGGCACCGTCCTAAGTTCTATACTACCTCACGTAATCATCACACCCTTTCGCGCTTGGTCTCACCCTTGTCTTTATTTTACAGACGAGGAAACTGAGCCACAGAAGAGTCAGGTAATTTGCCTAGATCAAATGTTTAGTAATTGGAGAAGATGAGCCTCAAACTGAAGCCATGTCAGCTCCATGTACATTAGCAGAAATACACAGTAAGGTGTCAGAGGGGCAAAGTGACAAACTATGTGGCTTAAAAGAAACGTATGGGTCTAGCTTCTTAACATCCTCATTATTCTTATCCTATTATTCTAGTTATCCTTCATCCACTAATCTCCCACTTTCTCTTTCCCTATTAATCACTGTGCCCTAAACACCAATTTATTCATGCACAGTGAAACTACTGCAGCTTCAGTCATTCTGACTTAGCCAAATGGCAAAAAATATCTATGATTCGATTCTTTGTTCTGGTTTGGGGAGCAGAGATACATGCACTCAACAGGAGGCATATAACAGCAGACAGGGGTGGCTTTCTGAAGCAGGGCCTGAAAGCTGTCAATCAAAACCTGTCCTCTTCCTTTCTTTGGTTTACAAACCCACTGAGAGAAGAATTTGTCATGTGTTAGATAATAGGCAGTAACGTCAGTTGGGATCCATATACCTATGACAGGATAAACGTGGTGTTTTGAACAATGAAATCTATTAGTAGCACCTAAGATGGACTAGTAAAAAAATATGGAGGTAGCACATCCAAGTAAGGTTAGAATAAACTAAAGGCTTGAAGAAATATAGACATGGTTTTGAGTAAGAGGAGGAGGGCATCTAAGTGATATTTTCTAAAAGAGAAAAGTTAGTAAAAAGAGCAGAAAGAATTATTTGAGAAGATGTATCACAGGGAAAGTAAAGAACCACAATAGAACATGATGAAATTTTGAAAGGTGAGCTATCTACTCTTAGCATGCTGCACTGGACCTGCTCTTCCTTCATATAAGCGGCCACCAGATGGACCCTTAAATGCAAAAGCCATCAGTCATTCCCCTGAGTATTCTATACAAGGGCCAATGCTTGCTTGAGACACACAATCAACAGTGACAGCATTAAGATTCGTTTCCCTGAGCTGAGCCTAGTGATGATCACAATTTATGCTGGAATTGAGACCCTTCATGTCAATCTGAGACACACAACTGTCTCTAAATGGCAATTATAACTTTCAACTTGGGTTGGTTATACATATGACAGAGGCTCATAGGACTCAGCAAATGTAGCATAAAGCAGCAAAGTTCTAAGTATGTAGTCACCAGCAGGCAGGTGAAACTGATAGCAAAAGAGAAAAAAAAAAAAGACCCCTGTGGCACTGGTGATCATCTTGACATCCTGCTCACTGCACCAACTGTTAAGCTGCCTGCAAAGAAAGGATGGACCCCCACCCCAAATTTGGTTCAGATGTCAAGACCAAGGATGTAATACACACACCAACAAGGTATGAACAAGTTCATTACTTAGCACAAGCAGACAGGCTGACCACTCCTGTGCAGCTTCCCACCAGCACCGAGGGAGGGAGCACCTGTGCTTTCTTGTAGATTTGCCCAGATGTGGGGCAGAAGGCAAGGAGAGAGGGGTGAGGCTTAGGAGATGTCAGCAGTCAGACATCAAAAATGAAGTCAGATGTGACACCTAAAGCACAAGCCACAAAACCAAAATCAACAAGTAGAATTGTATCAAACTTAAAAGATTCTGTGCTCACAGTAAAAGAAACCAACAACAAAATGAAAGGAAAGCATACAGAATGGGAGAAGATATTTGCAACCATGTATCCAATAATAGGTTAAAATCCAAAATAGATTAAAAAAAAACCGTAAGACTCACTAGCAAAAAACCAAATAACCTAACTAAAAAATGGGCAAAGGACAAGAATATTCTATCTAGCAAGGCTGTCATTCAGAATAGAAGGAGAGGGGGTGCCTGGATGGCTCAGGTCATGATCTCACAGCTCATGAGTTCAAGCCCTGCATCAGGCTCTGTGCTGACAGCTCAGAGCTTGGAGCCTGCTTTGGATTCTGTGTCTCCAGCTCTCTTTGCCCCTCCCCTGCTTGTTCTCTCTCTCGTTATTTCCCTCTCACTTTCTCTCTCTCTCTCTCTCTCAAAAAAAATAAACATTAAAAAAATTAAGAAAAAAAAAAAGAATAGACGGAGAGATAAAGAGTTTCCCAGGCAAACAAACTTAAAGGAGTTCGTGACCACTAAACCAGCCTTGCAAGAGATCCTAAGGGGTACTCTGTGAGTGGAAAGCAAAGACCAAAAGTGATAAAGACAAGAAAGGAACAGAAAAATCTGTAGAAACAACAAAACAAGTAATAAAATGGCACTAAATACATATCTACCAATAATTACTCTGAATGTAAATGGATTAAACGCTCCACTGAAGATACAGGATGTCAGAATGGATAAAAAAAATAAGACCCTACAAGAGACTTGTTTTAGACGTAAAGATAGCTGCAGATTGAAAGTGAGGGATAGAGAAACACTTCCCATGCAAATGGACCTCAAAAGAAAGCCACAGTAGCAATATTGTTATCAGACAAACTAGATTTCAAACCAAGGGCACTATATCATCATAAAGGGGCCTATCCAACAAGATCTAACAATTGTAAATATTTATGTCCCCAACATGAGGGCACCCAAATATATAACACAATAACAAAAGTAAAGGAACTCACTGATAATGATACCATAATAGTAGGGGACCCTAACACCCCACCTACAGAAATGGACAGATATCTAAGCAGAAAATCAACAGGTAAGCAATGGCTTTAAATGACACACTGGACCAGATGGACTTAGCAGATATATTCAGAACATTTCATCCTAAAGCAGCAGAATACATACAGTTCTTCTCAAGTACATATGGAACATTCTCCAGAATAAATCACATTTTAAAATACGTGGAAACAAATGAAAATGAAACACGATGGTCCAAAACCTTTGTGATGCAGCAAAGGCGGTCCTAAAAGCAAAGTATATACCAATACAGACCTACCTCAAAAGAAAAAAATCTCAAATACACAACCTAACTTTACACCTAATGGAGCTAGAAAAAGAACAACAAGCAAAGTCTAAAGCCAGCAGAAGAAAGGAAATAATAAATATTAGAGCAGAAATTATATAGAAACAAACAAACAAACAAACAAAAAAGACGATACAATGGATCAATAAAACTAGGAGCTGGTTCTGTAAAAAAAATTAATAAAACTGATAAACCCCAAGCCAGACTTATCAAAAAGAAAAGAGAGAGGACTCAAATAAATAAAATCACAAATAAAAGAAGAGAAATAACAACTAACACCAAAGAAATACAATTACAAGAGATTATGAAAAACTATATGCCAACAAATCGGACAACCTGGAAGAAAAGAATAAATTCCTAGAAACATAAACCACTATAACTGAAACAGGAAGAAACAGAAAACTTACACAGACCTACAGCCAACAAAGAAACTGAGTCAGTAATCAAAAAACTTACAACAAACAAAAGTCCAGGGCCTGATGGCTTCACAGGGGACTTTTTTTTTTTTAAGTTTAAGGGGAAAGTGGGTGATGGGCATTGAGGAGGGCACCTGTTGGGATGAGCACTGGGTGTTTTATGGAAACCAATTTGACAATATATTGTATGTAATATTTAAAAGATTCTCTCTCTCCTCTTCTGCCCCTCCCCCACTTGTGTTTTCTCTCTTTCTCTCTCTCTCTCTCTCTCTCAAAAAAAAAAAGATATATGACAGGCTGACTGGTACATGAAAAGATGCTAACTGATCATCAGGGGAATGTGAATTAAAACCACAATGCGAGGGGCACCTGGGTGGCTCAGTCGGTTGAGCATCCGACTTGGGCTGAGGTCATGATCTCACAGTCCATGAGTTCGAGCCCTGCATCAGGCTCTGTGCTGACAGCTGAGAGCTTACAGCCTGCCTCGGATTCTGTCTCCCTGCCCCTCCCCTGCTCATGCTCTGTCTCTCTCTCTCAAAAATAAATAAAAACATTAAACACACACACACACACACACACACACACACAATGCAGTATCACTTCATGCCTGTTGGAATTTCCATCATCAAAAAGACAAGAGATTACAAATGCTGGCACAGATGTGGAGAAGAGGGAGCCCTTGTGTACTGTTGGTGAGAGTATAAACTGGTACAGCCACTGTGGAAAACAGTACAGAGGATCATCAAAAAATTAAAAATAGAACTGTCATCTGATCCAGCAATTACACTTCTGGGAATATATCCAAAGGAAACAAAAACACTCATACAAAAACATATCTGCAACCCCACATTCCCTGCAGCAATATTTACAACAGTCAAGACATGGAAACAACCTAAGTGTCCATTGATGAATGAATGGATAAAGGTGTAGTGTACATATACAACAGAATATTATTCAGCCATAAAAAAATGAGGAAATCCAACCATTCGCAACTACGTGGATGGATCTGAAAGCATTACGCTAAGATAAGTGACAGAAAGATAAACACTACATAAGTGATAATCTCACTTACACGTGGAATCGAAAAAAAACTAAATTCATAGAAAGGAAATCAGACTTGTGGGTACCAGAGGCAGAGGGTAGGAGAAGGGGACTGAAGGAAGGTGGTCAAAGATACAAAACTCCAGTTATAAGCACCAAGGACATGATGCACAGTATGGAGACTAGAGCTAACATTCCTATACAGCATGTAGGAAAGTTGTTGAGAGTGATCCTAAGTTCTCATCACAAAGAAAAAACAATTCTCCCTTTTTTCCTTCTTTTCTTTTTATTGTATCTATATGAGCAGATGGATTTTATCTGAACCTATGGTTCATTTCACAGTATATGCAAATCAAACCATTATGTTGTTTATACAGTGATATATGACATGTATTTCTCAATAAAATTGGAAAAATAAAGTCAGAATCTATTAGATATATGATGAGATGTTCAAAATATTTCATTAGAGAAACACAAATTAAAGTAATAACTAGAAATTATAATCTATTGGATTAGCCAAATTATTAGAAATTCTTAGAAACTGGGGCAGGGATGGAAAGAAACTGATTCCTTGTACACTCATGGGACTGTAGAATAACACATTCAACCTAGAATAATGTGGTCATACTTCATCAAATATTATAACCCAATGATAAAGAAATCCCATTACTCTTCCTCAAGAATTCTCATTACCAAAGAATAATTCATGAAGAAATTTATTCCAGTACTAATTGTAATAGCTGGGAGGCTGGACAAGTAAAATGTGATGTCTCTCCACACTATGGGATGCTATGCATCAGTTAGAAGCAATGAACTAGATGGGGCACCTGGGTGGCTTAGTCGGTTCAGCATCCGACTTCAGCTCAGGTCATGATCTCATGGTCCATGGGTTCCAGCCCCGTGTCGGGCTCTGTGCTGACAGCTCAGAGCCTGGAGCCTGCTTCGGATTCTGTGTCTCCTTCTCTCTCTGCCCCTTCCCTGCTTGCACTCTGTCTCTGTCTCTCTCTCTCTCTCTCAAAAATAAATACACATTAAAAAATATTTTAAAAAAAAGAAGCAATGAACTAGAAAAACACATTGCAACATGAGCCAATTTAGTGCTAAGAGGAAAAAAAAAAGACACTGAGTAGGACATATAGCACAGTACCCAGAGTACCATTTCTACAAATTAAAAATACCAACAATTTAAATTTTACAAACACTCACAAATTCAAGGTTTGAGAGCAAACATATCAATTACATTAGAACAGTTACCTCTAAGGATAAAAACAAATATGGGGACTGAGAATTAAAAGAGAGAAATAGGGGCGCCTGGGTGGCGCAGTCGGTTAAGCGTCCGACTTCAGCCAGGTCACGATCTCGCGGTCCGTGAGTTCGAGCCCCGCGTCAGGTTCTGGGCTGATGGCTCAGAGCCTGGAGCCTGTTTCCGATTCTGTGTCTCCCTCTCTCTGCCCCTCCCCCATTCATGCTCTGTCTCTCTCTGTCCCAAAAATAAATAAACGTTGAAAAAAAAAATTTAGAATAAAAGAGAGAAATAAAGAAACAAAATGGGGGAGGGGAATGTTAGGTACATTGATAATGACATTAACTACAAACCAAGGAATATAATTAACTCAATTTCCTGTAAACAAAGTACAGAAACTTTTTGTAAAATGTCAAAATAAGTAAATTAGTTAGAAAGGTGAAGTCAGTGTTGTGTTACACTAGCCAAGTAAAAAGAGAATGTCAGGAAACATAAACTAAAGTCATAAATGGTAAAATGCTGCCCCCCAAATGTAGTAATGGTACTCTCCAAGTCAACAGCTGGAGGAGAGACATGGGACATGATACAGGAGGGCACCTCTAAGTGACAATTCGGAAGCATTAAGGGGAAAGAGAGAAAATGAAAAGAAACCAGCAATAGCGTAACCCACAGTAATATTTTAAAAAGGTAAATCAATGAGTATCTAAATGTGTAAGAGAAGGATTTAAGACCATGATGTGATGGAGGTAAAGAGAATAGAAATGCTAGAGAAAGGGAGAAAAACCATAAAGCAGGATCCTAGATCCAAATTAGGAGCAATTATAGAACATTCCCTCCTAGAAAGTCAAGGAAAGAAAAAGACACTGATACAGGAAGGGGCCTTAAGGTAGGAATGGCCTTCAGATATCTAGGGACTGCACCCACGCCACCATGCAGTTCCAAAAGTGCAGAATGTTACAGAAATGTCCTACTGACAGTGCCCCACAAGCCCAGCTGCTGCCCATACAACACACTCTCCATGCTCTCAGTCCCCTACTCACTGAGACAGTTGTGACTTGAAATGTCACCATCCAGCACACATGGCTCTTCTTGTTCCAAGTTGAAAATGACTTCTGGTTTGGGAACCTGACACCCTATCAACAGAAAATGACAAAAGACTTGCTTTCAGAGGCCATTCAATGAAGCATTCCATTTACTTTTCAGAAAAGTTCATGCAGAATAGAGGTATATTCATAACACACCAAATGGACAATTACTAACGTAGAACAAATAGGATAAGCTATTACACACTTCAGATGACCTGCAGCCATTTTTTATACAAAATTTATTGTCAAATTGGTTTCCATACAACACCCAGTACTCATCCCAACAGGTGCTCTCCTCAATGCCCATCACCCACTTTCCCCCCACCCCTCAACTCCCATCAACCCTCAGTTTGTTCTCAGTATTTAAGAGTCTGTTATGGTTTGCCTCCTTCCCTCTCTGTAACTTCCCCCCCCCCCACCCCTTCCCTCCCCTCTGGTCTTCTGTTAAGTTTCTCAGGATCCACATATGAGTGAAAACATATGCGATCTGTCTTTCTCTGCCTGACTTATTTCACTTAACATAACACTCTCCAGTTCCATCCACGTTGCTACAAATGGCCAGATTTCATTCTTTCTCATTGCCAAGTAGTATTCCATTGTATATATAAACCACATCTTCTTTATCCATTCATCAGTTGATGGACATTTGGTCTCTTTCCATAATTTGGCTATTGTTGAAAGTGCTGCTATAAACATTGGGGTACAAGTGCCCCTATGCATCAGCATTCCTGTATCCCTTGGGTAAATTCCTAGCAGTGCTATTGCTGGGTCATAGGGTAGCTCTATTTTTAATTTTTTGAGGAACCTCCACACTGTCTTCCAGAGTGGCTGCACCAGTTTGCATTCCCACCAACAGTGCAAGAGGGTTCCCATTTCTCCACATCCTCTCATCTATAGTCTCCTGATTTTTTTCATCTTAGCCACTCTGATTGGCGTGAGGTGGTATCTGAGTGTGGTTTTGATTTGTATTTCCCTGATGAGGAGTGACGTTGAGCATCTTTCCATGTGCCAGTTGGCCATCTGGATGCCTTCTTTAGAAAAGGGTCTATTCACGTCTTCTGCCCATTTCTTCACTGGATTATTTGTTTTTCGGGTGTGGAGCTTGGTGAGTTCTTTACAGATTTTGGATACTAGCCCTTTATCCGATATGTCATTTGCAAATATCTTCTCCCATTCCGTCAGTTGCCTTTTAGTTTTGCTGATTGTTTCCTTTGCAGTGCAGAAGTTTCTTTATGTTTATGAGGACCCAAAGTTCATTTTTGCTTTTAATTCCCTTGCCTTTGGAGATGTGTCAAGTAAGAAATTACTGTGGCTGAGGTCAGAGAGATTTTTTTCCTGCTTTCTCCTCTAGGGTTTTGATGGTTTCCTGTCTCATTCAGGTCCTTCATCCATTTTGAGTTTATTTTTGTGAATGGTGTAAGAAAGTGGTCTAGTTTCATTCTTCTGTATGTTGCTGTCCAGTTCTCCCAGCACCATTTGTTAATGAGACTGTCTTTTTTCCATTGGATATTCATTCCTGCTTTGTTAAAGATTAGTTGGCCATATATTTGTGGGTCCAATTCTGAAGTCTCTATTCTATTCCATTGGTCTATGTGTCTGTTTTTATGCCAATACCATGCTGTCTTCATGATTACAGCTTTGTAGTAGAGGCTAAAATCTGGGATTCTGATGCCTCCTGCTTTGGTCTTCTTCTTCAAAATTACTTTGGCTATTTGGGGTCTTTTGTGGTTCCATACAAATTTTAGGATTACTTGTTCTAGCTTCGAGAAGAATGCTGGTGCAATTTTTATTGGGATTGCATTGAATGTGTAGATTGCTTTGGGCAGTATTGACATTTTAATAACATTTATTCTTCCAGTCTGTGCGCATGGAATATTTTTCCATTTCTTTGTATCTTCTTCAATTTCCTTCATAAGCTTTCTATAGTTTTCAGCATACAGATCTTTTACATCTTTGGTTAGGTTTATTCCTAGGTATTTTATGCTTCTTGGTGCAATTGTGAATGGGATCAGTTTCTTTATTTCTCTTTCTGTTGCTTCATTATTGGTGTATAAAAATGCAACTGATTTCTGTACATTAATTTTGTATCCTGCGACTTTGCTGAATTCATGTATCAGTTCTAGCAGACTTTTGGTGGAGTCTATCGGGTTTTCCATGTATAATATCATGCCATCTGTGAAAAGTGAAAGCTGACTTCATCTTTGCCAATTTTGATGCTTTTGATTTCATTTTGTTGTCTGATTGCTGATGATGCTAGAACTTCCAACACTATGTTAAACAACAGCGGTGAGAGTGGACATCCCTGTCGTGTTCCTGATCTCAAGGGGGAAAGCTCTCAGTTTTTCCCCATTGAGGATGATATTAGCTGTGGGCTTTTCAAAAATGGCTTTTATGATGTTTAAGTATGTTCCTTTTATCCTGACTTTCTTGAGGGCTTTTTGAAAGAAAGGATGCTGTATTTTGTCAAATGCTTTTTCTGCATAGATTGGCAGGATCTTTGCAGATCTTTTCTTTTATTAATGTGATCTATCACATGGATTGATTTGTGAATATTGAACCAGCCCTGCAGCCCAGGAATGAATCCCACTTGATCATGGTGAATAATCCTTTTTATATGCTGTTTGATTCGATTTGCTAGTATTTTGAGATTTTTGTAGCCATATCATCAGGAATATTGTTTTGCTGGGTCTCTGTCTGGTTTGGGAATCAAAGTAGTGCTGGCTTCATAGGATGATTCTGGAAGTTTTCCATCCCTTTCTATTTTTTGAAACAGCTTGAGAAGGATAGGTATTATCTCTGCTTTAAATGTCTGGTAGAGGGGCGCCTGGGTGGCGCAGTCGGTTGAGCGTCCGACTTCAGCCAGGTCACGATCTCGCGCTCCGTGAGTTCGAGCCCCGCGTCGGGCTCTGGGCTGATGGCTCAGAGCCTGGAGCCTGTTTCCGATTCTGTGTCTCCCTCTCTCTCTGCCCCTCGCCCGTTCATGCTCTGTCTCTCTCTGTCCCAAAAATAAATAAACATTGAAAAAAAAATTTAAAAAAAAAATAAATAAATGTCTGGTAGAATTCCCCTGGGAAGCCATCTGGTCCTGGACTCTTCTTTGTTGGGAGATTTTTGACAACTGATTCAATTTCTTTGCTGGTTATGGGTCTGTTCAGGTTTTCTATTTCTTCCCGTTTGAGTTTTGGAAGTGTGTGGGTGCTTGGGAATTTGTCCATTTCTTCCAGGTTGTCCAGTTTGTTGGCATGTAATTTTTCATAGTATTCCCTGATAATTGCTTGTATTTCTGAGGGATTGGTTGTAATAATTCCATTTTCATCCATGATTTTATCTGTTTGGGTCATCTCCCTTTTCTTTTTGAGAAGCCTGGCTAGAGGTTTATCAATTTTGTTTATCTTTTCAAAAAAACAACTCTTGGTTTCACCGATCTGCTCTACAGTTTTTTAGATTCTATATTGTTTATTTATGCTCTGATCTTTATTATTTCTCTTCTTCTGCTGGGTTTGGGGTGTCTTTGCTGTTCTGCTTCTATTTCCTTTAGGTGTGCTGTTAGATTTTGTATTTGGGATTTTGCTTGTTTCTTGAGATAGGCCTGGATTGCAATGTATTTTTCTCTCAGGACTGCCTTTGCTGCATCCCAAAGCGTTTGGATTATTGTATTTTCATTTACATGTTTCCACATATTTTTAAATTTCTTCTCTAATAGCCTGGTTGGCCTATTTACTCTTTAGTAGGGTGTTCTTTAACCTCCATGCTTTTGGAGGTTTTCCAGACTTTTTCCTGTGGTTGATTTCAAATTTCATAGCACTGTGATCTGGAAGTGTGCATGGTATGATCTCAATTCTTTTATACCTATTAAGGGCTGTTTTGTGACCCAGTATGTGATCTATCTTGGAGAATGTTCCATGCGCACTCGAGAAGAAAGTGTATTCCATCACTTTGGGATATAGAGTTCTAAATGTATCTGTCACGTCCATCTGATCCAATGTATCATTCAGGGCCCTTGCTTCTTTATTGATTCTCTGTCTAGATGATCTATCCATTGTTGTAAGCGGAGTATTAAAGTGTCCTGCAATTACCACATTCTTATTAATAAGGTTGCTTATGTTTGTGATTAATTGTTTTATCTATTTGGGTGCTCCCAAATTCAGTGGGTAGACACTTATAATTGTTAGCTCTTCCTGATGGATAGACCCTGTAATTATTATATAATGCCCTTCTTCATCTCCTGTTACAGCCTTTAAAGTCTAGTTTGTCTGCTATAAGTATGGCTATTCCAGCTTTTTTGACTTCCAGTAGCATGAGAGATAGTTCTCCATCCCCTCACTTTCAATCTAAAGGTGTCCTCAGGTCTAAAATGTGTCTCTTGTAGACAGCAAATAGATGGGTCTTGTTTTTTTATCCATTCTGATACCCTATATCTTTTGGTTGGAGCATTTAGTCCATTTACATTCAGTGTTATTACTGAAAGATATGGGTTTAGAGTCATTGTGATGTCTGTAGGTTTCATGCTTGTAGTGGTGTTTCTGGTATTTTGTGGTCTTGTAACATTTCACTTATAGGGTCCCCCTTAGGATCTCTTGTAGGGCTGGTTTAGTGGTGATGAATTCCTTCAGTTTTTGTTTGTTTGGGAAAACCTTTATCTCTCCTTCTATTCTGAAGGACAGACCTGCTGGGTAAAGGATTCTCAGCTGCATATTTTTCCTGTTCACCACATTGAAGATTTCCTGCCCTTCCTTTCTGGCCTGCCAAGTTTCAGTAGATAGGTCTGCTACTACCCTTATGTGTCTACCTTTGTATGTTAAGGCCCGTTTATCCCTAGCTGCTTTCAGAATTCTCTCTTTATCCTTGTATTTTGCCAGTTTCAGTAGGATATGTCATGCAGAAGATCGATTCAAGTTAAGTCTGAAAGGAATTCTCTGTGCCTCTTGGATTTCAATGCCTGTTTCCTTCCCCAGATCTGGGAAGTTCTCAGCTATGATTTGTTCAAGTACGCTTTCAGCCCCTTTCTCGCTTCTTCTTCTGGAATTCCTATGATACAGATATTGTTCTGCTTGGTCGCATCACTTAGTTCTCTAATTCTCCTCTTGTACTCCTGGATTTTTATCTTTTTCTCAGCTTCCTCTTTTTCCATAATTTTATTTTCTAATTCACCTATTCTCCTCTCTGCCTTGTCAATCCGTGCTGTGGTCATCTCCATTTTATTTTGCACCTCAATTATAGCATTTTTTTAAATTCATCATGACTATTTTTTAGTCCCTTGATCTCTGTAGCAATAGATTTTCTGGTGTCCTCTATGCTTTTTTCAAGCCCAGTGATTAATTTTATGTCTATTATTCTAAATTCTTGTTCAGTTATATTGCTTGAATCGGTTTTGATCAATTCGTTAGCTGTCGCTACTTCCTGGAATTTCTTTTGAGGAGAATTCTTCCCTTTCATCATTTTGGCTAGTTTTCTGTCCCTTATGCGTTTTAAAAGCTTGTTGTGTGCTCTGCACCTGCAAACACCGCTATATTAAAGGAGGCTCATATATACTGTCCAGAGCCAGGCCCTTCAGGAGGTGTTTTTTAAGGGATTGTTACTTGCTCTCTGTTTTTGTGACTTCGGTTATTTTATTACCCTACTCGTAATAATATTTTGGACCCTCCACCAGATGTGCTTTGATTTATTCCTTGGAGTAGCCCTGTAAAGGAAAACAGATAGACAAACAGGAGACAAAAACATCAAACACACAAATAACACAAACAAACAAAAATCTAAAGACTAAAAACAAAACAAAAAACAAAAAAACAGACTACAAGAAAAGAAGAGGGTGGAGGTGGTGTTGATGGAAGAGCACATACAAGGACGGAAATGACAGGGGGGGGGTGGAGCGGGGGGGGGGGGGGGGGCGGTGGGAAGAAAAAATAAACATTGATTAGGCAGAGACTAAAAGGCTTAATCTTAATCCAGAGACAGAGAAAGGAAAAAAAAAAGAAGGAGGCAGGGAAAATGAAATGAAGATAAAGTTACCCAGAGAAATTATATGGCTTAATTATTTCAGAGAGAGAGAAAGGACTGTAAAGAAGGAGGTGTAGGACATGTATCAAGACAATGGATTAAATATGTCTGTTTAGACAGACGAATAACCAGAGTTATTGGGAGGGAAGAGATAAGGAGGAGAAATGGAGAGGGGGAGGGAAGAATTATCTATATATCCAGAATTGACCTAGTTAATCCAGGCAATGCTGCATCGCTTGTCAGGGTAGCTGTCCACAGGGTCTGTGTCCCTCTGGTGGACAGCAGTTACCCAGTGCAAAGGGGCGTGGTTTGGCGTTTTCTGGACCCACCTCCACTATGGGCCCAGGAGTGATCCCTGAGGCCCCGACTTGGTGGTGGTGGGGAGTGGGGGAGGACATGGTGATCCCCCAGTCTCTTCTCTACGGAGCTGGACCCGGTGGACTCAGTTTGAGTCACCCTCACTGTGCCATGGGCACAGACAAGAAGGTCCTTCTCACTCTGCCAACTCCCCTGACCCTGCGCTTGGCTAGGATTCAAAGTCCCGCCCTGTGCACTCTGGCACTGGGGAAGTGCCTCTCAGTGCCGCGATATGTGGTCCCCGCTGGCTTTGTCTGTGCCACAGCCACTTCAGGGAGGACCACCTTCTCCTACTGCGCACACAGCCACTGCCCTCACCATGAGCCCCCAGGGCTCCACAGCACTTCAGGCAAAAGGTCGCCTTTTCCTCCTGCAGACTGCGCCCTCAGCCTAGCCACTGTGCCCAGGGGTGGCAGACGCAGGCAGGTTCTGTACTATCGCGCAGCTCTCCAGGGAGGGAACCACTTTCTCCAGCTGCGGGCTGAGCCCCTGCCCTGCACCCAGGCCTGGCTCCCCTCCTCCCTAGGTGCGTGAACAGGGAGCCGGCCCCAGTTCAAAGAAAGCCCCGCAG
Organism: Herpailurus yagouaroundi; assembly: GCF_014898765.1. Lineage (NCBI taxonomy): Eukaryota > Metazoa > Chordata > Mammalia > Carnivora > Felidae > Herpailurus > Herpailurus yagouaroundi. The sequence continues at coordinate 22,925,693 of NW_024412430.1, read as the reverse complement.
TTAGAGATTGGATCCCTCCCAGTCTCAGTCCGAGGTCTTTCTCCTGTCCAGATACCGTCCTACACTTCCCTAGCCACTCTTCTCTTCGTTTTGTCTCTCTGCAGAAGGGGGTCCCTCCCCTCCATGTCCACGCGGCCTTTTGTTTTTTATCTCCCCTAATTCACAGTTACCCACCTATCTTTTTTCCAGCTTTCCCATTTTCATCCTAGTAGATTCAGTCTCTTTTCCTCCCAGGTTCTGGTGTTCAAAGTCCTTTGGCTTCCACACTTCTTTGTTTGAGAGATGCAGGAAGTATGGATCCCCCTACTTCTCCGCCATGTTGGCCCCTCCCAGACCTGCAGCCTTTAGAATTCCCACGTATCACAGAAATTCCACAGATTTAAAAAATTCCACTGAGAATGCAAATATACTCAAACAGGTACAGCCTTATCCCCAGGGGAGCTGTGCTTACCCACTGAGATCAAGTTGAAATAGTTTTCCAGCATCACATCCCTGTACAGGCTTTTCTGAGCAAGGTCCAATCGTTGCCACTCCTCCCTGCTGAAGTCTACCATTACATCCTTGAATGACACTGATCCCTGCAAAAACACATTCCTATTCAATGTGAAGAATGGAAACAAGGTATTTAGGAACTTACTTTTAATAATTTTCATCATGCTACAACATATAAAGTTTTATATATTTTATATCATTATTTGAGGGAAAATAAATCTCATTAAAAATATCATGCTGGTGCCTGGGTGGCTCAGTCAAGATTAAGCCTCCGACTTTGGCTCAGGTCATAATCTCGTGGTTCCTGAGTTTGAGCCCCACATCGGGCTCTGTGCTGACAGCTCAGAACCTGGAGCCTGCTTCGGTTTCTGTGTCTCCCTTGCTCTCTGCCCACCCCCCACCCCCATGCTCTCACTCTCCCTCCCTCTCAAAAATAAGCATTAAAAAATATATATAACCACAGAATCTGCCCCCAAAGCCAAGAGCACACTTTACACACTGTATGTTAGCCAATTTGATAATAAATTATATTAAAGTAATAAAAATAAATAAATAAATAAATAAATAAATAAATCATGCCATTCTTTCTGTAGTACTGATAATATTCTGGGTTGTTTTGGTCATTTTTTTGGTATGCTGTGGAAATTCATAAAACTTTATGATTTGTGCATTCTTTTCTATGCCATATGTCATTAAAACTTCATTTAAAAGATAAAATATATTCTGCCATTCATTTTGCACTTACCAATTCACTGAATAAGTCCATTCTTTCTTTAAAAAAGATAATTAAAATAGGCACTTTTTTTTTTTTAACAGTGTGGTACTAGCATAAAGAGAGACATATAGGTCAATGGGATGTAACTGAGAATCAAGAAATAAACCCTCATATTTATAGTCAACTGATATTCAACACAGGTGTCAAAACAACTTAAAATCGGGGAAAAAAAGGATAAAAGAATGAAGTTGGACACCTACCTCATACCATATTAAAAAAAATAGCTCAAAATGGGTCAAAGGCCTAAATGTTCTTATATTTAGCCAAATTTACACTTTAGCTAAAAGGGTAAATCCTTGTGATGCTCGATTTGGCAATGATTCCTGGGATATAAAGTCAAAAGCACAAGCAACTAAAGAAAAAAGTAGAGGAGCAAGTGGATGACTCAGTCAGTTAAGCATCTGACTTCAGCTCAGGTCATAATCTCGCAGTTCATGAGTTCAAGCCCCCCCGTCAGGCTCTGTGCTGACAGCTCAGCACCCCAACTTATACTCTGTCTGTCTCTCTCTCTCAAAAATGAATAAACATTAAAAAAAGTTAAAAAGAAAAAAATAAATAGGACTTCATCAGAATTAAAAACTTTGTGCTTAAAAGGATAGCATCAAGAAAGTGAAAAGACAACCCAAAAACTGGAACAAAATTTTTGCAAATTATATGTCTGGTAAGTGACCTGTATCTAGAATATATAAAGAGCTCCTGTAATTCAATAAAGCATAAATAATCCAATTAAAATGAATAAAGGACCTGAATATACATTTCTCTAAAGATCCACAAATGGGAAAAAGCACATGTAAAGATCCTCAGTACCGTTAGTCATAAAGGATATAGAAATCCAAATCATAGAGATACCCCTTCAAATTCACTAAGATGACTATAATAAAAAAGATATTTAATATTGTTAGTCATCAGTGGTATATTTCCACGAGAATGGCTTCAATTAAAAAAAAGATAATAATAAATGGTTAGTGTGGAAGTGGAAATATTGGAACCCTTGTACAGTGATAGTGGACATGTAAAATGATATAACCACTTTGAAAAACACAATTTCTCAAAAAGTTAAACACAGAGTTACAACATGACCCAAAAGGTCAACTTCCAGGTAAATACCCAATAGAAATGAAAACATTTGTCTACATAAAACTTGCACATGACAATTCATAGTAGCATTATTCATAATATTCACAGTGAAAAGGAATAACATATTGTAGTCTGAGAAGACAGAGGGGGAATGTGGGGCAGAGGCAATATTTGAGAGGTATCAGTGAACAACATTAGCCCAAAAATTCAAGAAGCTCCTCAAATCCAACTTTATAAAACTGCAAAGACTATAAAAAATGGTAACAGTAATATCTAGTGATGTTTAAAATACATGTCAAATCTAGGGCACCTGGGTAGTTCAGTCGGTTAAGCATCCGACTTCAGCTCAGGTCATGATCTCATGGTCAGTGAGTTCAAGCCCCGCATCCAGCACTGTGTTGACAGCTCAGAGCCTGAAGCCTGCTTCAAATTCTGTGTCTCCCTCTCTCTCTGTCCCTCCCTCGCTCATGCTCTGTCTCTCTCTGTCTCTCAAAAAGGAATAAACATTTAAAAAAAATATAATAAAATACATGTCAAATTTAAATGCATGAAAATAAGAATGCAAAGATGAGAGGTGGTAAATGGAATTAAGATGATTTGGTATCCCAGAATTATTGAGAAGGGGGTAGAAATAACGACTTAAAGATGAATACTGTAATACCTAGGGTAAAAAAAGAATGTATACAATGAGCAAGTTAACAAAGGAAAAAATTAAATTTTGAGTAATCTAAAAGAAGATTAAGAAAGGAATGTAAAAATAATATTAAATAGATGGTTCAAATATAAAATTAATAGTAAGATAGTATATATAAGTGCAAGTATATCAGCCATTACATTAAATGTAAATGGACTTGGGAGCCTCAATGGCTCAGGTGATTAAGCATCTGACTCTTGATTTTGGCTCAGGTCATGATCTCACAGTTGGTCCTCTCTCTCCCTCTCCCTCTCTCTCTGCCACTCCCCCAATGGTGCTCTCACTCTCTCAAAATAAATAAACATTTAAATGTAAATGGATTAAACATTCAAGATAAAGCAAAGATTGAATAAATCCCACTTGATCATGGTGAATGATCCTTTTAATGTATTGTTTTTTTAAAAAAATTTTATTGTTATTTATTTTGAGAGAGCTAGAGAGCAAACAGTAGAGGGACAGAGAGAGAGGCAGACAAAAATCCCAAGCAGGTTCTGTGCCATCAGTGCAGAGCCAGATGCGGGGCTCAAACTTACAAACTGTGAGATCATGACCTGAGCCAAAATCAAAAGTCATACATTTAACCCACTGAGCCACCCAGGCACCCCCTTTTAATGTATTGTTGAATGTAGTTTGCTAATATTTTGCTGAGAATTTTTGTATATGTTTCATCAGGGATCTTGGTCTATACTTTTTGTAATGTCTTTGTCCGGTTTTAGTATCAGGGTAATGCTGGCCTTTTAGAATGTATTTGGAAGCTTTCCTTCTTCTTCTATGTTTTGGAATAGTTTGACAAGAGTAGCTTTAACTCTCCTTTACTTTTTTTTTTAAGTTTATTTATTTGAGAGAGAGCAAGCAAACGGGGAAGGGGTAGAGAGAGGAGAGAGAGAAAATCCCAAGCAGGCTCTGAGCTCTAAGCACAGAGCCCAATGCAGGGCTCTATCTCACAAACTGTGAGATCATGACCTGAGCAGAAATATGAGTCAGGCGCTTAAGCTACTGAGCCACCCAGGCACCCCTTAAACTCTCCCTTAAATGTTTACTAGATGGAGCACTTGGGTGGATGAGTCGATAGAGCATCTGACTTCATTCAGCTCAGGTCATGATCTCAGTCGTGAGTTCGAGCCCCACATAGGTCTCATGGCTGTCAGTGCAAAGCGGGCTTCAGATCCTCTGTCCCCCTCTCTCTGCCCCTCCCCCACTTGCACTCTCTTAAAAATAAATAAACATTTAAAAAATAAAAAATAAAATAAATGTTTGCTAAAATTCACCTGTGAAGCCATCTGGTCCTGGACTTTTGTCTGTTGGGGTTTTTTTTTTTTTTTTCATTATCAATTCAATTTCACTACTAGTAACTGGTCTGTTTAGATTTTGTATCTCTTCCTGATTCAGTTTTAGAAGATTATATGTTTCTAGGATTTATCCATTTCTTCCAGGTTTATTCCTGGGATACAAGAATGGTTTAATATCCACAAATCAATCAACATGATACACCACATTGACAAAATAAAGATAAAAATCATGTAGTCATCTCAATAAATGCAGAAAAAGCATTTGACAAAATTTAATACCTGTTCATGAAAAAAATAAAAGTAAGACTTTCAACAAAGCGGGTTTAAAGGGAATATATTTCTGGGCACCTGGGTGGCTTAGTCAGTTGAGAGTCTGAATCTTGATTTCAGCTCAGGTCATGATCCGAGGGTTGTGGGAATGAGCCCCACACTGGGCTCTGTGCTAAGCATGGAGCTTGCTTAAGATTCTCTATCTCTCCTTCTGCCCCTCCACTCCCCTGCTCACACTCTCTCTCACTCTAAAATAAATAATTAAAAATAAAGGGAGTATAGCTCAACATAATAAAGGCCGTAAATGACAAACCTACAACAAACATATACAATGGTGAAACACTGACAGCTTTTTCTCTAAGATCAGGGGCAAGACAAGGATGTCCACTCTCATCACTTCTATTCAACACAGTACTGGAAGTCTAGGCCACAGCAGTCAGAAAGGAAAAAGAAAAGGCATCCAAGTTGATAAGGAAGAAGTAAAACTGTCATTATTTGCAGATGACATGGTACCATACACAGAAAATCCTAAAAACTCCACCAAAAAAATATTAGAAATAATAAATGAATCCAGTAAAGTTGCAGATACAAAATTAATATACAAAAAAAAGATATTGCTGGGGCGCCTGGGTGGCTCAGTCGGTTAAGCGGCAGACTTCAGCTCAGGTCACGATCTCGCGGTCCGTGATTTCGAGCCCCGCGTCGGGCTCTGGGCTGATGGCTCAGAGCCTGGGGCCTGCTTCCGATTCTGTGTCTCCCTCTCTCTCTGCCCCTCCCCCGTTCATGCTCTGTCTCTCTCTGTCTCAAAAATAAATAAAACGTTAAAAAAAATAAAAAAATAAAAAAAAAGATCAGACTTGCATTAAAAAAAAAAAAGATATTGCTTATGTTTCCATATACTAATATAAAGTAGCAGAAAGAAATTAAGAAAACAATTCCATTTACAACTGTATCAAAAAGACTAAAAGCCTAGGAATAAACTTAATGAAAAGAGATGAAAGATCTGTACCCTGAAAAACAATAAAGCATTAATGAAAGAAAGAAACTAAAGACAATACAAACAAATGGAAAGATATACCATGCTTATGGATTGGAAGAATTAATATTGTTAAAATTCCATATTACCCAAAGCAATCTATAGATACAATGTAATTCCTATAAAATGCCAATAGTATTTTTTACAGAACTAGAAAAATACTAAAATTTTTATGGAGCCACCAAAAAAACCCAAGTAGCAAATGCAATCGAAGAACAAAGCTGGGGGTAGCACATCCAATATTTCAAGAGATACTACAAAGCTACAGTAATCTAAACAGTATAGTACTAGCACAAAAAACAGACACATATCATTGGAATGGAATAGGAGGCCCAGAAATAAACCCAGGGTTTATATGGTCAATTAATCTACAACAAAGGAGGCAAGAATATACCATGGGAAAAGCCAGTCTCTTCAATAAATGGGTGTTGGGAAAACAGGACAGCTACATGTAAAAGAATGAAACTGAACCACTTTCTTACACCATACCCAAAAATAAATTCAAAACGGATTAAAAACCTAAATGTGAGACAGGAAACCATCAAAATCCTAGAAGAGAACACAGGCAGTAACCTCTTTGACATCAGATTTAGCAACATGTTTTTAGATATGTCTCCTCAGCCAAAGGAAACAAAAACAGTAATAAACTGTTGAGGCTATGTCAAAATAAAAAAACTTCTACATAGTGAAAGAAACAATCAGCAAAATGAAAAGGCAACCGACTGAACAGGAAAAGATATGTGCAAATGGTACACTGAATAAGGGGTTAATATCTGAAATATACAAAGAATTTATACAACTCAACACAAAAAAAAAAAAAAACCCCACAAATAATCTGGTTAAAAATGGATAGAGGACCTGAATAGACATTTTTCCAAAAAATGAGATATGGGGCACCTGGATGGCTCAGTTGGTTGAGCACCTGATTCTTGATTTCAGCTCAGGTCATGATCTCACGGTTTGTGGGTTTGAGCCCAAGTCGAGCTCCATGCTGACAGCTCAGAGCTTGGAGCCTGCTTGGGATTCTGTATCTCCGTCTCTCTCTGCCTCTCCCCTGCATGCACTGGGTCTCTGTCTCTCAAAAATAAATAAACATTAAAAACATCTTTTTTTAAGTTAAAATGCAAAGAAGAGATAAATATTATTGAAAAAATATATAAGAATATGCTTACTATAAAATAAGTCCTCCTTCAAAAAAAAAAAAAAAAAAAAAAAAAAAAATCAGTGAACGACTTCCACTCCTGGAAAGATGGAAACAAATGCACTCATCTCTCCTCATTCCACTACGCCCATCTAGAAACCTAGACATCATCCATAAACAATCTGAGAATACTCTGTAAGGCAAAGAATAAGAGACAAACTGGCTAGGGACCTCAGGAACCAAGGAACTACACAACATTAGTTCCTGAAGACTGCCTCATACAGCCCTGACAGGTGCTAGAACATTCTACAACCCAGAATCACCAAGAGCACACAAAGAGAGCTCAAAGAAAAGTCTCTCTCTAGCTAAAAGATCAGCAAAAGGGCAACCTAGAAGGCAGAAAAATTTTAGGCAAAATATACTCTAGCCAAACACAACAGATTAAAAACCCAAAGAAACAAAAAACTTTGGGCCTGACCCCACGCCCACCAAATAAAGACCCAAGGAGTGGCCTAGACTCCCACTCTTGCCTGGCTGAACAAAGATGTCCCTTCACATTCCAATGGTGTGGTGTGGGAAAAAGCAGGGGGGAACTGGAACTTTCATTCATACACAGTAGTAATAAAATTAAAAAAAAAAAAAAATAGACCAATATTTCTCATTAATATAAGTCCTCAACAAAGTATGAGCAAATAAAATACATAAAAAGAAGTATATGCCGGGGTGCCTGGGTGGCTCTGTCGGTTAAGTGTCTGACTTTGGCTCAGGTCATGATCTCGCGGTTTGTGGATTCCAGACCCACGTCAGACTCTGTGCTGACAGCTTGCTCAGAGCCTGGGGCCTGCTTCAGATTCTGTGTCTCCCTTTATCTCTGCCCCTCCCCTGCTCGCCCTGTCTCTCACTGTCTCTCTCTCAAAAATAAATAAACATTAAAAAAAAAAAAAGTATATGCCATGATCAAATGGGGTTTATTCAAAGGTTGCCAAGGCTGGCTCAGTATGTGAAAATCAATGTAATCCATCATAGCAGTAGGCTAAGGAAGTAAAATTCCACAACCATGTCAACTGATGCAGAAAATCAAAATTCAACACCTATTCATGATAAAACCTCAAAACTTTGTTTCACAAGGTAGTCCTTGGACAAGCAGCAATGACACCCTGTTGGAATCCCAACCCTATTAAATAAGAATCTGAAGTCACGTGCCAGCGAGAGAAGCACCGCTCTGTAATGATGGAAACCCTGGCAGTGTATTTCTAACAGTGTTCTTGTTGAAGACACTGTTCTGTCTCCATTCATCTGAAGAGCCATCAGAATTTTTCTCAAGCATCAAGAACCAGGCAATCTTTACTACAGATGAAATAAATTACTTATCAACAATATAAACCAGTACCTCATTTTCATTATTGCTATGTCTTTCACGGACACCAGAGACAATCTCACAGTTCAGAGTTCATAGCTGTATAAAATCACAACTCACATATATCTATACTCCAAGCTTGACTTGGAGTTGATAGTCACTTCTTTTTTTCCCTCTGATCTTGGTTTTTATTAACTTATACTTGTCCATCTTACGATATGGGTTATTAGATGCTTCCTAAAATCCACTAGAAAACAAAACAACAAATAAATAAATGAACAAATAAGAACTCACCAGGGACTTGGTCATTTCTGGCTCTTCTGGGAAAGAGGCAGAGATCTGAGAAGAGATGAACAGAGTGACCAATGAGAGAAGGAAGTGTGCCAGAGTCCCACACATGGACATATACATCATTTAGCATACATGCACCTGACCCAAAAAACTCATTTCCAGGACATCATAAAAAATCATCCTGAATTGCACAAAAATTTAATTTATTTTTTTAACGTTTATTTATTTTTTGAAAGAGAGAGAGAGTGGGGGAGGGGCAGAGAGAGAGGGAGACAGAGGATCCCAAGCAGGCTCTGCACTGTCAGCACAGAACCCGACATGGGGCTCGAACTCATGAAACATGAAATGATGACCTGAGCCGAAATCGGATGCTCAGCTGACTGAGCCACCCAGGCACCCCTGCACAAAAACTGAAAAGCAGAAATTTCACCACAGCATGGCTAACAACAAAATTAAAAGGCTAGAACAGGGGCGCCTGGGTGGCTCAGTCGGTTAAGCGTCCGACTTCAGCTCAGGTCACGATCTCACAGTCCGCGAGTTCGAGCCCCGCGTCGGGCTCTGGGCTGATGGCTCAGAGCCTGGATCCTGGTTCCGATTCTGTGTTTCCCTCTCTTTATGCCCCTCCCCCGTTCATGCTGTGTCTCTCTCTGTTTCAAAAATAAATAAACGTTAAAAAAAAAAATTTAAAAGGCTAGAACATACTGATACCCAATAACTATAGACTCTTTAAATAATTTGTGGACCATCCTGAAAACATAAAGACACATAAAATTAAATTACAGTAGAAAAATATGTTAAACGGCCAAGTAAAAATGAAAAGATGTACCAAATAGTATGGTTTCATTTTCATTGAACAACATGTGTGTACATACACATGCACACATACACGCATAGACACATATATGAGTGCATTCATACACAAGAAAGAAAATTGTCTGGGAGGAAATATACTACAATGTTAACAGATATATTATTTGGGTGGTGATAAAATTATAGGTAATTTTTATATTCTTATAAAACAAAGTAACTTTTTTTTTTTAATGTTTGTTTATTTGGGGCACCTGGGTGGCTCAGTGGTTGAGCCTCCAACTTAGGCTCAGGTCACCATCTCGCGATTTGTGGGTTCAAGCTCCGTGTCAGGCTCTGTGCCGACAGGTTGGAGACTGGAGTCTGCTTCAGATTCTGTGTCTCCCTCTCTTTCTGCCCCTTCCTCACTCATGCTTTATCTCTTTCTCTCTCTCAAAAATAAACATTAAAAAATTGTTTTTAATAAATAAAAATAAATGTTTATTTTTGTGAGAGATAGTGAGCGGGAAGGGGCAGAGAGAGAGAGAGAGAGAGAGAGAGAGGAGAGGTAGAGAAAATCCCAAGCAGGCTCGCTGCTGTCAGCACAGAGCCCAATGCAGGGCTCGCTCCCACGAACTCTGAGATCGTGACCTAAACTGAAATCAAGAGGCAGACAGTCAACTGAGCCACCCAGGCGCCCCTGGAAGCAGGTTCTAATCAAGACACACACATTGGTCATTGTGTCCCTTTGACCCTAGATCTATCCTCCCCAATATTTTTTCATGATAGACTTTTAAAATTAATTTTTGCTTTGAACTTTTATATTAAAAGTATTCCTATTAAATATACTTTTCATGTCTAAACTCTGCCAGCAAATATTGGGCCAAGGTGGACTGGAGTCTGAAAAAGAGATTCTGAAGGCTCACTATGTGCTCTGATACCAGGGATCTGTGGAAACACAAAGAGATCCTGCAGAGACAGTGCCACATGGTGACAGCCACTCAGCTGTCCTCCCAAGAGCCTCATACGGTGTGGGACGGGTGGTACAGGGGAACAACGAGAATTTGGAGCCAAATCAATGTATGTTTGAATCTCAGTTCTTCCATCTTCTAGCGTGACAACCTAGAGAACTCACTTCAATCTGTTTCCCCATCTTCATACTTTTTAGATAAACAAACTTACAATACTTGAAAAGCACTCAGACAGGTGTGGCATATAAATACTCACTAAAATTAGTTACTGATATTATTACAATATCAGTAATCCATGTAGAATGCAATCACTGTACCAGATGTCATCTGACTTCACAGCCCCCTCAAGTAAGCCATCACCAACCCCGACCCCCAGTTCCTCACTCGCACTCCACAAGTGGCTCCACTGTCAGTTGCTGCACACTGACCTCCTGCAAGAGCCATTACTCACACCTCAGAATCACTGGTTCCCATAGCCTGCTGCTCACAGACCCCAAATCATTCATTCCACTGTCCCTGATCACAGAGCCTCCAACACTCTAACCTGATCGTTCTGGCTTGCCACCAGTAAATTCCATGCCCCACAAAGGAAAAATTCCTCCTATATGTCTTTCCTCCATTCTCAATACTTCTGGTCATCAAATATGTGTGTGTGTGTGTGTGTGTGTGTGTGTGTTGGAAAAGGTCGGGGGTGGGGAAGGAATCCCTACACTAAGCAATTCTGCAACACCAGCCGAATGTCCTACAATTTAACTCAATTCTGGCATCATCTGCTTGGAGTTAGCATCAGATCACACAGGTTGAGGGCTCACTCTCATGAGAGTGCCCCCTGCCCCAACTTCAAATGACAATCATAAGCCCAGGCTGTTACTTGTGCTTATTAACTGGCTGTAAATCAGAGGTTCCCAGGACCCCCAGCTCGGGTTCCATTAATTTGCCAGAGCAGCTCACAGAACTCACGATAACATTTGACTTATTGGATTACTGATTGATTATAAAATGACATACCTCAGGAACAACCAGATGGATGAGACGCATAGAGCGAGGTATATGGGAAGGGGTGCCGCACTCTCCCAGCATCTCTATGTGTTCAATCCAGAAGCTCTCCAAACTCCATCCTTTTGGGGTTTTATGGACGCTTCATTACATACAGATGATTAATTAAATAACTGGCCATTGGTGACTGACTCAACCTCCATTCGGGGCATGGGTTTCAAGTTCCAACGCTCTAATCACATGGTTCGCTCCCCTGGCAACCAGCCCTCCTCGAGGGGTTATGGAGAGACTTTCAAAAAATTACTTCATTATCGTAAACTCAGGTGTGGTTCAAAAGAATTTATTAGGAATGATGACAACATCCATTTCACCTTCATCTCTCTGGAGCAATTTCTGGAGTCAGGAACAAAAGGTGCCCTGTGGCTCTTATCATTTAGGAAATGACAAAGGTTTTAGGAGCTATGTGCTGGGAACCATGGACTAAGACTAAAATACTTATTTCTTATTATATCACAATATCACATGCCCCCATTGCTGGCCTCCACACTTTCATCACCACCCACCATGCACCTTCATCAATCATCCCAAGAGTCCCAATCCCAGATGCACCTGCCCTGGCACCAGGTACCCAAGCACACTTCCCACCACTCACACCACTACTAGGCCTGTACCATTAGCCTTCCCCACAAACTTACGCACACACACACACACACACACACACACACAGAGGAAGGAACCCAATCAATGATCAAATCTGGGGATATTCTTGAATTTTAAAGATAATCAAACATACATAAATCCAAAGCACATGTGAAATAACAGATTATTTACAGAGAAAATTTTCAGAAAATCAAGATGCCTCATCTGCAGTAAATTAAATATCAGAAATGTATCTAAAAGGCCTTTTCTGGGGCACTTGGGTGGTTCAGTCGGTTAAGTGCCCAACTCTTGGTTTTGGCTCAGGTCATGATCTCATGGTTCGTGAGTTCAAGCTCCATGTTGGGCTCCATGCTAATGGTGCAGAGCCTACTTGGAATTCTCTCTCTCCCTCTCTCTCTGCCCTTCCCCTGCTCTCTCTCTCTCTCTCAAAATAAATAAATTAACTTAAAAAAAAATCTTTAAAAGGCCATTTCTCTGTGAAGGCTAGAGAAAGACATTTTCAGAAATAAAAGTACTTGCAGAGTATCTCTATCCTTATCTGGCGAAAATACTTTAAAAAGTATTCCAAATAATGTAAATTGAATCAGATGAGATCTCCCAAAGAAAAATACTGTTCAGCAATAATTTTTGCAAGAGATATGATTATAAAAAAGGACAAGACTGGTGATGGGATGAGGCCATTAAAGGTAAAATTGATAATATTCTATGATAAAACATTTCTAATTAAAACATAAGAAAAAACGTAAGTTATACGGGGTGTAGAATGGAAACGATGAACAGAAACTTGTAGAAACACTACAATGAAAGTAGAAAGTATGAAACAAAAAAATGGGGCACCTGGCTGGCTCAGTTGGTTGAGCTTCTGACTTTTTTTTTTAATTAATTAATTAATTAATTAATTTCTTTATTTATTTATTGTTTAATTTACATCCAAGTTAGTTAGCATATGATGCAACAATGATATCAGGAGTAGATTCCTTAATGCCCCTGACCCATTTAGCCCATCCCCCCCACCCCCAACCCCGCTGACTCTTGACTTCTGCTCAGGTCATGATCTCATGCTTCCCGGGATCAAGACTGGTATGGTACTGTGCTGACAGGAGCCTGCTTGGGATTCACTCTCCCTCTCTCTCTGCTCCTTCCCTGCTCATGCTTTCTCTCTTTCTCTTAAAATAAATAAATAAGGAAGGAAGGAAGGATGCTCATGCTTTCTCTCTTTCTCTTAAAATAAATAAATAAGGAAGGAAGGAAGGAAGGAAGGAAGGAAGGAAGGAAGGAAAGAAAGAAAGAAAGAAAGAAAGAAAGAAAGAAAGAAAGAAAGAA
>NW_024412430.1:22714122-22912525 GCF_014898765.1 Herpailurus yagouaroundi | reverse complement strand
GAAAGAAAGAAAGAAAGAAAGAAAGAAAGAAAGAAAGAAAGAAAGAAAGAAAGAAGAAAAAAATATGGCGCCTGGGGGGTTCGGCTGGTTAAGCATCCAACTTGGGGTCTGAGTTCTGAGTTCCAGCCCCGCTTCGGGTGAGCTCAAGGTCTGCTCCTGACTCCAAGCTGACAGTGCAGAGCCTGAGTGGGATACTCTCCCTCTCTCTCTTCCCCTCGCTCACTCACACACTCTTATCAAAAAATTAAATAAACTTAAAAAAATAAATAGTAACAAACTGATAAGCTTAAAAGACAAAATCAGTTAAGATCTCAATCTCTCACCCCTCATATCCCTCATTCCTCATTCTCAACAGCTACCCACCTCTACTGACCCCACGACCCCATGTCTCCCCGCAGATCCACCGTTAGAGATCCCACCATCTCGATCTCTCCCTCACGGATCCACCTTCAGGACCCCACCGACCCCATCTCTCCCCGGTTCCACCCTCAGAGATCCCCCCGACCCCATCTCTCCCTCAATGATCCACCGTCAGAGATCCCCCGACCCCGACCCTATATCTCTCCTTCACGGATCCACCGTCCAGACCCCACTGACCCCATCGCTCCCCGCGGATCCACCGTCCAGACCCCATCGACTCCATCCCTCCCCGCGGACCCGCCCTCAGAGATCCCACCGACCCCATCCCTCCCCGCGGATCCACAGTCAAGACCCCATCGACCCCATGACTGCATCCACTGCCCGCCCCCGTCAGTGGCCGGATTGCTAACCACGGACCTCAGCGACGCTTCGTCACTCATCTCCCGATGCTCCCATCGCAGCACTCACCTACCCCTCACCCACGCCCTCTCAAAACAGTGGCCGTTTACCTCAGGTGGTGACTAAATCTGGCCGACTTCCCTTCTCGCTCAGCCCCACTCTCTGCGGGATTCCTCACGGGGCCGCCCGGGTGTGCGCATGCTCAGCAGCGGTTTCTTGGCCCCAGCTCGCGAGTACTTAACATGGCTCGCTGCTAAAAGCGGCTCCCTCCAAATGGCTGGCCCGCGCCAACATGGCGGCGCCCATTAGGCGCCCAGGCGTGCAGGCGGCCATGTTGAAGTGATGTAAAGACCGTGGAGCTCAGAGTTGTCTCGGGAAACGTGGTTGGGCGGAGGTGCTAGTCTGGGACTCAACCAGGAAACAACCAGAGCGAGACAGCCAGGAAACAACAACCGAGACCCTTCCCCTCGCTCCCGTGTACTCAATGCCACCATTTGAGACAATCAGCAATTATAGAACGTTTCACCCCAAAAGAGGAAGGTACACATTTTATTCAAGCACCCACGCAGCATTTGCCAAACTAGGTCACAACCTGGGTCATAAAACAAATCAAATTTAGTAAAACTTAAATCATACAGCCTAGTTCTCTGGACACAGACTCAAACTAGAAATCATCAGAAAGACAACAGGAAATTAACACTTGTAAATTAAGTGGGGGTTTTTTGTTGTTTGTTTGTTTAAGAAAGAGCGCTAGCTGGGAAGGAGCAGAAAAGGAGATAGAATATCTGAGGCAGGCTCTGTGCTGACAGCAGCAAGCCCCATGCAGGGCTCCAACTCACAAACCATGGGATCATGACCTGAGCAGAAGTCCAGCACTCAACCAACTGAGCCACTCAGGTGCCCCTAACACGTGTAAATTAAGCAACACAGCTCTAATAATCCATGGGCCAAAGAAGAAGTCTTGAGGAAATTTTAAGAATACAATGAAATAGGGGCACCTCGGTGGCTCAGTCGGTTAAGCGTCTGACTCTCAATTTCAGTTCAGGTCATGATCTCACGGTTTGTGGGATCCAGCCCTGCACTGGGCTCTGCGCTGACAGTGCAGAGCATGCTTGGGATTCTCTCTCTCTCTCTCTCCCCGTGCCCCACCCCACCCTCGCATTCACACGCATGTTCTCTCTCAAAATAAGTAAACATTAAAATATATATTTTGAATTAAATGATGAATATATAACTTATAAACACTTGTAAGATGCAGTAAAAGTGGTGTTTAAAGGGAAATTTATGGAATTGATTGCATAGTTTAGAAGGGAAGAAAGAACTAAAATCAATAATCTAAACTTCCATCTTAGGACATTAGAGAAGAGCAAGGTATTAAATATTATTATTAAAATGATATGGATATTAAATATTAAATATTGAATTCAATATTAAAAGGACAAAAAAGGAATTTTTTAAGAATTTAATTTTTTATAAGTTTTAACTTCACAGCAAAATTGAGAAGGTACAGAGATTGCCCATATCCTTGTAGCTCCCATACATCCACAGCCTCCCCCTATTAATATCCTCCTCCAGGGGCGCCTGGGTGGCGCAGTCGGTTAAGCGTCCGACTTCAGCCAGGTCACGATCTCGCGCTCCGTGAGTTCGAGCCCCGCGTCGGGCTCTGGGCTGATGGCTCGGAGCCTGGAGACTGTTTCCGATTCTGTGTCTCCCTCTCTCTCTGCCCCTCCCCCGTTCATGCTCTGTCTCTCTCTGTCCCAAAAATAAATAAAAAAAAAAAAAACGTTGAAATATCCTCCTCCAGACTTGTACATTTGTTACAACTGATAAATCTACATTGATGTACCATAATCCCCTAAAGTCCATAGTTTACAATATAGTTCGCTCTTTGTGTTATATAGTCTATGAGTTTGGACAGATATATAATGACAAGTATCCATCATTATGGTACCCTCTGTGAATATCCTCTGTTCTCTGCTTATTTCTCTTCCCCTACCTCAACCCTTGGAAACCATTTACCTTTTTTCTGCCTTCATAGTTTTTACTTTTCCAGAATATCATATAGTTTTCCAGAATGTCATATACTATCCTATAGTATATAGTACATAAACTTTGGCTTCTTTCACTTAGTAAATTTTTTTTTGGCTTGAAAGCTCATTTCTTTTTAGCACTAAATAATACTCCATTGCTGGGGTGCCTGGCTGGCTCAGGTGGTAGAGCAGGTGACTCTTGATCTCAGGGTTGTAAGTTCAACTCCCATGTTGTATGTAAAGATTACTTAGTTTATTTATCCATTCACCTGCCAAAGGACATCTTGTTTGCTTCCAAGTTTTGCAATTATGAATAAAGCTGCAATAAATGTTTGTGTGGGCATAAGTTTCCACCTCCTTTGGGCAAATACTAAAGAGTGCAAATGCTGAATCATATTTTGTGTGTATTTAGTTTTATGAGAAACTGTCAAACTGTATTCCAAAGTGGTTGTGCTATTTGCATTCCCATCAGCAATAAATGAGAGTTCCTTTGCTCCACATCCTTGCCAGCATTTGGTTTTTGTCAGTATTCTGGATTTTAGCCATTCTAATATAGTGTAATAGTGTCTCATTGTGGTTTTAATTTGCATTTCCCTGACGACATATGATGTCAAGCATCTTCTCATTTGCTTATTTGTCATCTATACATCTTCTTTGGTGAAGTGTCTGATAAGGTCTTTGGACCATTTTTAAAAATCAGGTTGTTTTCTTATTGTTGAGTTTGAAGAGTTCTTTATGTCTTTTGTATAATAATTTTTTGTCAGATGTGTCTTCTGCATATATTTTCTTCCAGTTAGTGACTTGTCCTTTGATTCTCTTAACATTGTCTTTTGCAGAGCAGTTTTAATTTTATTTTAATGTTTGTTTGTTTGTTTTTGAGAAAGAGAGACAGAGAGCCCACAACAGGGGAGGGACAGAGAGAAAGACACACAGAATCCAAATCAGGCTCCAGGCTCTGAGCTGTCAGCACAGAGCCCAATACAGAGCTTGAACTCACAAACTGTGAGATCATGACCTGAGTAGAAGTCAGACACTTAACCAAGACACCGGGGTGCCCGAAGTTTTAATTTTAATAAAGTCCATCTCACCAATTATTTCTTTAATGGATAGGCCTTTGGCATTGTAAGAAGTCATTGTCATACCTAAGATCATCTAGGTTTTATCTCATGTTATTTTTTTTTTAAGTTTATTTATTTTTGGGAAAGACATAGACAGTGTAAGCAGGGGAGGGGCAGAGAGAGAGAGGGAGAGAATCCCGAGCAAACTCCATGCTGTCAGAACAGAGTCTGATGCAGGGCTCAAACTCATCGAAACCATCAGATCATGACCTGAACTGAAACCAAGAGTAGGATGCCTAACTGACTGAGCCACCCAGGCACCCCATATTCTGTTATCTTTTGAGAGTTTTATCATTTTGCATTTTACATATAGTTCTTTGATGAGTTTTGAGTTACTTCTTGTGAACAGAATAAGGTCTTTGTCTAGGTTCTTTGGGAGTGTGTGCACATGCAGATGTCCAGTTGCTCCAGCACCATTTGTTGAAAAGACTACCTTTGCCTCATTGTATTGTATTTGCTTCTTTGTAAAAGAGCAGCTGACTATATTTATGTGGATCTATATGTGAAACTGTAAAAGATCTATTCATCTTGCAGCTGCCCAAGAGATACTTTTGTCCACAGCCCCCTTAATATACCATTTCTGGTCAATCTGGAGTTGTCAGCGCCCCCCCCCCTTTTTTTTCAGTCTTAAGGTTATTGTAAATGGAGTGTTGAAGTCTTCAACTATTGTTGTGGGGCTGTATTTCTACCTTCGATTCAGTCAATATTTCCTTCACAGCTAGGCCTCAATGTTATTACAAACTGGTCTGACACAGCTACATCATTTTGTTGTCCCATAGGACATAACAATCTTACAGAATACTAACTTCAGACAAGATTATTCTGAGACCATGATAAATTGCAACACAAAAAGGACATTTCATGTTGTCTAAGCACAGACAAAAACAAGATTGCTGTGCCATCCACAAAATAATCATCACATTGCCTTACTTTCTGACAGTATCCAACATACACCAAATCTCCCCCTCCCTGAGACTCTACCGCAAATCATTTGAAGTCCAAGAGCCAAGTAGGCTCTTTCTAACTCCTCTGAGATAACTCATGGTTCCCCATGATGTTCTTCCTTACTGCAACATAAATGTTGTTTAACCACAGGTGTGATCCTAGTGGTCTTTAACTGAAGAGTTTTGAAAGGGTTCCTGGTGAAGAGCTCCCTGGGCACTGGGTCAAGATAGGGAGGTCATACCTTTGTATGCATGAGCCTGGAAGGAAATACAGATTAGAAACATGATCAAGAGAACAAAGCCTATGAATTTTATACTTAGTAACCTCAAACTGAATACACACCTGCCATTTGCAAAGGCTGTTTCCACCAAAGGAATGGCTGATTTAAGATTTAGGGGAGTCAAAGAGAGGGGCTTGGCAAAAAAGGGGTCAAACAGTGGAACTCCTAGGAGGTCAGAAGCCATCGCCTGCCTCTTGGGAGTTCTGAGGTCAGACAAAGTCTGACTTCCCACAAGATGCCAAGCTCCTTCTTTGCCTTTAGTACCTACTCATCCAGTTTCCCTTTTTGCCTCAACTTCCTGGAAGCCGTATTTTTCACATGAAGCGTCATAAACATATCTTAGCTATTGTTTTCAGTTTCCTTATTGTTAAAGAAAAAATTAAAGAAGTTATTGACACTAGTTAAAACAGGAAGGCATGTTTATTCCGGACTATAATGATAGGTGTGAAGGACTACTGCAAAGGGCTTTTGCTGGAGGAGAGACTCGGGTCAGCTCTGAATACAAGGATGGGGGGGGGGGCGGGCTATGGCCAAGGAGCAGAGTGAGGGCGAGTGGATGAAAATTTCCTGGGTCTGAGGAAACAAGGCCAGGGGGATTCTTCCTACGGACTCACCAGCACTCTTGTTGAAAGCATGCCAGGATGATAAGACACGGAGGGTGAGGATGAGTAACCTGATCGGATAGCAAAGGTGAGCAGACACCAAGGGTGGCGGATTTTCTTTAAACTGACTCAGTAGGATTCTCACTAAAATTGTGGAGCCCAGTGGAGATGAAGGCGCAGAGGAGCCCCACTCGGGCTCGGTCAGGGAGACTTTGTGGCCATCTTGATGGGCCCGGAAATCCAGGGAGATAAATACAACACAGGGTCCTTACCAGTTGGATTGAATGCTGGGTTCGTGAGCCTCTCTGAGAAGCGGCCTTCCTCCTCTGGGAAATGAGTCACGCACAGAATGTGCCCTGCACGAGCCCCGCCACCTGTGGCTCCCACCTGGCCTGGCCACCAGCACCCCCCACCCCCACCCCACCCCGCAGCGGCCAGACTCTTCCGAGGGGGGTCTTCCCTACGTCCACCCACTCCCTCCAGCCCACATCGCGGCCGCTCTGTCCGCTCCCGCCAGCGAGGACCTCGGGTCCCCACGAGGCGGGCGGCAGCGGGCGCCCAGGTCCAGGATGTTGGGCGCCGGTCGCTATCCCCTCAGGGAGCGCTCCCCGCCTCCCGGCCTCCGTAGTTCGGGCGCGGGGGGGGCTTCCCCGTAGGCCCAAAGTCCCCACCTCCGGGTCTCCGTAGCTCCAGCACCGGATGCACATGCCCGGCCTCGGGCCCCTGCACTTCCGGCGGTGGGCGCGGGCGCCTGTGGGTCTGGCTGGGCGTGTTTGAGGGCGCTGGAGTGACCTCCTATGGTATTTGTCTTTCTCCGAGTGATATATTTAACAATACATAAACATATTTTATTTACACTTTTAAATCGTGGTGTTTATAAGCAGTTGATAGAAGCAGTTCTGTGTGCGCCCCAGGAGTGAATTGTCATAGTTACGTGAAACTTACATAAGAAATTCCCGCTAGTGTTACAGTTTTATGTAATGTATTGAACAGCAGACACATTATGTGGGAAGTGTCTGCATATGGAATCGAGCACTGTGTGGCTCCATTTGTTTTCACTTTGACAAGCTCCATAGTCCACAGTGAACACCATTATAATTAAAAATTATTTTCCTTGGGGCGCCTGCCGGGGCTCAGTCAGTTGAGCGTCTGACTCCCGATTTTGGCTCAGGTCAAAAAACCCGGAGTTGTGGTTTCGAGCCCCCTGTCAGTTTCGTGCTGAGCCTGGAGACTGCCTGGGATTCTCTGCCTCTTTCTGCTCCTCCGTCCACTCGTGTGCTGTTTCTCTTAAATAAACGTTTTCCTTAATGTTCTTTGAAATACATCAATATGATAGCTCCTTCATGGCATGAATTTTTTAGTTTAAGAAGATTTCAGCTACATTGTTCACCGTTCCACATTCAGTACCTTTGTAAGATTTTCTCACCTGTGAGAGTTCTTCCAAATAAAAGCCATCTAGAATAAGCACATCCACAGGCCTCCCCTTCAATATCTCCATTGAGAATACTTTGCTGTCTAATGGGGTCTGGCTTTATGATGAGGGGTCTCCCGTAGTCATAGTCATGGTGTTGTTTTTCGCCAGTATGTATTAACTGATGCTCAGTGAGGTGTGATTTCTGGGAGAAGACTTTACAATACCCAGTTCATAGGGCTTCTCTCCAGAATGAATCCTCTGATGTCTGATGAGTTTTGATTTCCAGCATTCAGCACACTCATAGGAAAATTCATAGTATGTGTTTTGAGACCTACCTTATGAGAAAAGGCTTTTCCACATTCTGCACATTCATATGGTTTCTCCCCAGAATGTTCCTCTGCTGTCTGAATGGTTCTGGCTTCAAGCTAAAAGCTTTTCCATACTCAGGGTGCCTGGGTGTCTCAGTCAGTTGAGCATCCAACTTTTGATTTCAGCTCAAGTCATGATCCCAGGGTCATGAGATGGAGCCCCATGAAGGTCTCCATACTGAGCATGGAGACTGCTTGGGATTCTGTCTCTCTCTCTCTCTCTCTCTCTCTCTCTCTCTCTCCCTCTGCCCCTCTCCCCTTCTTATTCTTGTGCCTGCTCTAAATTATTTTTTAAGGTTTATTTATTTATTTTGAGAAAGAAAGAGAGCCCAGGGTAGGGGCACAGAGAGAGAGGGGAGAGAGAAAACCAGGCAGGCTCCATGCTGTCAGGACAGAGCCTGACATGAACCCAGAAATAATGACCTGAGCCAAAATAAAAAGTCTGATGCTTAATTGACTGTGCCACCCAGGAGCCCCTCTAAAACAAACAAGCAATAAACATACATAATTTCCCACACTCATTACATTCATGGATTTTCTCCCTAGTATGAGTGACCTGATGGTGAATGTGGGGTGCTTTCAGGGAAAAGGTTTTACCACATTTATTACATTCATATAGTTTCTTTCTAGTATGAACTGTCTGATGCTTTCAGAGATCTGACTTACATGAGAAGTTTTTTCCACACTCAGCACATTTATAGGATTTCTTCCCAGTATGAATTTTCTGATGTGCCTTGAGATGACCTTACAAGAAAAGCTTCTTCTACATTCTGCACATTCACAAAGTTTGTGCTCACTATGACTCCTCCGAAGTCTGACGAGTCTCACTTACTTTTAAAGTGTTTTACACATTTCACACCATGAGGTATCTCATCAGTACGAGTTACCTGGTGCCCTGCAAGATGTGCTGAGAGAAGTCTTCCAATATTTAGAATATTCATAAGGTTTTATGAGGGTATGATTTCTCTGATGGATACCGAGTTCTGGTCCACCACCTCTAAGTTGACTTAAAGGCTTCCGTGGTTTGTCACAACATGTCAATCATCCCTTGAGAACTGATCCATAATCTCAAAAGGGAATAAATACTCTTCAGAAATTTCCACTTTTGTGACTTCAGGTCTAAATTCTTCATCTGAAAGGAAAAGGGAAAATTGGCTCAACAAGAAGTACAAAATCAGAAACCAAGCAATGGAGCACACAGTTAGAGGTGCTGCTCTTGTATCATTGGTTCAGTGCTTGGCACATAGTTGGTGCTTAACAAATAATTGTGAAAGAAATCACTCTTATCCTAGTAGGGCTACCGTTCACTGAACCTGTATTGACCATTATTTATTTCTTATTTCCTTCCCTACTGTCCTCATCTCAAGACACTTCTTGTCTTGCCTCTGAAAACATATTTCTCTTTAATTCTAATATTAAATGACTTCTATGTTCTGTGACTATTACAAAGTTAGTATGTTCTCATCTTATTTTTATTTGCTTAAAACAAACAAGACAAATCAACCAATAACCCTGCTAGATCATGCCGCCACACTGTTCAAATTGCATACGTTATTTCTGTGCTCAAAGCCCATCTGTAACACCCATAGGTTGACAGACCCAGTTATTTACACAATTTCATTAGTACCTGAGAAATACAGTCTCTTCCCACAGAATCAGAGTACTGGTTGTCCAACATGCTCTATTCCAGCCAAACACGACAGAAGAAACTGCCCCAAGGACAGGCCAAGTGGGGACACAAAGCTTCTAACCTTGGCACCTGGATGTCCCCTCCCACCACCTCCAAAGTGGCGCAGAGAGAGCCAAGTAGGAAGCTAGGACTTTAACCCCACCAGCCTCTTACTGTGGTGTCAGGAGAAACGTGTGGGGACCTGGCAGTAACGATGTGGCCTCACATCCTGGAGCAGTGTCGGATAAAGCCAGCTGAAACAGCAGTTTTAGATAAGATCCAGAGTCTTACAACAGAATACAAAATATCTGGGTTCCAATAAAAATCACTCATACCAAAAGCCAGGAAGATATCAAACTGAATGAAAAAAGGCAACAGATAAATGTCAACTCCAGGATGACACAGAGATGTTAACATTACCTAGCAAAGAATAGAAAGCAGCTTTGATTAGGGGTGCCTGGCTGGTTCAGTCGGTAGAGTGTGTGACTCTTAATCTTAGGGTTGTGAGTTCAAGCCACATGTTGGGGGTAGAAATTACTTTAAAAAAAAGAAACCAAAAAAAAAAATAATTAAAAAAAAAGTAGCCTTGATTAAAATGTTTCAGTGCCCAATTATGACCACAAGCAAAACAAATGAAAAATAGCCTCAGCAAAGAAATAGAAGAAATAAGGAAGAAACAGATGGAACTTTTAGAACTTAAAAATACAATAACTGAAATAAACAGTCCAGTGGCTGGGATCATGAGTAAAATGGAGGACACAAAAGAAAGTCAATAAAATGAAAGATAAAACAATAGAAATTACATAATCTGAACCACAGAGAGAAAATAAACTGAAACAAGCAAACAAACAAACAAACAAAACCACCAAGCAGAACCTCAGTAATTTACAGGACTAATAACTAGGTTCTAACAATTATGCGACCAGAATCCTGGAGGGAAAGGAAAGAGGCTAAGGAAGAAAAATGACATAATCATATCAAATGATGCAGAAAAAGCATCAATATCAACACTCATTTATGATTAAAAATCTCAGAAAAATAGGAGTAGAGGGGAACTTCCTTGACTTGATAGAGTAGCTACAAAAACCTATAGCTGACTCTGTAGTTAATGATGAAGGACTGGACGTTTTGCCCAAGACTGGGAACAAGACAGGGATGTCCACCCTCAACATTGTTGTTCAACACAGTACTGGAAGTTCTGGCCAGTGCAGCAGAGTAAGAGATAGAAATAAAAGGCATGCATATTAGAACAGAAGAGATAAAGCTGCTGTTATTTACAGGTGAAAAGATGGTTTATGTAGAAAATTCTAAAGAACCTATAGGGTAGGAGGATGCAAAATCAACATAAAGATTAATTGTATTTCTACTATTAGCAATGGACACGTGGACGCTGAATTTAAGTACAATACCATTTACAGTTACTCAGAAAATGAAATATCTAGGTGTAAATGTAATAAACATGCACTAGATGTGTATACTGAAAACAACATAATGCTGGTGAAAACAATTCAGAAAAGATCTAAATAAACAGACATCTTGTGTTCCTAAACTGGAAGAGTCAATAAAGAAGTAAATTCTCCACAAAATGATACATAGGCTTAATGTGCTTTCTATCAAAATCTCAGCAAGAATTTTTGAAGATACAGACAAGATTTCTACAATTTATATGGAAAGGTCAAGGTAAAACATTTTGGAAAGAAGAGTAAAAGAAGAATCACTCTACCTGACACTATGGGTTACTGTATGGTTGCAGGAATCACAATTTCGTGGTTCTGGAAGACGAATAGACATACAGACCAACAAAATAGAAGAGATGATCTAGAAATGGACCGACACAATGATGTCAACCTGATTTTTGAAAAAAGCAGCTCAAGAGAGAAAGAGCAGCCTTCTAGTCGAATGGCGCTGGACAACTGGGCGCCGTGCGGTAAGAGACACACTTAACGAGTCGAGGTGTGGACTCTGCGCATCCTAAACAAACAGCAGGGCTTCACCTGGCTCCTGAGGCATGACCTGGAGACCCTCGGGTTACCCTGCCTGATGAGACAGCCTTTAGGTACCTTTGGCCTTGGGCCATATCAGATAGTTTACGATAAAATGTGACTTACTGTGATTTACTGCATCAACGTGACCTCTGGATGACCTGAGGATGGAATAACTAAGGGGAGGTGCCTGGTCACAGACCCCTAGTAAAAATCCCGGACACAAGCCATGGTGAGCTTCTCTGTTGGCAATGCTGTGTGCAAGTTGTTGCACACTTGCCGTGTATACAGCTCCACTGGGAGTGGGCAACTGGGCTCCACCTTTTGTACCTTTTACCTCTGCTGATTTTAAACTGTACACTTTTGCTGTAATAGTCACTATGAATCTCACAGTGTTTCTGAGTTCTGTGAGTCCTTGTGAATCACCGAATCTGAAATAAAGAAGGATGAGAGGGTGGGGTTGATGAATCTTTATGACTCTGGGGTGGCTACTGGGTCATCCATGGTGTGAAGCAGTGGCCATTTTGTAATTAGCTGATAGAGGTAAAAGTTATTAGTGGAATTTAGAAATGATAGCCCCAACTCCCAAAAAGTTGACTCAGTAGGTACATAATGAAATATAAAATAACATCAAGCAAGCTAAATATCCAATCTCATGGTCACTGTTGTCTATTGTAGCTGATATTAAATAAAGGTGAGCACAGGGACAGACTACCAAGCAATGCTGGGCTGGGACTCTGGCCAGTTGGAGCTATAGCCACCGGCCTCAGGGCCATGACCAAAGGGAAGAATGATCTTGAACAACAGAAAATCAGAGTTATTCATAAGTAAATGGAAAAAACAGGGGTGCCTGGGTGGCTCAGTCGATTGAGTTTCTGACTCTTGGTTTTGGCTCAGGTCATGAATTCATGGTTTGTGAGTTTAAGCGTCACGTCACGCTTTGCACTAACAGCCTCTTGAGATTCTCTCTCTCTCTTCCTCTGCCCCTCCCCCCTCCCAAAATAAATAAATTAACATTAAAAAAGAAAAAAGAAAATGGGAAAAACAAAGGATAAAGTCGAGGGATTCATTCTCAAAAGCTGAAATTGTTTAGACAATTACTAAGAAATGGGATGAGCAAAGAACGTATTGACAGAGACAACACAGAGGTTTTAACGCAGCATGATCACAGGTGGGTGGACCAGTGTGACCCCTGATGGTTCCCCAATTGACTCTGTTTACTCAAATTTGAGTACAAATTTGGGAAAACCTTTAACACTGGAAATTAAAGATGACATTGAGTAACATGACAAGTCATCTGGGGCAATGATCCAGCAAACTAATCAGGACAAGGATGAAAGGGCAAAGCCCCCTGGCTTAGCCACCAGCTGGAGACCCTAGATCATAGACACATGTGGGTAAATTGTCCAGGCGGTATGGAGACTTTTCTAGGGTTCCTTGGCATGGTGTTCCAATGCAGTGGGATTCCCAAACCTGGTGTGATAACCAACGGGGCTACAGGTGATTGGGGGTGGATACGGGGGTATCTTGGTGGGATTAAGATAAAAGCTGGGATAAGAATTGGAATGTTGAACAGACTTCATGCAAAGTGGTTGAGTCCCATTTGCTTGAGTGTAATTTTGGGATGGATATTATGTCTGACTAAGGAACACTTCCCTACTTAGAATTGTAAAACAGAAAGCAGGTATGTTTACCCTCTGGCCAGTATTAAGTGGACATGCAAAATAGGGAATGACAGAATTTTCCATGCCCACACAGTTTGTTAATTTCAACAACATAAAACACCTGGTGGGCAAAAGAATGTACCGCTTTAATTAATGACATTTGAGAAGCCCGAGTTCTGGTACCAACAAATTCAAATAGTGCTGTGTGACCCATGGAAAAGCGGGAAAAGCAGGGAGCCGGCAGGCTGACCACAGTGTAGGGTGAGAGCCCATGAGCACCACCCAGTGGTGATTGCTGGGATTTGGGAGCAGAAAATCTCCAGAAGCAGTGATACAAAAAAGGCATTTGGAGTACTTAATAGCTTGCCACCAAACACTAATTGAAACTACCCCTAACACCGAATGACATAAAATAATTTTGGAGTCTGAAATACCCCAAATGACTCGGGCGATGTCAGAGACACACTTCAATAGGGAAGGAAGTGCCCATTTTCTTCAGACCAAAAGACCAATATGAGGGCCAATAGCATCCAAATCAAAAACAAAAACAGATCCTATGGAGCCCAATAATGAAAATACACATCGTATATTTTATTCATTGCCTATAAATGCCATAAAAAATAAACACAAACTTAAAACACCAGTAAGATTCCACTACACACAAATTAAATGGCTAGAATCAGTAACACTGACAACACCCAATGCTGGCGAGGATGTGGGAACCTTATTCAAGGCGGGTGGGAATGCAGACCGGTGCAGCCACTCTGAAAGTGCTTTGACAGTTAGTTTCTTACAAAACTAAACATCCTGTTACCATGTGATCCAGCAATCATGCTTCTCATTTACCCAGAAAAGTTGAAAACTTACACTCACACAAAAACCTGCACTTGGACGTTTACAGAAGCTTTATTCATAATTGCCCAAACTTTGAAGCTACCAAGACCCCCTTCATGGGGCGATGGACAATTAAACTATGTACCCACACAATGGAATATTATTTATCAATAACAAGAATGAGTTATCAAACAATGGAAAGACATGGAGGAAACTTAAAAGCACATCACTAAGTGGAAAAAAAGCCAGTCTGAAAAGGCTAATACTGTATGATTCCAACTGTATGACATTCTGGAAAAGATAGAACCTCGCAGCCAGTGGAAAGGTCAGTGGTTGCCAGGGGATGGGGGACAGGGAGGAATGAAGGGGAGGAGCACAAAGGATTTTTAGGGAGTGAATATACCTTCTGTGACACCATAATGATGTATACATGTCCTTGTACATTTCTCCAAACCCACAGAATGTCCACCATGGAGAGTGATGATAATGGGAAGAAGCTCTGAGTGGGGGGATGAGGGGATGTGGGAAATCTCTGCAGGTTCCCCTCAATTTTTCTATAATCCCAAAACTGCTCTAAGGAAGTATTAATTTAAAAAAACGATTAAATGTTACCACAAACTAATAATTTTTCAAAAGAAAAAAAAAAACCCACAAACTGAGCATCTAAAACAACAGAGACTTACTGTCTCTGAGTCCAGAAGCCCAACGTCAAGCTGTTGGTGGGGTTGGTTTCTCCTGCAGGGTCTGTTCCTCACTTCCCTCCTGGCTTCTGGTGGTTTGCTGCCCATCCTCGGGGTTCCTTGTTTGTAAATCTCTGCCTTCCTCTTCACATAGCATGTTCCCTATGTATATCTCTGTGTCCAAATTTCCCCTTTTCAGAAGGACACCAGTCTTAATGGATCAGGGGCTCACCCTACTCCAACATGACCGCATTGTAACTAATCACATCTACAAGAATCCTATTTCCGAAAAAGGTCACATCTGAGGTACTGGGGGTTAGAACTCAACATATATGAATAACAGACTATTACGCAGCCATAACAAGAATGAAATCTTGCCATTTGCAACAGCCTGGATGGACCTACGAGGTATGATGCTAAGTGGGATAAGTCACACAGAGAAAGACAAACACCAAATGATTTCACTCATATGTGGAATCTAAAAAATAAAACAAATGAACAATCAAAACAAAACAGAAACAGACTCATAGATACAGTAAACAAACTTTGGTTAACAGAGCAGGAAGAGAGCAGGGGGTGGGTGAAATAGGTGAAGGGGGTCTAGAGGCACAAGCCTCCAGTTTATAAAACAAGTCATGGGCATGGAAAGCACAGCAGAGGGAATGTATACAGGGAATGTAGTCAATTGCATTGTAACTTTGGTGATATATGGCAACTGGACTTCTCATAGGGATCATTTCATAATGGATAAAAATATTGAAGCACTATAATGTACACTTGAAAGTAATAGGATATTGTAGGTCAATTTTCTATCATACTTTGATAGAAAAAAAAAGAATACACATGGCTGGCAATAGAATGTTAAAAAATGTGTTACTGTGTAGTTCAGAAATAAAGGTAATCTTTCATTGTTCTGAAAACGTCAAAGAATGGATAGAGTTGGGAGTAATATAAATATTCA
This sequence comes from Herpailurus yagouaroundi, assembly GCF_014898765.1. Taxonomy (NCBI): domain Eukaryota; kingdom Metazoa; phylum Chordata; class Mammalia; order Carnivora; family Felidae; genus Herpailurus; species Herpailurus yagouaroundi. The sequence goes on along the minus strand of NW_024412430.1, from coordinate 22,897,219 downwards.
TTTTTATAATAGTTTTAGACCCATAAAAATGAATCTGTACAAGAAGACAATTATGTGGATATTTAAAAATGTAAACTAGGGTCTTCTCTGTCTTATCTAGATATTTTAGCCAAAGGCTACCTCATCAGATTACCTAATGTGAATACACTACTGATTCTCTTGTCTTGCTAATGCAGTATTGTGTTATGATTGTTGAATTACTATCAAGATAACTGAAAGATAGAGATAATGGATTACACACATACGTTGCTCTATAATGTGTTTCAAAGAAAAATAAAAAATATTCAAAATTTTGAAAACAAATTAAAAAAGAAAAAAGAATGAAAACCAAATGTATATTTCTTTTTCACTTTTAATTTTTTTTTAAAATTTACATCCAAATTAGTTAGCATATAGTGCAACAATGATTTCAGGAGTAGATTCCTTAGTGCCCCTTACCCATTTAGCCCATCCCCCCTCCCACAACCCCTCCAGTAACCCTCAGTTTGTTCTCCATATTTATGAGTCTCTTCTGTTTTGTCCTCCTCCCTGTTTTTATATTACTTTTGTTTCCCTTCCCTTATGTTCATCTGTTTTCTCTCTTAAAATCCTCATGAGTGAAGTCATATGGTTTTTGTCTTTCTCTGACTAATTTAACTTAGCATAATACCCTCCAGTTCCATCCACGTATTTGCAAATGGCAAGATTTCATTCTTTTTGATTGCTGAGTAATACTCCATTGTGTGTGTGTGTGTGTGTGTGTGTGTGTGTGTGTGTGTGTGTATACACCACATCTTCCTAATCCATTCATCCATCAATGGACATTTGGGCTCTTTCCATACTTTGGCTGTTGTTGATAGTGCTGCTATAAACATGGGGGTACATGTGTCCCTTCGAAACAGCACACCTGTATCCCGTGGATAAATGCCTAGTAATGCAATTGCTGGGTCATAGGCTAGTTCTATTTTTAGTTTTTTGAGGAACCTCCATACTGTTTTCCAGAGTGGCTGCACCAGCTTGCATTGCCACCAACAATGCAAAAGAGATCCTCTTTCTCTGCATCCTCGCCAACATCTGTTGTTGCCTGAGTTGGTCATGTTAGCCGTTCTGACAGGTGTAAGGTGGTATCTCATTGTGGTTTTAATTTGTATTTCCCTGATGATGAGTGATGAGCATTTTTTCATGTGTCAGTTGGCCATCTGGATGTCTTCTTTGACAAGTGTCTATTCCTTCTTTTGCCCATTTCTTCACTGGATTCCTTGTTTTTTAGGTGTTGAGTCTGATAAGTTCTTTATAGATTTTGGATACTAACCCTTTATGTGATATGTCATTTTCAAATATCTTCTCCAATTCTGTCGGTTGCCTTTTAGTTTTGCTGACTGTTTCCCTTGCTGTGCAGAAGCTTTTTATTTTGATGAGGTCCCAGTAGTTCATTTTTGCTTTTGTTTCCCTTGCCTCTGGAGACGTGTTGAGTAAGAAGTTGTTGCAGCCAAAATCAAAGAGGTTTTTGCCCGCTTTCTCCTCGAGGATTTTGATGGCTTCCTGTCTTACACTGAGGTCTTCCATCCATTTTGAGTTTATTTTTGTGTATGGTGTAAGAAAGTGGTCCAGGTTCATTCTTCTGCATGTCACTGTCCAGTTTTCGTAGCACCACTTGCTGAAGAGACTGTCTTTATTCCATTGGATATTCTTTCCTGCTTTGTCAAATTAGTTGGCCATACGTTTGTGGGTCCATTTCTGGGTTCTCTATTCTGTTCCATTGATCTGAGTATCGGTTCTTGTGCCAGTACCATACTGTCTTGATGATTACAACTTTGTAGTATAGCTTGAAGTCTGGGCTTGTGATGCCTCTTGCTTTGGTTTTCTTTTACTTTCTTTCTTTTTTTTTTTTAACGTTTATTTATTTTTGAGACAGAGAGAGAGAGCATAAACAGGGGAGGGGCAGAGAGAGAGGGAGACACAGAATCTGAAATGGGCTCCAGGCTCTGAGCTGTCAGCACAGAGCCCGACGCGGGGCTCGAACCCACGGACCGTGAGATCATGACCTGAGCCGAAGTCGGACGCTTAACCGACTGAGCCACCCAGGCGCCCCTGGTTTTCTTTTTCAAGATTGCTTTGGCTATTCGGGGTCTTTTCTGGTTCCATACAAATTTTAGGATTATTTGTTCTAGCTCTGTAAAGAATGCTGGTGTTATTTTCATAGGGATTGCATTGAATATGTAGATTGCTTTGGGTAGTATCGACATTTTAACAATATTTGTTCTTCCTATCCAGGAGCATGGAATCTTTTTCTATTTTTTTGTGTCTTCTTCAATTTCTTTCATAAGCTTTCTATAGTTTTCAGTGTATAGATTTTTCACCTTTTTGGTTAGATTTATTCCTAGGTATTTTATGGTTTTTGGTGCAACTGTAAATGGGATCAATTCTTTGATTTCTCTTTCTGTTGCTTCATTGTTGGTGTATAGGAACACAACCGATTTCTGTGTGTTGATTTTATATCCTGCCACTTTGCTGAATTCATGAATCAATTCTAGCAGTTTTTTGGTGGAATCATTTGGGTTTTCTATATAGAGTATCATGTCATCTGCGAAGAGTGAAAGTTCGACCTCCTCCTGGCCAATTTGGATGCCTGTTATTTCTTTGTGTTGTCTGAGTGGTTATGGGTCTGTTCAAGTTTTCTATATCTTCCTGTTTCAGTTTTGGTAGTGTATATGTTTCTAGGAATTTGTCCATTTCTTCCAGATTGCCCATTTTATTGGCATATAATTGCTCATAATATTCTCTTATTATTGTTTTTATTTCTGCTGTATTGGTTGTGATCCCTCTTGTTTCATTTTTGATTTTATTTATTTGGGTCCTTTCCTTTTTCTTTTTGATCAAACTGACTAGTGTTTATCAATTTTGTTAATTCTTTCAAAGAACCAGCTTCTGGGTTTCATTGATCTGTTCCACTGTTTTGTGTGTGTGTGTGTGTGTGTATGTGTGTGTGTGTGTGTTTGGTTTCGATAGCATTAATTTCTGCTCTAACCTTTATTATTTCCTGTTTTCTTCTGGTTTGGGGTTTTATTTGCTTTTTTTTCCAGCTCCTTAAGGTGTAAGGCTAGGTTGTGTATCTTAGATCTTTCTTCCTTCTTTAGGAAGGCTGGATTGCTATATACTTTCCTCTTATGACAGCCTTGCTGCATCCCAGAGGTTTTGGGTTCTGGTGTTACCATTTTCATTGACCTCCATACACCTTTTAATTTCCTCTTTAACTTCGTGGTTAGCCCATTCATTCTTTAGTAGGATGTTCTTCAGGCTCCAAGTATTTGTTACCTTTCCAAATTTTTTCTTGTGGTTGATTTTGAGTTTCATAGGGTTGTGGTCTGAAAATATGCATGGTATGATCTCGATCTTTTTGTACTTACTTAGGGCTGATTTGTGTCCCAGTATATGGTCTATTCTGGAGAACGTTCCATGTGCACTGGAGAAGAATGTCTATTCTGCTGCTTTAGGATGAAATGTTCTGAATATATCTGTTAAGTCCATCTGGCCCAGTGTGTCATTCAAAGCTATTGTTTCTTTGTTGATTTTTTGGTTAGATGATCTGTCCATTGCTGTGAGTGGGGTGTTGAAGTCTCCTACTATTATGGTATTACTATCAATGAGTTTCTTTATGTTTGTGATTCATTTCTATATTTGGGTGCTGCCACATTTGGTGCATAAATGTTTACAATTGTTAGGTCTTCTTGGTGGATAGACCCCTTGATTATGATATAATTCCCTTCTGTATCTCTTGATACAGTCTTTACTTTGAAGTCTAGATTGTCTGATATAAGTATGGCTACTCCGGCTTTCTTTTGTTGGCCATTAGCATGATGGATGGTTCTCCATCCCCTTATTTTCAACCTGAAAGTGTCTTTAGGTCCAAAGTGGGTCTCTTGTAAACAGCGTATAGATGGATCTTGTTTCCTTATCCATTCTGTTACCCTATGTCTTTTGATTGGAGTATTGAGCCCATTGATGTTTAGAGTGAGTACTGAAAGTTATGGATTTATTGCCATTATGCTGCTTGTGGAGTTGGAGTTTCTGGTGGTGTACTCTGCTCCTTTCTGATCTTTGTTGATTTTGGTATATATATATATATATATATATATATATATATATACCAAGAAAGATGAAGATGGTGTGTATATATATATATATACACCAAAAAGATGAAAATATACATATATATGTACATATATACACAAATATATACAAATATACATATATTTATATATAATTATATATATTATATGTATATGTATATATACATATATATGTATATATAAAATATACAATATTTTATATACATACAATACACAAATATAATATATATGTATATAAGATATACATATATATAAAAGATATACATATATATATACACATAATATATATATGTATATTTTCATCTTTTCTCCCCTCAGAGAGTCCCCCTTAAAATTTCTTGCAGGGCTGGTTTACTGGTCACAAGCTCCTTTAATTTTTTTTTTGTCTGGGAACCTTTTTATTTCTCCTTCTATTTTGAATGACAGCCTTGCTGGATAAAGAATTCTTGGCTGCATAGTTTTCTGATTCAGCACATAGAATATATCCCGCCACTCCTTTCTGGCCTGCCAAGTTTCTGTGGATAAGTCTGCTGCAAACCTGATCTGTCTTCCCTTGTAGGTTAGGGACTTTTTTTTACCTTGCTGCTTTCATGATTCTCTCCTTGCCTGAGTATTTTGTGAATTTGACTATGATATGTTTCGTTGATGGTCGGTTTTTGTTGAATCTAATGGGGGTCCTCTGTGCTTCCTGGATTTTGATGTCTGTGTCTTTCCCCAGGTTAGGGAAGTTTTCTGCTATGATTTGCTCACATAACCCTCTACCCCTATTTATCTCTCTTCCTCTTCTGGGATCCCTATGATTCTGATCTTGTTTCTTTTTAATGAATCACTGATTTCTCTAATTTTTAAATCATGCTCTTTTGCCCTCTTTTTTTCTGCTTCGTTATTCTCTATAAGTTTGTCCTCTATATTGCTGATTCTCTGTTCTGTCTCATCCATCCTTGCCACCACAGCATCCATCTGTGATTGCAGCTCAGTTATAGCATTTTTAATTTCATTCTTACTAGTTTTTACTTCTTTTATCTCTGCAGAAGTCTATTTTTGACTCCAGCTAGTATTCTTATTATCGTGATTCTAAATTATGGTTCAGACATCTTGCTTGTATCTGTGTTGGTTAAATCCCTGGCTGACATTTCTTCATGCTCTTTCTTTTGTGGTGAATTCCTTCATTTTTATCATTTTGAAGGGAGAAAAGGAATTAATGAGGTAGAAAAATTAAAATAAAAAAATATTAAAATTAAAAAATTACACACACACACACACACACACACACACACACAATCGAATATATGAAGCTGAAGCTAGATCCTAGGTGTGTTTTGGTCTGGGTGTTGAAGGTGGTTTGACAGATTAGAGGAAAAAAGGGGTGGGAAGGAAATAGTTGGAGAATTTGAAAAAATGAATACACTGAAGTAGACTAAAATGAGATGATGAGAGTAAAATAGAATTTGAAAAAATTTACATAAAAGTAAAAATATACTAAAAAATTAAAGAAAAATATTTTTAATAGAAATTGAAAGTAAAATGAAGTTTTTCTCTTTCTGTATTCAAGAAAAAGAAAAGAAATGAAAAAGATAAAAAAGGAAAAGAAACAGAAAAAGAAAATCTTTTGAAAATTTGAAAAAGTGAATACACTGAAGTAGACCAGAATAAAATGATGGGAGTAAAACAGATTCTGAGAAAATTTACACAAAAGTAAAAAATATAGTAAAAAAATTAAAGAAAAAATGTTTAATGAAAATTGAAAATAAAACTTAATTTTTTCTTTCTGTATTCAAGAAAAAGAAAAGAAGTGAAAAAAAAAAGAAAATTGAATAGATGGACCTGCTAATAGATTGAAATAGGACTGAAATTACTTCGTTTTCCTGTAGAAGTCAGACTATGAAGCGCTTTATAGTTTATAGTTTATAGTCCATAAACTAAGTAGGTGGTAAGACTTGTGTTCTTGAAGAGCAATGTTGGCCCAATTGGGTGGAGCTCAGTGTAATGGCTCCATTCTCCACTAGATGGCGCTGCTAGCCTACTGGGGTGGAGTGTTGTGGGGTTCATAGGTGCGTATGCGCATGTGCCGGAGCAGTGAAAATGGCCGTCACCCAGCTACCCAGTCTGTAGTATCGGAACTCTCTCCCCAAACAGGAATCGCACACCCATCCTCTGTCTTCAGCTTTTGTCCACTCCCCACTTTTTCACTGTCCGTGACCAAGCCCCAGGTGGTACCTCTCTCCTGAGTTTTGTCTCAGATGCAGCTGTTTTCCCAGGGCCTTATTTCTGAAGCACTGTGGCTTTGACCTGTTCTGCCCCTCTATGTGGGTGGGTCTCACCAAGCAATGGCTGAATGAGCAATGGCCGAAGGTCGGCTGCACCCAGGAATGCTTGCTGGATCCTGCTGCTGCCAGTGCCCCAAGACTGCAGCCAGGTGCCAACTTGCCCCAGAAAAAGTTTGCGAGATAGGGTAGGAGCAGCTTTTCAGGGATTATGGAAAAATCACAACACACATCTGGCACCAGGCTTCGCCCTTAACAACCTTGTTCCAGCACCAGTGAATGTGGCCATTCTCTGGGGTCTGCTGGGACCAGGTGGCTTCAACACTCTCTACCAAATATCCTTCCAGCAGTGGAACCGCTTTTCCCCGTGTGGCCCGAGAACCTCCCAGACCCCACTCTGTTCCTGGGGCTTTGCCCTTCCCACCAGAGCACCACCAGGTATCGAGCTACGGAGTTCAGCCTTTGCGTACCCCTTGTTTACAGTCTTAATGGAATGTAAACCCTCTTCTTTCCCTTTTCTCCTTTCTCCCTTTTTAGTTTAGTCCCTGTGGCTGTTTCCAATTTTCCACTTTTTCTCCAGCTGCTTTTGGGGAGGGGTGCTTTTCCCGTATTCTTCCCCCACACCCCATCTGCATCCTCTCTCTGCCCACAAAAGCAACTCCCTTCCCGCGGCTTCTCATTCCCCAAGTTAACCTCTCCACGCCACGTACCTACTGAATTCTGTGGTTCAGGTTGTGCAGATTGTTGTGTTAATCCTCAGATCTATTTTCTAGGAGTGCATGATGGTTTAGTGTTGGTCTGGCTGTATTTCATGGATGTGAGACATACAAAAAACTTCCATGCTGCTCTGCCATCTGGGCTCCTCTGTCCCAAATGTATACTTCTTATTATAAAAACAATATCACAAAACAGAGTGGGAGAAAAGTTTATAAGTCATATATCTTATAAGAGGCTTGTATCCAGAGTATATAAAGTACTGGTACAACTCAACGGTTAAAAGACAAATAACCCAATTTAAAATAAGCAAAAGATGAATAGACAGTTCTCCAAAAAAGATATAAAAATGGCCAATAAATACATGAAAATGTGCTCAATATCATTAGTTATCAGGATATTGACACCAAGATCACAATGAGGTATCACTTCACCCTACTAGGACAGCTGTAGTCCAAAGACAGATAACAGGGAAATGCTGACAAAAATGTGGAGAAGGTGGAATCTTTACACAATGCTAGGGAATGAAAAATGGCACAGCTCCTTGGGAAAACAGTTGTAGACGTTTCTCAAAAAGTTAAGCAGAGAGTTATCATATGGCCCAGCAATTCCACTCCTGGGCAAGTACCTAAAAGAAATGGAACCACAAGTCCAGGAGGAAATCTGTATGTGAACATTTGTGGCAGCAATGCAGCAGAGGTGAAAGGTAGAAACAAGGCCAGGACAGCTGCCACTTGGCACCTGATGAGGTCAGATGGAATCCTGTAGGGCTGGGTGGCATCCGGGAGATGCATTGGACCTTGCACGCAATGACGAGCTGCACCAATGGTTAGTGGCTGATTGGAACACTGGCAACAGGTCAGTGCCTTTTTCAGGGTTATGTCTACCCCACACTGGCACTGTTGATTAGATTAATGGCCTTATGTAAATATGTCTTATGATACAGACACCTCATGGGAAGGGACCCAACTGATGGTCCAGACAGAGAAGGATAAATAAAAATTTAAGACACCAGACTCCCTTCCTGATAGAATAATGGAGAAGACGGGGAAGAAGGCAGGCAGACACTGGAATTCCTAAATCTACCTCCCAAGGACGGACACCAGACCAGTGCCCCATGTACTCCCTGCTCTGCCTCTGCCAGAAGCTGAAAATAAAACTAATAACAAGGGGAAAAACTGCTCCTCTCCAAGCAGCAGGATTCTCTTTAGTTTCTTGTTGCAGTTCTTGGGTCTTATTTAAAGTGTGCTGCTTGGAGGTTCCTTTTCACAGACCAGCTTGGATACGTTGGCGACCATGCTCTGGGCTTGTCTACACTGTTACTGTTCCCTGAAAATACTCGGCATAAGGGCAACCATGTCTTGTGGTGCCCAATCTGTAAAAGATCGTATCTAGTGCCCTCTGCCTCAGAACAATGGGCCAGAAGTCATGTCCTGTGCCTCATCAGCTGTGTCCACTGCAAAGCCCCCTCTGCACCCCAACACAGCTTGACGCAGTTTTGGAAGACGGACCTCCACCCACATTCTGTACAAACGGAGGAAGGATTACCTGGGATTTGTAACACGCTCCAACCACACCTTTAACACACACCTGCTTCAAGCCATGCCCTCCTCACCTGCAGACAGAACTAACCTACTTCCCTTGGGGTCCCGCAGACCGCTGGCCCTGAGGAAACGAAGGACCAAGATTTCTGCAAGATGAGGCCTGACCACACTCAGAGCCTGCACTGACTGCAGTGTCCTTGACAAGAGACACCTGGGTGCCCGATTCCCGGCTGAATCTGGACGCTTCCAAGGACAGATGCTGCTGCTGGGCGCTGCTTCTCCTGCACGCAGCCCCCTCCCCATTCCCCACACCTTCCCCTCGAAAACCCTCCCACTTCGTCTGGAAGGGGAAGATGGTCTTCGAGACATTAGTCCACCTTCTTCCCAGGTTGTCGGCTTCCTGAGAAAAGCGACCTCTCTTTTCCCACCATCACTCGTCTCTCGAGTGTTGATTTTCCAGCGGAGAGCAGCCGAGCCTGAGGTCGGAACCAGTTCTGTCCGGTGATAGAGGAAACTTTCAACCTTTCCTGCTGGTGGGTCTCAGGGAGGCTACACTTCTCCCAGGGTCAGAACAACTTCTGCAAACCCTCAGATCAGGGCTGTTTCTGCTCTGAGCACACACTGCACATCCGATTCTTTGGAAAATAACCTAAAAGAAACATTTCAAACTAAGGATGAGACTAAAAATCTTCTTGAGTCCCGCTGCCACACCTCTGAGGCCTGCAACCTTGCACGTACTAGAAGCATAAGATAAAGTCTGTAATTTTCTGAAATGTCCTTCATCACAATGATTTGTAACTCTATTTTATTTTGTTTTATTTTATTTTATTTTAGTTTAGTTTAGTTTATTTATTTTGAAACAGAGAGCATGAGCAGGGGAGAGGTAGAGAGAGAGGGAGAGAGAATCTTAGTCTGGCTCTGCTCTGCCAGCACAGAGCCCAACACGAGGCTTGAACCCACGAACTGTGAGATCATGACCTGAGCCGAAACCAACTGAGCCTCCCCAGGCGCCCCGATGCCTTGTGACTCTTGATGTGGCAAAGAACACATATATCACATATTACACATTCCTTCTCCGGAGCTCTTGCTTCTTTGTGAAGATTGTACATCCCAGGCAGCCAGCCTCACCTGGGTTTGAATAAAATTTTCAAACTCCTTTCTTCTTTCTTCCTTCCTTCCTTCCTTCCTTCCTTCCGTTCTTTCTTTCTTCTTCTTCCTCCTCCTCCTCCTCCTCCTTCTTCTTCCTTTTAGAAATTCTAAAAGTTGGTTCATTTGCTTCAACACCAGTAACTGGCAGAACCCGGGGTGGAGGGCCCAGCTGGTGAAACAGCCCAGGCTCTGCTCATGTACAGGTAGGACAGGACCCCGGGGGGTGTCTACACAGGGCGGGCAGCCTTCATGGAGAGCTGGAAGGGCCTCACAGTCTCAAGTGGCTCAGAGGCAATGGTCCTGGGTCGTGGGAATGGATGAAATTACAGTTGTGAGTAGGAGCTTTTGGCGTCAGAAATGTGTTCTCTCTCCTGCTGCTCTGGAGGCTGGCTGAGGCAAAGCAGCACTCCTCCTGACTCCTGGGTGGGCTGTGGGGGCTGCTGCCCCATTGGGGCTCCTGCTGGGGGACTCAGAGCCTGTCAGCAGCTAGGGGCAATCAGCCACAAGTTGTCAGGAGGGGCTGCTTTGCTTCTGATGAGGAAGATAAGGGAGGTTGAGAGAGACAGAGACAGAGACAGAGACAGAGACATAGGACAGCAGGAGAGAGAAGAGCAGACAGATTTGCAAGCAGGGCTCCTTTTGGTCATTGGTTTTCTTTGGTAAAAAGCTGTAATGGGAAGCGGACGGGGCCACGGCTAGTGCACTGATGTGGGATATAAGCCCACACATCCAGGAGGCGGAGTTCACAGAGTGTCATGACTGAGTCACGGCAAAAGCAGGAGACTCACTGCATTCGTAACCACTGAGGACTCACCAGTTTGCCAGGTGCCCTCAATCACGTAGGGAAGAGAAGCAGAGGCCTCAGTTTCTCTAAGAGTTCTGTTTGTGACTCCCAGCCTGGGGAGGAGGCTCCCTCTGCTCTCCGCTGGCCGAATATGGGTAAAGTTCTCTGGTTTCTGCCCCTTGTCCTGTCTCTCTCCCAAGTGCATTTTGTGGTAAAGCACCGATTTCATGATGACCGAGCAGGAGCCCCTGGTTTGCTGGGAAAAGTGGGGTCTTGACATGGATCCCCCACGACCTGCTAAGGGGCAGTCGAAGCCATCTGACTTTGGGGGCTTTGCTGCTGTTCACCGCTGTTCAACAAGTGGTGAGAGATGGCCTCTGTGTTCACCATCACGGGGCTTCAACGTTTCTCAGCAAGCGGCCACGGAATCAACATGGTAACGCTATGGGCGTGGATAGTGCGTTAGGCTACCTGTTGCTAAGGCTTGGAATACAGTTCTGTGGGAAGACACCCAGGAGACTGTGCAGTGTGTCCCTTAGGTGGTGCACAAAGAACCCCACTGTTTGTTTCTAGACAAAGGTGATGCTCTGTGGGGAGGGGGAGCGGGCTTCTTATGCAACCATCTATACGTGTCACTCGCTGAAACCCAGCTTACAAGGGTCAAGGTTGCTGGTGGGGAAGAATGTGGGAGCACAGAGGTGAGACAAGTCCTATGGGACACACCTCAGGGTGATGTGGTTTGAAGGTTTAGGGGTGGCAGTTGTGAGAAACAGAGATGTGGGCGAGGAAGACGGAGATGCAAGACAGCTCCCTGTCTTTAGAGTTTTATCCACAGGTGAAGTTTTCACCAAGAAATATGCACTTCCAGATCGCACCCCACATCTCTTCCCTCCAAGGGAAGAGCCGTACAGAGACCCTCTCCACCTTCTCAGCTGCCACGCACCACTGTCCGTTTTGACCCGCCACAGCACCGCACCTTCGTTTCCACCAATGATGGGGTCTGCAGTTGCCCAACACAGGTGACTTCCTCCAGTACTTGTTTTAGGAGACCACTCGGGTTCTTTCTGAAACTCTCCTTCCATTTCCAAAACCTTCACTAATTGCTTCTTCTAAAACAAGGTGGTAGGGCTGCTCAGACCATTTTTCTTTGTCCCATTCTTTCAGTGGGCAAACTCATCTTCTTGCTCAGTTTTAGGTATTTCCCTGAGTTATAGACCAGAGACGGCATCCTTTGGTCCAGCTTTTGGAAATGCCCACATGAGTTTTTCAAACGGATCTCAATACTAAGCATGTTCGTGAGGGAGCTTGGCCCGGTCTCCTGTGGTTGGCTTGGGCCCACCCACATATATCAGGATAATCTCTTTAATCTTCAAGTCTATACCCTTAATCACATCTGCGATGTTTCTTTAGCATCTACTATATCTGCAGGCACCAGGGATTCAGCTGTAGGTACCTTTGGGGGGCTATTCTACCTACCCACCAGGCCACTGAGATTTTTTTCCTGTTTTCTTATAGAAAATGGATCAATTTGAGCTCTTACAGTTAGTTCTGTTAACATTTTTATTGTGATAAAAATATATGCATTATATGTTTGTTATACTTATGTTTATATTTTCAGATATTTTGAGTTCACTTTTGCAAATGGACAGGTATAGGTTGAGGTTCTGTGTGTGTGCATGTCTACAACAATTGCTCGTTCCAGTACTGCTGTGATACAAGATTATCCTTTTCTCATTGATGTCTTTGGCATCATTAAAAAAAAATCAATTGAAAATATATATGTAGGTCTGTTTCTTGATTCTCTTCTCTGCCCTAATGATCTATTTATTATCTTTATGCCAATTCCATAGTCTTATTTTTCCCTTAAAAAGTTTTTTTTTTTTAATGTATATTTTTGAGAGAGGGACAGAATGTGAGTGGGTTAGGGGCAGAGAGGGAGACACAGAATCCGAAGCAGGCTCCAGGCTCCGAGCTGTCAGCACAGAGCCCGATGAGGGGCTTGAACTCACGAGCTGTGAGATCATGACCTGAGCTGAAGTTGGACGCTCAACCGACTGAGCCACCCAGGCGCCCCTCCATAGCCTTATTTATTGTTTTCTAAGTCTTGCCATCAGATTATTTAAGCCCTCCAACCTTTATTTCTCTTTGAAAGTTTATTTGGCTTTTAAATCCTTTGCTTTTCCATATGATTCTAAAATTAGCCTGTTAATGTCTATGAAAAAACCCTGCTGGGACTTATAAAAAGTTTAATTTTTAAAAAAAAAATTTTTTTCCAACGTTTATTTATTTTTGGGACAGAGAGAGACAGAGCATGAACGGGGGAGGGGCAGAGAGAGAGGGAGACACAGAATCGGAAACAGGCTCCAGGCTCTGAGCCATCAGCCCAGAGCCCGACGCGGGGCTCGAACTCACGGACTGCGAGATAGTGACCTGGTTGAAGTCGGACGCTTAACCGACTGCGCCACCCAGGCGCCCCTAAAAAGTTTAATTTTAATTCAAGTATAGTTAACACACAGTGTAACATTAGTTTCAGGTGCACAGTATTTCAATTCAGCACTTCCATACGTCACCTGGTGCTCCTCACAGGTGCCCTCCTTCATCCCCACACCTGTTCCCCCAGCCCCCACCCCTGTTGACTTGCAGTTTGTTCTCTATACTTAAGAGTCTCTTTCTTGGTTTGCTCCCCCCCCCCTTTTTTTCCATTTGCTCAATTGTTTTGTTTCTTAAATTCAACATATGGCTGAAACCATATGGTATTTTAATTTTTCCCTTTTGCCTAGCACAATACTCTGCAAGGATTTTGATTGGGATTACATTGAATCTATAGATTGGGAAGAACGATCAACATTGAATCTGTGGATCCGTGACCATCATCATGAACTGAATTGTTCCTTCAGTATTCATGTTGGAGCCCTAACCCGCATCAGTCTGTATTTGAGAATGAAGCCTTTAGGAAGGTAGTGGTCATAAGGCCGGGGCCCTAACCCAACAGGACTGTCTTGACAAGAGGCGGTGGCCTGGAGTGGACACAGGGAAGCTGAGGGAAGCCCTCAGGAGAAACCAGACTCACGGATGTGTTTGATTTTGGACGTCCAGCCTCCAGAAGCAGTTGTTTACGCTGCTCGTCTGTGGGGTTTCCTTATGGCAGCCCTAGCCCACTGATACCATGTGACAAAATCTTTCACTTATATAGGTTTTCTTCATGATGTTGAAACAGTATTGTAAAATTTTCAGGTTACGGGTACTGCACTCTTCTGCCAAATTTACCCGAGCAGTTCATATTTTTAGATACCGTTATACATAGATTTTAACTTCATTTTCTTCTGCTTACTAAAGATACAACTTATTTTTAGAAGTTTGACTCCTAGAAAAGTACCCCACACCCACTTTACCCCATTGCTAACATCTTACACCATTATGGTTCATTCTGCACAGCTGCTGAACCAACGATACATCATTAACTCAACTCCATGCTTTATTGGGATTCCATTTTGTCCCTAAAGATCTTTCTCTGCTCCTGGATCACATCCAAGATGCCACATCGTATCTAGCTTTTATGTCCGCTTTGTGCACTCTGGTCTGAGTTCCTCAAACAGTCCGTGTTTTTGACGACCTTGACAGTTGAGTCAGGTACTGTGTGGAACGTCTCTCACTCCAGGTTTGTCTGACGTCTTCCTCATGGTTAGACTGGGTGACAGGTTCTCCAGTGGCCGCATAGGTGAAGAGCCATTCTCATCACAACAGCAGCGTATGCTGTTGTGGCTGATAGTAACTACTGTCACCTGTCTGACGTAGTGTTTGCCGGTTTCTGAACTGGGAAGTTATTTTCTGCTGGCTTCCCATCTCCACCCGTGGGAGGTAAGCCATTACGTGCAGCCCACTCCTGAGGCATGGGGAGTCAGGGTGCACCCCACTGAGGGGCTGTCTACAAAGGTAGCTGTCACTTCTCTCTCATGTGGTCCACCACTTATATCTGCATGGACTTTGGAAATTTAATTTATACTTTCAATTTTCATCCAACACTAAGTTATTTTTTGTCCACATTCAGGTTGGCGTCTGTCCCTTTGACATTAAAAATATTTTAAAATCATGGTAACAAATTGCTAAAATTTACCGACGTAACCATTTGATGGGTACCGTTTAGCAGGTGTTAACTATACTCACCACTAGGAAAAGACCTCCAGGGCTTCTTCCTCTTGCCCACCGGACACCCTTCCCTGCCCTGTGGCCTGGCAGCTTGGTTGTCCATTGTTTCAGGGCCTGATTCCTCCAGGGACCTCACCATCTTGGAATCCTGGAGTGCTTGTCTTTCACTCAGCAGAATGTCCCCAGAGCTCATCCTTCCTCTCAAAGACTGAGTGATACTCCACTCTGGGCACATACTAAATACACAGTAATTTTGCGGTGAACCTGGCTGTGCTGCATACCTCTTCCAGATCTGGCTTTCAATTTGTTGGGGTATAGATCCAGATTGCTGGATCATCTTTAATTCGTTCTCCGCTGCGACCACAGCGTTTCACACTCTCAACAACAGTGCATAGGGTTCCAATTTTCTGATCCCGGCCAACACTTGTTCTTTTCTGTTTTTTTTCCCCTTCAACTTTGTGAACTTGAATGAATTTATTGTAGTGGCCAGAGACACACCAACCAGCTCCTGTGCAAGAGACCCTGATGCAGGAGCATTTGTGCAGAGGCTACGCTGTCCCTTGCTACTCTGGCCACAGAGCCAGGGCATGTCTGCCCCACTCAGGACTTTTTCTACAAGGAATCCTGGCCTGACCAGGACTTTCCCAGGGTTGCCCTGCAGTCTGGGCTTTTTCTAATCAACCTCCTGTCCTTCCTCTTCTGTGTCCACAGGTGCCAGACCCACGTGCATGTTCATTCACCATTGCCTGGCCCTCCCTTTATCCTCCGTCTGTTCCTCCCAGTAGACTCCTGGAGCTGATTTCGTCTTGGCATCTGCTCCTTTGACACGTGGGATCTTGGGAAGAAGTGAGATTAGATGTGTAGCTCTTTATTTTTTTTTTTTGGAGACAGAGACAGGAAGGCACGAGGGCACAAGTGAAGGACAGAGAGAGAGGTAGAGAGAAGCAGGGCTCACCCAAAGTGGGACTTGAACTCACAAATTGTGAGATCATGACTGACCTTAACTGACTGAGCCACCCAGGTGCCCGCTGTCTTAACCAAAGAAGTCGCTATTAAGTTTTTGTGTTCCTTAAAGATTACAAATTTGAAGTTTTATTCAATTATGGGAGAATGAATTACTTCTAAAACATTTATTATCTGAGAGAAAATTTGTTTATTGTTCTGATTTACTGAAACTTAAATACACCACCAAATTACCCAGGAAAATCCAGGTAGCAGAAATACTTAACACGTTCCTTCCGGAGGTCTCAAACAAGTTCTGAAAGGCCACAGAATGATATGTATAGACTACGCCAATAGACCCCTTCTGTAAGCACAGAAGCGAGCTCTGTGGTGTGGAGGTGACACCCCCCCCCAGCATGACCGCGAAGGTGCCCAAGGCCAAGTGTGAGCATTACCGGACGTTCCAAGTCACCTGATGGATCGACCCCAGTTCAGTTTCAGACCAGACGCAGCACATGACGTATGCACCTGGAGGGATACGCTCAGTGTGTGTGTGCAGGGGACAGCCATGTGGTGGGGGGAGGCCGACTCAGCCACATCGATAAGGAAGGTCAGATGTCTGCCGTTGTCGGTAACACAGAAACATACACAGTCTTCATGTTCAAAGTCTTCATGGGGATTTCTTCTGTAATTTCTAGAATGGAAAGAAGATTTAAATAAAATAAGTTTTCTACCTATTCTGTATGAATATTTTAAAAATGCTGACTGCTTGTGTGAAGAAATCTGGCCTCACCCTCAGAGGTCTGACCTCTGTCCCAGCTCCTGAGGGAACCTCTGAGCCCTTGGAACTTCCTGAGCGACAGGAGTGTTTTGTTAATTCTGGGGGGCCCTGAACACACCTGATAGTTTCTGCTAATAAGGTGACTCAGGGCGGAGCCAGCCATACCAGAAAGACCAGCCACACGATTTAGGTCACGTGGTATCACCTGAGACAGAGCAGCCACGTGGGCAACAAACCCGTGAGGCCCATGTAATGAAGCCTCACTATAAATCTGGCCCCAGGTTTGGGGAGCTTCCCTGGTGGTAATCCACTGTCACGCATTGGGGCCTGGAGGAGGTCACACTGCTCACGGCCCCGTTGGGAGAGGGCAACCAGAAACCCCATGTCTGGAAACCTCCCAGATTAGGCACTCTGTACTTCTTCCTTTGCCTGGTTCTAGCTTTTATTCTCTTCCTACATCAAATGTGGTTCTAAGTGCAATAGGTGCCAGTGAGTTCTGTGAGTCCTGCTAGCAAATTATCAAGGCCAAGGGTGATTTTGGGAAATCCTCTGAACTTACAATTGGTGGCAGAAGTGACAGTGGTCTCGTGTGGCCTTTTCCAGAGTTTGTCGAAGGCCCCAGACTCCCCACAGCTGGGGTGAGAAGTCTTGGGCGGACCTTCTGGGGGACTCCCTCAACCTAACCAGCCTGGCACACCAGCCCAGACGTGTGCACACCCTGACCCAAACAGGTATTTCCTACGACCACAGAGAAGGCTTAGAAGCCATGCCTAGCTGGACCCAGATTCATGGTCTCTAAATATTAACAGAGGGGGAACTGCTGTGTCCAGGTCTGGGGAAGTATAAGGGTGCGATAAGCCCCTAACATCTTTCAAAGCCAGAGCACAGTTACCAGAGACTGAAGGCTGATGTCAAAGAATATAGGAGCCAATATAGCCAAAGACAAAAACTCTGAGTATCTAAAAGTATAAAACAAATGTAACTGATAAAAACACACTGAATAGATAAAAGCCGAGAGAGAGAGAGAGAGAGAGAGAGAGAGAGAGAGAGAGAGAGAGAAAAGAGACACTAGAAACGCTCTTTGCCCCCTGGGGTGCATTTTGCTTCTAGCAGATCTGGATTCAAAGGGTAGGACCACCTTTCTCTGCCAGGACAAGCAGGGATTCTGGAAATTACCCTCGGAGCTGCCTCCTTTATAGACAGATCATGACAGGACCTGGACAGGACAGTGAGCACCTAGTGGAACAAGCAGGAAGCCATCTGTGAGTTTCTAAAACTGTAAGGCATCCCGTGATCCTTCTAATTTACTGAATTATTACTACTTTAGGAAAAATGATTTCGAGAGGAACAGCACAATGAAATGTGGCTGGGGATACAGGATGGGCAGAGACACTGGGCTGGAAAGAGCCCCAGGCTTCTCAGTGGTCTTGGGTCACTCAGCCTTCAAGGTCTCTTGAGTTTGGTGTGGCCACCAGCCTCATGGCACAGGGAGGAGGCAGTGGGGGCACAGGTGAGGCCCACCCTGTCAGAGGTGGTAATGTCAGGGCCTGATTCATTCACACAAATGTGCTTCTGCCCTGGTTGCGTGGGCCGGGTGCCTGCACCTGCACCTGCACCGAACCAGAGACAATGACACCTTGTCACGTCTATGGTTCGGCTGCACTTGGGGGCCTGCAGAAGCGGGGACGAGGAAGTTTCACCCATGCTGAACAGACCAGGAAGCTGGCCTTTCCCACCAAACCACATATGAGAGCCGTGAAAGGAGCTGCTGATGGCTGGGCAGCCTGTAAATGTCACCGTGGGGGCTCTGAATGTGGACATCGTCGTGGGAGGAGACCCCGCCAGTGGAGACGAACAGGCTGAGGCACTGATGTGAGGGGCACGGCTGTGCCTGGTTACAGACAGGAGCAGCTGCAAAAGAGGCTTTAATTTCTAACGATGTAGCAGAAAATTTGAAAGTGTAACATAAAACATTAATTAAAAAAAAAGTAGCCAAGCAAGGGAAGAACATGAGGGAAATGCAGAGGCCAAAAACCATGGATCCCAAGAGGTACCTGAACATTAAGGTTTCCTGGAGGTCCTGGTGACCTACAGCTTTCGGCACTAAATGGCTACCGAAGTGAAACAAAAAAGCCTGGGGTGTGCACAGACTGGGAAGTTCAGGAACCCCAGGCCCCCCCAAAACCTGGGGCCAGAATCAGGAACCCACGGCAGCAGATACTTCACCACCCAGAAGACGGTTAAGAGAATGTAGTGGGTTTAAAAACGGGCCTTCCAAAAGATATGCCCACGTTCCAGTTCCTGGAAATTGTGGAACATCCAAGAGTAGGAGGCACCCTGGCCACAGAGGCAGAGGTCAGAGTGATGGGGTCACCTGTGTCAAGGACACCTGAAACCAGCAGAAGCTGGGGAGGCAAAGACCAGACTGTCCCATGGAGCCTCCTGAGACGCAGCGCTGCGGACATCCCGACTTCAGGAGGGTGGGGACGGACACAGCACGTTCCCATGAGACTCTGGCCCTCATGCACGACTGGGGCCCCAAGTAATGGAGTTTAGATGGGCCTGGGCTGACAGCTCCCCTAAGATCTAGAGAAACGCTTCCTTACACGGAACTTCCTCAGAAACATCACAAACAGAACCAACGTTGTCAGAACTCTAGAAACAACCAAACGCCGACTACAACCACATGAATGCTGGATCAAGAAAAAGGCAACCTGCAAGCATAGGCAGACCTGTGCTGTCACACTTGTGCTTGGCGCCCTGCCCCCACTGGCTGGCGGTGCACTTGAACACAGCAGCCCAAGGTCCCACGGTCCCAGGAGGAACAGAGCAGGTGTTTGTCCGAACCTGATTAGGAGGCACCTCCAGGGCTCCCAGAAGGTGCCTGTCTCTGGTTTGTCTGACCTGGAGCTCACCCAGGGTGGAAAAGCATAAGCATCGCTTTTAAACGCTCAGGCAAACAAAATCCCCACAGCTGCCGGGGGCCCAAGACTGTGGCTGCAGGACACAACAGAGGGCTCAACACCGGGGAGGAGAGTCGAGGACAGCATGCCCTTGGACAACGAGTACCGCATAACTTAGCCAGCCACATGCATGCCCAGGCCGGGATGCATGCACAGATAAGTCCCGAAAAGACCCCAAGCTTTCAATTCTTAAAGAAAGAAAAGCTTTTCTGCTCAAATCTGGCTGACGAGGGAGTGAAGGCTGAGGCAGAACAGTGAGTAGCCTGGCTGTGCTGGGAAGTGGCTTCAAAAATCGAGGAGCAGCCTGGGGGGCTCAGCCAGTTGGGTGTGCGACTCTTGGTTTCAGCTCAAGTCATGATCTCACGGGTGGTGGGCTTGAGCCCTGCATCGGGCTCTGTGCTGATGGTGCAGAGCCTGCTTGGGATTCTCTCTCTCCGCCCCTCCCCCACTTGTGCGCGCTCTCTCTCAAAAACAAACATTAAAAAACACCACTCTCAACAAAAGAAGAACGGAAGTGAAGGAAGTGTAGCCAGTGCTGCACCATCTGTGTACACGTGTCCTCACCATCTGTCTGAGTCTCATTCAGAAACAGCTTGAGCTTCCTGCTGCGAAGGCCAAACACCTTGGCTGCTTCATACAGGAGGCCCTGGTGGGTGAGTCCGTTCTGCCCAGGGGGGTTTTCCAGCAGGAGCGTGCCCACGGTTCCCTTCACACACTCTATGGAAGAAACGAGTACTGGGTTAGTTCCTGAGAACCAACCACCACCCCCGCCCCGCCCGGCTGCTGAACCCTGTGCACAGCAGAGGCTCCAAGAGCCAGCGGTGTCCTGGGGGGAGGCATCCAGTGTGTAGACAGCCCACACCGCCTCCCAGAGGGAAAGCAAATGCCCTTGGACATAAAAATCCGTAGTTGGGGAAGGGACACTCTGGAAACAAATGTGCACAATGGGGGCCCCAAAATATCAAGGAAAAATAAGCATCCATCCAGTCTGCAGACCAATGCATGAACAACAGTTTTCAGAACACTTCCCAGGAAAAGAAAAAATTTAAGAGCCTTAGTACTTAATTCTGCTTCATGTAGCTGCGATGTTGACCTACCAGTTTACCTTATCTGCTGACCAAGCTGGCTGTAGGTGTTTCCACATAACACAGAGACACAAGCCTGAGTGTGCCCCCCGGAGCAGCATGGGGCGCACGCTACACAGCACCACGTGAGATATGTCAAGTGGAAGGAACCCTGACGCCCAGCGCCCCCGACCCGCCTCCCCAGGGGTTGGCAGCTGGGGAGGCTTACCTTGCGGGCCTGAGTTCAGGAGCTGCAGGTTGATGTAGCGGCAGAGGGCGGAGCCGGGGCCGTCCACCACGGCGGGAGCAGAGCCTGCTGCCACGCGGAGTGTTTTTCCACTAAGACTCAGTAAGTCTGTTTGGTTTCGTATTTCTAAAAATAACAAAAATAGAGACAACAAGTTATTCTTTCAGGGGTACACAGTTCAGAGCTGAAGTCATTTACCTTTTCCTACTTAATTATTCAACTATCCTATATCTTTGCAGTGATGTTTCCACTTAACCTTGCTTTATCAAAGGACCTTGCCTTCTCTATAAAATCAGGTGTAAATGACATGCAAACAGTAAGAAATCTTCACGTTGCAAATTAAATGGCATACAGTAATAACTTAAAAATATAAGGCAAAATCGTTTTTTTCCCTTTTGGTATTTTTTGTTACAGCTCTTCTTAAAATGTTCTACATCAGAATCCTAAACTTCACTGTGAAAAGAAGCCTTATATTAAAAATGCTAATTATAGTCAGAAGAAAAAGTATTTGACTCATGGACATATGTGAAAAATAGCAAGACACACAGAACACAGAGATTTCACCTAAAATTAAACAGTGTTTAGGGCTGGAAACACAGCTGGACAGTGCTGGAGGCCATGACTGGTGATGGGTGAACATGGTGTGTGGGAAAGCGGCGGGGGCAAGTCCTCGATGGGCATGTCCAGCCCCACCTGCAGTCTGCATGGCCTCCACTCTAGACCCACACTTGTGGCTCCCATGACTCCCCGGGACCGGGGACAGAGGATGAGGGCATCTGATATTGTGAACCTGCCCCGGTCCCTGTCAAGCTGGTGGCGCACACACAGCAGGACCTCGCTGAGGTCCCGACTGATGAGGCCCGCCAGTCCCCTCAGCTGGCCATCCAGATCTCCTCTTTTAGGCCATTTACAAGTCCTGAGAAAGAGCATCCAGACTCTTACAGAGTCTCCGGTGGTTGCTGCTGAGAATCACAACAGAAGCCTCTGTCTCCCGGCCTAGAGCTGAGATGCCAAGGTGTCCCGAGGGCCCTGCTCCCTCTGAAGCTTGCAGGAGTCTCCCCATCCTCGCCCAGCTCCTGGAGGCTCTCAGCCAGCTGAGCTGTGCTGTTTCTTGGCTTGCAGTTCCCCAAGTCCAGCTCTGCCTGCATCTTCCCTCGCTCTGTCCCGTGTGCTGCCGGGGCTCACACGCCCTCTCATGGGGACACTGCTAGTAGAGGCAACAACCCTATTTCCAAAGGTCACGTTTGGGGCATGCAGGGTAAGAGCTTCAACACGTCTCCTTTTAGGTTTGTATTATTGAGAATCTGGGTCTAGCAAGACACAGACACTACACTTAATAAAGTCCATGTACAGCACAGACCTCTGAAGCCCAGACCCCAGCCTGTGGCTGATGGGGAGCAGGCAGGATGGGAGGTTCCGTCTGCCGAGGGGCCCTTGGTCGACTCAGACTCGGGGGGAAGGCACAGCTGTGGAGCAGAACCGATACCAAAAACCCACCTCGGGTCAGAGGAGTTTCCACATACCTGTTTCACCATGGAGGACAGCCAGCTCTGTGTTTTTTACACCAAAAATGCTAGTAATGACACTCTTCAGCTTTAAAAGGTCCAGCCTGTTGTCGCCTTTTGGATTTTCCAGAAGCAATACTCCACCTAAAGAACCACAAATACAAGTAAAACTGAAGGAAAAGAATAGTTAAATTTGAATGAAAAGTCCAGGAAAACACGTCATCTGTAGATCATTTCCAGTGAACGTCTGCTCGTTGTGTTTTCCCATCTTCCAGCTGGATCTCTTTAAACCATGAGAGGGCTGCTTCCCCTCTGGGCACATTGCAGGTGGAGGTGGTCTGCAAGGGTCCACTGCTGTAGCTCAGGTTTGCTACCCTCTCACAGGATCTCTCACAAAGCAGAATTCTGAATTCTGAGGAAGCTCAATTTCTCAATTTTTCCTTTTATGGATTGGACTTTTGGTGTCACTTCTATGAACTCTTTACCTTGTCCTGAATTCTCAAGATTTTCTCCTACTGGTTTTTACGTTTACGCCCATGCTCCATTCTCAGTTGGTCTGTATGCGCTGTGGGCGCAGGTCCAGGCCTCCGTCTGCCTTGGTGCCACATGTAGAAAAGATGCCTCAATGAACTGCTTTTGCTCCTTTCTCAAAAATCCTCTGGCCCCCATGTGTGGGTGTACTTCTGGTCTCCCATCTGGGACATGGATCAGTGTCTCCGCTATGCTCTCACCACATGGTCTTCAGGTAAGTCTTGAAATGGGGCAGAGTGATTCCTTTTATGCTATTCACAGTCTGTAAAATTGTATTAGCTATTTATTTCCTTTCTCTTTCCAGGTAGGTTTTATAATTTTGTCTACCAAAAAACACTGCTGAGGTTTGACAGGAATTCAGTTAAACATGTGTATTAATTTGGGGAGAACTGATGGGTTTACCATATCGAATGTTCCAATCTGCGAACATGACACATCTCTCTGTGTTTTCATCAGTAATTTGTAGATTTGGGCATATAAGTCCTGTACGTGTTTTATTAGATTTCCACTTAAGTCTGTCTTTTTTGAGAGACTGTAAATGGTACTACACTTTAAAATTCATTCTCCATGTGTTCATTGTTAGTGTACAAAAATTAAATTGATTTTTGTTATGTTTGTCATATCTTGTGAATGTGATGAATTTTATTTTTTATAAGCAATATAATTTTATTCAATTACCCAGAAACAAAATGCACCAATTAATATACAAACCCAAAAGGCATATACAACACCAAAAATACTTTAAAATAATAAATTTAAAGATCACTTGTAGTTTTTTTCTTGCAATGTGAGTGCTTTCAGCCAGAGAGTAAAGGACACACCATAGCACATCACGTGAAGGCAGATGGTGGTAATGGTGCTGGGAAAAAACACTCTCACTGGAGTTCGGAGCTTTTCTTCTCAGTTGTTCGGCCACTCGGCCCAAAAAGGGGCAGCACTGGGAGTGGCCCCATATGTCTGGTCACTGCTCATTCCATTGCTCCCTGGGACTGAAAGCAACACAGAACCCTGGCCTTGTTGACATCACAATGCACATCTGCTGCCTGT
Organism: Herpailurus yagouaroundi; assembly: GCF_014898765.1. Classification (NCBI taxonomy): domain Eukaryota; kingdom Metazoa; phylum Chordata; class Mammalia; order Carnivora; family Felidae; genus Herpailurus; species Herpailurus yagouaroundi. The sequence goes on along the minus strand of NW_024412430.1, from coordinate 22,873,429 downwards.
CTGACTACCTCCTTCCACAGGATCACAGACGGTCTCCACTGAGTGAGCCAGAATGTCGGCAGCAACGGACCAGCTACGTGCCACACATCACAGAACTTGAATAGCAGTTTGGGGGCCATCATCACAGGCCCAAAAGTACACATGGCCATCCTGGCACTAGCTGGTGATGGTGGTGATGGGCGAACCAGGACACATACCAATCTGTAGACTACTTGGGATTTTCTATGTAGACAGTCATGTTCTCTTCATCTCAGGTCAGTTTTATTTCTTCCCTTCTGATCTGTAGCCTTTTCTTGCCAACTTCCTGTGCAATGCTGAGTAAGAGCAGTGAGAACGGGTATCCTGATCTTGGGTAGAAAACATTCAGTCTCTTCCCTTTAAGTATAATGTTACCTGCAGGTTTATTCATACATGCCCATTACCAAGTTGATGGAGTTCTCCCTATTTTTCTCACAGTTTTTTTTTTTTTTTTTTTTTTTAGAGAATTATATTTTATTCATGAGAAGTATCAGTCTACAGTTTGTTTTTTGGTTTTTTTTTTTGGTGTGTCTATATCTGGTCTTAGTGTCAATACTACTTTAATAAAGTGAGTGGTGTTTCTTCTTTTATTTTCTGGAAGAATCCATAGAATTGGTGTTAGTTTTTTCAAGTCTGATTGAATTCTCTAGAAAAAGCATTTGGGTCTGATTTCTTTTTTTTAAAAGAAAATTTCTTTTTTTCTCCTCAGACACCCTTCCTCTCTTTTCTAAGACAAACTTACTATGAACTTTGTTTCTCAAGCCCATTTTTATCTATAAACAATGAGTGGTGATGTATAGTTGACATGCGATATTCTTGGCTTCAGGTACACATCACAGAGAATTATTATTATTTTTTTTAACAATGTGTAGATTGATTGATGTATTTTTTAAGTAATCTCTACACTCAATGTGGGGCTCAAACTCACAACCCTGAGAAAGAGTTGCATGCCCTAATGACTAAGCTAGCCAGGTGCCCTGAGATGTGATATTTTTATGTTATGAAATGATCCCTACACAGTTATCACAACATTACCAACTGTACCTCAAATCCTTGGGACTCAGGGATCTTAACAACTGCAAGTCTGTATCTCCTAACCCCCTTCAACGACTCCACCTGTCCCCTAGCCCCTCTTAATGGTAACCAAGCATGCTTCTGGCAACAGTGAGTCTGTTTCTGTTCTACTTTATTAGCTTGGTTGCTTTCTTTTTTGTCGTTGTTTTTACATTTAACATATAAGTAAATTCATACAGAATGCTACCCCATTGTATAACTGCGAAACTTGCTTATTTCATTAAAAATATTTTTGGGGGGCGCCTGGGTGGCTCAGTCGGTTAAGCGGCCGACTTCAGCTCAGGTCATGATCTCATGGTTTGTGGGTTTGAGCCCCGCGTCGGGCCCAGTGCTGACAGCTCAGAGCCTGGAGCCTGTTTCAGAATCTGTGTCTCCCTCTCTCTGACCCTCCCCCGTTCATGCTCTGTCTCTCTCTGTCTCAAAAATAAATAAACGTTTAAAAAAAAAAATATTTTTGGGGGGTGCCTGGGTGGCTCAGTCAGTTAAGCTACTGACTTCTGCTGAGATCATGATCTCACGGTTCGTGAGTTTGAGCCCTGTGTCAGGCTCTGTGCTGACAGCTCAGAGCCTGGAGCCTGCTTCTGAGTCTGTGTCTCCCTCTCTCTCTGCCCCTCTCCCACTCACACTTGTCTCTGTCTTGCAAAAATAAATGTTAAAAAAATTAAAAAATGTATTTTTGGGATAATAGAAAAGTTTATAGATATATTTCATTACTTTTAATTGGTATATAGTATTCCACTTTCTGATGTACATCTGCATTGTCCAAACACTCTCAGTGATGGTCTTAGACTCAACTAGACAATCAAACTTTCTTGAGAGTTAAAAAAAATTTTTTTTAAATGTTTTATTTTTCAGAGAGGAGACACACACACACACACACACACACACACACACACACACACACAATGTGAGTGGGGGAGGGGTAGAGAGAGAGGGAGCCACAGAATCTGAAGAAGGCTCCAGGCTCTGAGCTGGCAGCACAGAGCCCCATGCGGGGGCTTGAACTTGTGAAATGTGAGATCATGACCTGAGCTGAAGTCGGATAATTAACTGACTTAGCCACCCAGGTCCTTGAAACATTTTTTTTGATGTGAGTCTTTAGAGATACAAATTACCTGCAGTCACATATTTTGATATGTTGTATTTTCCCTTTCACTCAGTTTTATGTGTTTTTTTCCCTTGACACATTTTTTCCAAATTATGGATTATTTAAAAAAATGTTGTTTAGTTTTCAGTGTGTGGAGATTTTGCTTTCACCTGTTATTGATTTACAGTTTGATTGCCCATGGTCAGAGAACATACTCTATGCAATGTCAATCCTGAAATGTGTTGAGGTCTGTTTTCTGGCCCACACCATGGTCCATCCCATAGTAAATGTCCTGTAGGAGTCTGAGCAGGACATGCATTCCACTGCTGTTGGGTGAGCTGTTCCATTAATGCTGATTAGATTCTGGTTTTCTGTCTAGCAGTTCTATCATTTGTTGAAAGAGGTATATATTCAATTTTCAAACTGTAACTATGAATTTTTTCATCCTCCTTTAAGGCCTATCAGTTTTCTTTCTTGTGATGTGCAGCTCTACTGGGTGCGTCCACATTTGGGATCATTATGTTTTCCCTGTGGATTGACATCTGTATCATTATTCATGTCACCGGTGACTTTCTTTGCTATGAAGTCAACTTTGTTGAAATGAACACTGACGTTTTTGCTTTCTTTGATTAACGTCTGTGTGGCAGATCTTTTTTTATCCTTTTACTTTCAACTTACTTATATTGTTATATTTGAATACTTCCTTATATACAGCATATAGCTGGTAGTTTTTTATAAGTCTGCAAATTTCTATTAACTGGTCTATTTAGAACTATTTACATTTAGTGTAATTATTATTATTATTTTTAAAGTTTATTTCTTTGAGACCGTGTGTAGGGGAAGGGCAGAGAGAGTGGGGGAGAGAGAGAGAGAAACCCAAGCAGGCTCTGTGCTGTCAGTGCAGAGCCTGGAGTGAGGCTCGATCTTACAAACTCTGAGATCATGACCTGAGCTGAAGTCAGATGCTTAACCAACTAAGACACCCAGGTGACCCTTTATTATTTTTCAAAGTAAACTCTATGCCCAATGCAGGGCTTGAACTCACGACCTGGAGATTGAGAGTCACATGCTTCATCGACTAAGCCAGCCAGTGCCCTGTCACTTCCCACCCCCTCCATTTAGTGTAATTATTGATGTTAGCTTAAGCCCTTCGTTTTAATTTTCTGCTTTCCACTTGTTCTTCTTTTTTCTAAGCTTCCTGTGGGTTATATGAACACATTCTAGAATTCCATTTTTATTTCTGTCATGTTTTTGTATGTGTCTCTAGGAATAGGCTTTTTCAGTGGTTGCACCAGGCAGTATCTCATGTACACACAAATGCTGGACCACTAGTGTCAGTGTATGACCAGCTTGAGGGAAACACAGGAATCTGACCTCCCTTTCTATCAGTCTGCTCTTCCCTACTTTTATTTCTCTTAAATATTCTTGTGTATACACTGAGAGGTCAGTTTTGTTATAGCCATCAAATAATTTAGAAAAATCAAGGAGGAAAGTCTGTTGAATTTATCTATATTTTGACTCTTTCTATTGTTCTTTCTTCTCTCCTGATGTCCCTACATTTCTTGTCATTTTCTTTCTGTTTTAAGAATTTCCTCTACTTATTCTTTTAGAATAGATCATGCTAGCAACAAATTCTTTTAGCTTCCCTTCACTTGGGAATGTCTTGATTTTCCCTTCACCTTGAAAGATATTTTGCCTGACCCAGAATTCAGGTTTCTCTCAGTTTCTTGAATCTGTAGGTGTACATGTTGTGCCAAATTTAAGAAGTTTTCAGCCATTATTTCTTTGAATACTTTTCCACTGCTGTCCTTCCTTCTCACTCTCCCGGAATTCAGGGGGAGAATATTAAACTTGTATTTAAAAAAAAAATTTTTTTTTTCTTTTCTTTCCAACGTTTATTTATTTTTGGGACAGAGAGAGACAGAGCATGAACGGGGGAGGGGCAGAGAGAGAGGGAGACACAGAGTCGGAAACAGGCTCCAGGCTCCGAGCCATCAGCCCAGAGCCTGACGCGGGGCTCGAACTCACGGACCGCGAGATCGTGACCTGGCTGAAGTCGGACGCTTAACCGACTGCGCCACCCAGGCGCCCCTTAAACTTGTATTAATATTCCATAGATCTTTCAGACTATTCATTTTTTTTCAGATTAAAAAAACCTTTCTTTTGTTCAGAATGGGCAATGTCTGTTGTTCTATCTTCCAGTTCACAGATTCTTTCCCGTCCCTTCTATTCTGTCATTGAACCCATCCACCGTGTTTTGTATTTTAGTCTTATATTTATCAGTTTTAAAATTTTCACTTGTTCCTGCAGTGTTCAGGGCTGCTTTACACTTTGTCAGATAATTTTTAACATTTCTGTCATCTTGGTGTTCACATGTGTCTTTTTTCATTCAGCTTAAGATCTTCCTGGTTATTGACATGATGACTAATTTTCAATGAAAACTTGGATGTGTGAGGTATTAAGACTGGTTCTTATTTAAATCTTCTATTTTAGCTTGTTTTGTCTGACATCACACTGGCAGGAAAAGGGGCACTGCTTTGCTCCTGCCTGGTGGGACGAGAAGCTAGGCGCCTAGTTCAGCCTCCACTGCCACAAAGGTCAGGACTCCTCAGTACTACAGGGGTGGAGAGCACCAGGAGAGAGTTCCCACCCAAAGATATCTTCTTGGCCTTTAAGAGTATGAGTGCTTCCTCACTGCTCCCCATGCAGCCTTCACGGACCCCCTTGCAGGATGGTGGGAGTACATAGCCTCATTAGCCCTGGGTGGTAGTGAGGGAATGGACGCCTTGGTACTGCCCAGTGGTCTCAGTGATAGTACCGGGCAGAGGGGCTTATTGCTGCCCAGGGAAGATGAAAAAGTCTCAGCTCAGTGTTTGGGCTTCACCATGGTGGTGACAGGACCTTGAGGATCCTCAGCCTGGCAAAGGTCTAGGCTCCTCACTTGGCGTTTGCTGCTATTGAGTGTTAGTGGGGCCATAGTTTTTTCTGTTGTGTTTGGCTGCAGCAGAGAAGAAGTCTAGAAGTTTTCTGTCTTGCTAGGCTACACCCCTCCTGGTCCTCTGTCTACAAAAAGCAGCATTTGTTGGGACGTTTTGTCTGCACTTGGCATTTCCAGTTGCCAACTTCTTCAGCTCCGAGTCTGGGATACGTGAGGCACAAAGAAACACCAGGGAACTCTCCATAGTTTGTTGGCCTCAAGGTCCCTCATTGGTCTGCATCTTCTGACGTATCACACCCAGGGTATTTGGTGGTACTTTGTGGGAAGAATAGGGAAAAGTATGCCTACTCTACTTCCTGGAAGTACAAGTCTGACCGTTTACCTCTGTGGATTCATTTTGATGGCAATTAGAAAGAGAAAGTTATATGATGTTCCTAGTTCTCTTAGAACAGCTTTAAAGACATTCATAGGTTTAGGGGTACCTGGGTAGCTCAGTTGGTTAAGTGTCTGACTTTGGCTCAGGTCATGATCTCACAGTTTGTGGGTTCAAGCCCCACGTCGGGCTCTGTGCTGACAGCTCAGAGCCTGGAGCTTCGGATTCTGTGTCTCCTTCTCTCCCTGCCCCTCCCTGCTCCTCTCACAAATAGATATTAAAAAAAAAAAAAAAAACATTCATAGGATTAGCTAAAAAATAAAGTACAAACCACAGGATTCATTTATTCTTACCTTGCTCGCTGCCATTTGTACAAATGTTAAGATTGACATATGCACAAGCAGGCCCAGGCGGAGATGATCCTCTGGTGAGTGTAATTTCCAGGTCAGATCCCTTTAACTGAGCACATGAGAGTATGTGACTAACTGCAGCACCGACCAGTGTCACCAACTAACACAGCAACTGCTCCTCTCTGCACAATTCTGAGAGCATACTCAATCCCACCACTAAAATAGTCAAAAGCTACCGCTTTTCCCTTCATGTTTCTCTCTTTTCACCTTGTTCTCTCAAAAATATACAAAACAGAAATGAAACTATCTTGTAACTTGATCCACTGAAACAACAGTGACATCCAGCCCAGCCTGTCCCCTATAAAGGAGGAATGAGACATAGGACAAATGACCGAATATATAACTGACACAAAAAGGAACTCCTTCCTCTTCTATTGATCACCTATTTCTTAATTATGGCCAATATCTTCCATGTCTTGGTTTCACATTTTCATAGTTACATCTAAAATGTGCCAACAGGAAATGAAGTAGTTATAATTTTACGTACAATCTACTACCATCAAACTTAACTGCTTTACAAGTCAACTGTTGTTTGCTTTTAACACTCAAAGAATCCACAATATTAACTTCTCTAGTTTTAGATAAAGCAGTCCCACGCAGCCACTGATTTCCCGGCAACCCTCATGCACCTACTGGCTACCTTCCCCAGGGAACTGCTGTGAGAACAGTCCCTCCCTCCCTCTCTGGACGCCCCGTCCCAGACCTGATCCAGTGTATCAGGACTGAGGACTATGCCAATTGCTACTGGGGGTACAATATCAACAGATAACAACATAACATAAAATCTAACCTCGTATCTTTTGACAGTTCAGCAGAACCCAGAACTCACCTGTGTTTTTTCTTGAATAAGGACGTTATCTGATAATGGAACTGGGTATGGTTTCAAGGGAGCCTTTATGGTGGCAAATATAAACTCCGTGTGGCTTTCGATAACATTATTCAGATACTTTCCTTCAGACTTAGCTTTATAGTAAACTGTTATTTCATCAGTCGGAACCAGATTGCACTGAAGGCACATACAGAAAATTTACAAGAAAGTGCATTTGTTAATCAAAACGGACAGTGCTGCTGAGCACGGCTGACAGTCCCATGTTGGATCATTACAGAAGGGCACAGGCTCCTGCCCAACCCTCCTCTGAAACAAAGGAGTGACCGAGTGCAAACGTGCTCACAGAGCTCTGAACTGAGGCAGAGCTCATAAGCACCCCGTTACGTGCTGGACTCCTGAGGTCCGGACTCCAGACCACAGGTCTCAGACACCTGGCCTAAGGGCTGGGGGGGGCCCCCTGCTCCAGTCAGGGTGAGGGAGCCTCTGCCAGGCGTGGGGTGTGGAGGAGACCCCTCCTCAGGGGTGGGGTGTGGGGTGGGAGCTCCTGGCTGCCTCACCGGGCCAGCGATGGGCACGGTGCACCCGTCCTGGCTCCCAGCTCCCTAGTGAGGAGAACCACCCCCCCAGTCCAGACGCAACAGTGTATCCCTGAGCGAGAAGCCCTTCCTTGGACACCGGCCGTCATGTCTGGTGCCAGTCAGGAGGGCGACCAATCCAGAAGAGGATTTTGTGGAAACCCTGGAGAACTGGAAGCAGTGGACAAAGGGGGGGTTGGCTGAATGCTCCTAGTCAGAGAAACGGAAGAGCCACGTGCAGTTTGGGGTGACTGAGTAGGGAGGGGAAGGGCCCACGTTTCCTACAGGGTATGACGTACACACTGCAGATCTGGGACTAATTCTCATTACTCAATTACAATTACCTGTTTACATTAGCTGCCTCTCCTGTCCTCCCCAACAGCCAACACAAACAAACCAACCATGCAAAACTCCCAGTTTGCTTGTACTTAATGTGACAAACTGACCTTTTTGCGAAGTTTCTGGATGCGATTGATGACCTCCCGAGCCACTCCTTCATCCACCATGGACTGTTCGGGGGTGACGTCTAAGAGAACCAAAGCCTGTAGGAATGGATGGTGCACAGCATATAAGGAAGAATAGTTCTCAAACCCAGCACAACTGTATGTAAGTTAAATTATAAGGAGTCTGTAACACAGCACTATTCACCCCACTGAGCAAAAGAGATAAAGTTACACGAGCATCTGGATGGCTCAGGTGCTTCTTTGTGAGAAGCCATTCCTCTCGCCAGGAGAGGCTGGCGTCTCCTGTTCTGCAGGTGCTGCTCCCAGGACACATGAGAACCTTGAGTCTCTGTGTAACTGCTGTTTGTCTGTGTGACCGCCCTTGCAGGGAGTGGGGTCAACAGTCACGGCCCACATGACTGCATGGCTTCTCACACCGTGACGAGCTGGTGAGGGCCCCAGAGCTGCCCCGTTTCTTCAGCCAGGAACCCTGCTGTCCTTTGGATCGGGGGATTTGAGACGTGATTTCTACAGGGGACTGCAATACGCTTGATGGGATAGAAACTGCCATCTGCTTACTGACTTTGTCTACTTCCTATGCCATCTGTCATGGAGGCTGTTGAAAACGATGTGAGTAATGTAATGTTGTTGCCAGCACAGAGGGGGGCACGCTCGTAAATCAAGCACCAGCCCCAAAGACATTTCTGAGGAAACTCAATCAGTGAACAAACTTGCTTCACTAGAGGGCAGAACTGGAGATGGATGAGGAGGAGTCAGGGCAGGGCCACCCTGGTTCACAACATATAACCTGTGTCAAGAATCCCAGAGGACAAGGCCACCTCCTTGAGTGACTTCCTCAGGCTGGCCGCCATCAGGGTGTTCACACTCTCCCACCCTCGTCTCAGCTTCTTCCCTGATGGCTCCTAGTGCCATCCGCCCATGGGGAGCTAGAGGCTGGCCTTCCTCACGTGGTACTTGCCGCCCCCCCACTACACGGGGCATGTTACACACAGGGGGCCTCCCGCAAGCCCCCCACTCCCACCCTGGAGATCTTATGACCCATCTGCCCAGAGAAGTCTGGTTGGAAGCAAAGAGAGAAGCTCTGATCCCAAAATCTAAAACTGCTACAAGTCCCCCTCCAGGAGGTCCCACACCAACCCGCCCCCACGCTAGACTCTGGGCAAGAGCCCTTCTCTGTGCTCATTTCTTTTCTTTCTTTTTTTTTTTTTTAAATAGTTTTTTAATACTTACTTTTGAGAGAGAGAGAGAGAGAGAAAGAGAAAGAGAGAGAGAGAGAGGCGTGAGCAGGGAAGCGGCAGAGAGAGAGGGAGACACAGAATCTGAAGCAGGCCCTGAGCTGAAGCAGCTCCAAGCCCAGAGCTGGCAGCACAGAGCCTGATGCAGGGCTGGAACTCACGAACCGTGAGATTATGACCTGAGCCAAAGTCGGATGCTTAACCAACTGAGCCACCAGGCATCCCTGTGCCCATTTCTACCAGGTAACTCATCATGCAGAAGAGTAAGAACTGAGTTCCTTTTCTGTCTCCGTGACTGACTTGATCCTTGAAGGGTGGGGTTACATCTTGCTCATTTTTGTACGACCTGACACTCATGAAGATTGCCAGCAGAGGTCACAAAATATCTATTTGCATATACGTCAAAGAAATGCCAGGTTAAGATGAGACAACACAGGAGTTTACTAGAGAAATCTCAGGTGAATGCCTGGTTGATCTTACCCCAGGACGGGCTGCCAGAGCTGTCAGGACAGGGTGGTAAATACTTTCTCGTCTTATGCTATCTTCTGGAAAAGCAATGTTCTAGGGAAGAGAAGTACCTGGGAATCCGAGTGCGCTTCGTACTGCGTTGTCCCTCCTGCTGTCTGGTCAAAGGTGTACATGAGGCGGATGTCCTCTTCATGCAGCTCATGACCTTCGACAACAATGGTCCCTATCGGAGAAGCAGCTGCCACTGTTAATCAGCCCCCTGCCTCCTCCTCACGCCACCCAGCTACCAATGTATTATGCCATTTTTTTTTTAAGTTTATTTATTTTGAAGGGGGAGGGCAGAGAGAGAGAGAGAGACAGAGAGAGAGAGAGAATGCCAAGAGGGCTCAATCTCACGAACTGTGAGATCACGACCTGAGCCAAAATCAAGAGTCGGACGCTTAAATGACTAAGCCACCCAGGTGCCCCCTGATGCATCAAGCTGCAGAGACTTCAAGAGATCATGTCTTCTTGACTCATGCCATTGTTGCAGTCAAGGATGTGAGAGACTTCCTTTACACTTGCCCAAGCTGCCTTGAGGAAAATTAAATCACTGCTAATGTCTACCCATGTATATAAGCCCCTAGATCCAAAGGCCTATGCCAAAAGGTGACATGTTCCCACCATAAACACACAGCAGCATGATGGAAGAGAACAGGCTGCAGAGTCCAGTCGGACCCAGGCCCCCACCCACTGGCTGCAGGACCCTGGTGTTCCACTACCTGCTGAGGATAGGAGGGCAAGGGTGACGTGAAGCCAACAGTGAGCAGGGGGAAGTGCTGGGCACCACCCTCCCTTGGGAGCCAGGACGCATGAACAGCGGCTGTCGGTAACGCCCATCTGCGGTGAAGCCTGCTGTGGTTACCTACAATGGTCTTGGTCAGCACTGACTTTACGTCACTCTGTTCTGAAAACCATTTTGCTTCCCATTAGTGCAGAAATCCATTTGAAAAGTAGTTTAAAAGGAACCTGTAGATCTTTAGTATCAAGTAAATTTTATTTCAGGAATTTTAAAATATTTTGGCCATCTGTTGACACAACTTAGATTTGTGATTTGAAGTTTGATCAAAGATTGTTAATTTAACAAATCAAGTTGGTTATGACTCAACTTTTATTTGCTAGCTTCCTATGCTTTATAAATTTTATCTAAAAATGTGGGGACTTTTAGGGACACTGCTCCCGAATTCCATGACCACTCATCTGATTTGAGTCCTTAAATCTCCCCTTGTGACACCTCTGCACTTACGATTTTCAGCTTCAGAGGGAGCCCTCGCCATCAAACACCTTGTGCCCTCAGGTGGCTGCAGCACATTGAGCAGACAGTAAGACCACAGGATTCTAATCAAGGCAGAGCTGAGAATTCCCGGGCACCTGGAAGGTCCCCCAGAGGAGAGGAGAGAGGGGCTGAGTCCCCTTTCCTAACCTCCTCGTATTATCCTAGGCTTTTCCTTCAGAGCACTTGTCAAAACTACAATTTCCACAAATTTTCAATGTCGGCCAGCACATGAGGATAAGGACACCGTCTGTCTTACTCAATTCTGGGTTCCCAGGGCCAACCAAATGGAAAAGCTTTAGAAAGTATTTGTTGAATGAGTCCAACTCCAATCTTGCCAAAATCTGAGACCGAACTATGAATTCTAGAGATCTTAGAGAAATCATGGGAAGTTCTCACCCAGTTGTCCCTCACAAGCAGCTCCAAACCTCAGTGCTAAATCCCTTTCTCAAAATAGACTTTAATCCTTTCTTTCGAATATATTCTAGTCTTCATTTGGACACCTCCAAAAACCTACATGCTTTTTCTCCAAAAGCAATGACAGTACCAATGACACTTGATACCAGGGGGTTCAGCTCTCACTAGGGTAGTTTCTGGGCTCACGTTAGCATCTGCAGAATTCACTGGTAATGAAGGTTCCACCCATCTGGTTCAGTAAGTTCTACCTGGAAATCTAGCTCAGCGGAATCAATTCTATGGAATATTTCTATGTGAGAATACTCACTGCAGTATTATTGAGAATAGTAAAAGAAGGGAAACAATCTAAAGAATCAAAAATAAGACTGGTTAAAAACATCAGATATCCCTATGAAAGAAAATTATTATAGCAATTATTGAAATAACATTTTAAAGACTAATAACACACTTAAAGTAAGAACTGCAAAATAAAAAAGTGAATAAAACATAAAGTATATAAGTGAAAAACACATTTAAAATTATAGCGTCATCTCCATTTTGTAAGGCTCCAGTTACATGACTATCCGTGTAACAAGAAGGAAATCAATCAGAATTTTCATACTGCTCCAGCAGTGGCAGAGAGTAGGCACTCAATCTGCATTAAATGGATGGGTGATGGGTTAGGGGGCATTTTTAGTCTCTTCTTTTCCAAAATTATCAGTATTTGTAATAAACATGTTTATGACCAGGAGAGGCTGGAACAGTGCAGGTCAAACAGGAGCCCAGGTGAGAGACCGCATCAGGTGAGGGCCATGGACAGGGTCGGCAGGGGTAGATACCCACCAGTCTCCTGGAAACGCTCTAGCTCCTCGCTGCTTAGCTGCTTGATGGCCGTCATCACCGCCCTGAAGGCTCCCTTCAGCCGCTTGCCCAGGACCATGTGGTCAGGTTCTGCCCTTAGGCGAATGCCATACTTGTTTTTATCTGTAGACAGTGTAACTCTGCGAACATTCAACTCCTATAGTTGGTAGCCAAGATGAAACAGAAACATGGGAGATGAAAACGTGTGTCCACAAAAACTTGATATTCATAGTAACCTAAGTCACAACTGCCAAAAAGTGGAACCACCCTAGAGCCCCTCACCTGTGACGGGTAAACAAAATGTGGTCTATTCACACAACGGACTATTATTAGCAAAATAAAGGAACGAATCACAGCCACAGCCTATACCATGAATGACCCTTGGTGCCAAGTGAAAGAAGGCAGACTCAAAAGACCACCTACTGTCCGGTTCCACTTACAGGAAACATCCCGAGCAAGCACACCCAGGGACCGAAAACTTACACCTGTGGTTGCCAGGGCACAGTGGGGTCCTAAGGGCAGAATGGTGTGTGAATGCTAATGGATCCTGGGTGTCTCTTTGGGGGGATGAAAACGTTATAAAATTACAATGGCTGTACAACTCTATAAATAATACTTACAAATCCTTCTTGTCTAGATCATTCAAGACAGTTGAGCAAAACTCAACTAAATAAGATTCTAGAATTAGAAATATGAACGTCACCTCTCAGGAGTAACGTTTACTCAAGCAATCTCAAAGCTCTAGAAGGTTAACTACCAATTTTCTGAAGAATCAGGTGGCTGTAACGTGTCTTGCCTCGACTGTGCTAGTTATGGGTTACCAATGCATCAGGAAATGGAGGTGGCAGGTCATTATACCTGACTGGATTACTTGACCTGATCATAGTGATTAAGACAATCTATTTAAATATACTCTATTTTTGGGGCGCCTGGGTGGCGCAGTCGGTTAAGCGTCTGACTTCAGCCAGGTCACGATCTCGCGGTCCGTGAGTTCGAGCCCCGCGTCAGGCTCTGCGCTGATGGCTCAGAGCCTGGAGCCTGTTTCCGATTCTGTGTCTCCCTCTCTCTCTGCCCCTCCCCCGTTCATGCTCTGTCTCTCTCTGTCCCAAAAATAAAAATAAACGTTAAAAAAAAATATATATATATATATAAATAAATATACTCTATTTTTAACCCTATCTGCAAGCATTAGTTATAGAATTTACAATCTAACTCTTTAGTCCCTAATATATGTCTAGAATCCTCAAGCAATTCAAAACCAAATCTAGAAATTAATATTTTCTACAGTAATATATTTAAATATTACCTGTAAAAACATAAAATTGAAATTAAAAATATATTTATTTTTAAAACATCGTGGAATATAGCTTTCTGGGAGACAACTGACATCACAGTTTACGCTGACTCCAAATGCGCTCCGAGGGACCCACCCACATCTACACGCTAACATATGCACAAAGACACATACCTTTTCTTTGTAGTCAGAAACCTGAGTTTTCAACAATGGGAAAGTGATTTAAACAAAGACGTAGCGGAGAGCAAACACTCTCCAGTTGTTAAAAGAATAAAGGAGGTCTCTAGGTTCTGACCTTGGGAGTCCTTTAAGAAAAACTGTCAAGTGAGAAAACCAAGTTGAAAACTATACATGTGGTCCTCTCTAGCACAAAGTCAATGGTGTGTACATGTGTGTGCACACAGTGCTCCGACAACCTGGCGGGGATGCCCTGGTGAACATCCCCAGAAGCCGTTGGACGGGAAGGGACTCACCCCATACTTGGTGCTAGAGTCTGAGCTGCTCATGACCAACGCTTGCTCACCTGTTACTTAATGATTTGATGGAACGGTTTTTGGGTTAATTAACAAAACACTCTGGAGAAAATAAGTGGATGAAGATAGTGAGTGTATTACCACTAAGGTAATGAAATCCACTGATCTTGGAACTGCTTTTAAAGAATTACAATTACACTGTAAAAAATGCAAAAATGCATGCTGATTATAAGCAAAGTGTCACATTCCGTGGATGGTTTGGCATATGAATGTACTGACACACGAAAGGAAAGGATAAATGATACATTCAAAGTGAACCTCACTGAAGAGAACTAGTCACAATAATCTTCTCAAAGAAGGAATTCTTTTCGGACCCAAACAGACAAGCCAGAGGTCTTACCTCAATGATATACTTCTCCAGAGATTTGATCTCATTGAGAGCTTCTGGATCCTGGTGGATAACCACAATTTCTTTCAAAGGATACTAGGAGGAAAGGAATGGAAAGTTTACCAAGCAGCCAGCCCTTGAAACTGCAGGAAAATGAAATGTTAAAATCTGAATCTCAAGTTCCAGACTGATCAGGCTCATCTGGCACTAAGTCATCCACACCCCTGTTGCAGAAAAGAAAAAAAAAAAATACCATTGCTGGAAGCTCTCTAAGAAAATGCTCCAAAGGCATAATGATTTAGGCCTGTGCACGTAAAATACAAACAAAGCGTCAAACCTTTATCGGAATGGTTTTGCGGTCTCGAATCACTCGCCCAAGCTCAATCACAGACTGCATCCGAGAGACCGCGCTCTCTGTGTTCTTGTCAATCAGCTCCTCCCTGGTGGCAGAGGTGGGGGTGAGAGGGACCCCATGAGAAGACAGTCCCAAATGACAGGCATGCACAGTGAGGAAGGGGCGGCCCCAGGAGCCTCCACACTGAACATCCCTCCAGCCCCTCCGCAGCCTGAGGAGCGGGCGGGCTAGCAGGCGGGCAAAGGGCATGGAGGGGCCACAGCAGGGCCGCCATGTGAGCCTTCCTGGACCCAGGAGAGGCTTACGTGTATTTGATTCTTACCGAACGTGGGGCAGCATGAGGTAGTGGATGCTGAGTGTGTCCTTGTCCTGGACAGAACCGGGGTCAATCAGCAGCTTTAGATTCTGGTACATCAATTCGGTAAGAAAAGGTGTATAGGGGGCCTGCGTGAGGACATCGGATATCACATCACTGACACACAGCCATCAGTAACTGATTTCAGTTAGAGTGGAAACAGCAGCTCCACACTTTAGAGAACAACACAGGGACATGCACAGAAGTGGGCATGAGATTACTGAACACACCGTGTGAAAGAAACGGCCTCCTTCTGAACTTGGCAGGATGGATGCCGTGCAGCCCAGTAGCAGGGTTGCGGCCGGAGGCCCCGAAACATCCCGGAGGAAGGTGTGCAATAAAACAGGAGCCCTGGCCACATTAATATGCACACGACTGAATGTCCCTACACCTCAGAAACCTCATCTGTAAACTGGGGACATGTTCCCTAGGGTGACGGTGAGTGAGTCGGACTTCAGGCACGGGTACTAGGCAGGCTCCTGTTCATGAATGTTCAGGAAGTGAACAGAAGACTTGTAACATCACACTAGAAAAGTGGTAATAGAATATTGGGAACCTAAGCTGGAATTTTCACTTGTGTATCACTGAATATTTTAATTGATAGGATCATGTTTTTATAGAAATCCAGGTAAAGATGGGTGTGTGCTCACAGGGAGCAATGGCTTTTCCATCTAGAGGCCAGCACTCTCCCTGAAATGTGCTGCCAGTGTGAACAGGAAGTGAATGTGTCTTATCCCCTCCTGACACAGACAAGCTAGTAAGATTCTGGAAAAGGAAGTACAGATTCAAGTTGTTTTAAAGCTTCTATTCCTATTTCTGGGAGGATAGGTACAGACTAGACACAGACAGAGGACACAGCAGCAATGGGGCTGGCATTTCAGAACTGGGTCCAATATCTCACCATGAGCCTGCACAGAGACAGCAGAACACTGAACAAGGTCTCCAGGGCCATGACACAGTCCTCCACCCCGTTTTCGCCCTAGTTAACAAGAAAGGAACACGCATCAGACTGGGAGGCGACCTGCAGAGCACAGAGCACGCGGACAGGACAGAGGGCCTGGGACAGGAGGCCAGCATGGGCCCTGCTATTTTCCACCTCGGAGGCCCAGGTGGACGGGAGGACCTGCAGGCATCGGGTGCCACGTACGGAAACATGTACAGAAAACTTAAAGTAATTTTATTAGGTAAGATTCTCATTTTTAAAAAATGTATACACTGTATATTTAAGAAATAATTACACTATCATTGCAGGA
This sequence comes from Herpailurus yagouaroundi, assembly GCF_014898765.1. NCBI lineage: Eukaryota > Metazoa > Chordata > Mammalia > Carnivora > Felidae > Herpailurus > Herpailurus yagouaroundi. The sequence goes on along the minus strand of NW_024412430.1, from coordinate 22,857,271 downwards.
AAAACACAAAGGTTATAAAAAAAGGAGTCAACCATAATGAAGTTATGCAGAAGTAACCACGGTGAAAAGTTTAGTTTAAGCCCCTCGAGATGTGTGTGTATAGGTATGTGGTCTATTGAACAAAAATGAAATTACTGTTCTGTTACAGGCCTTCATCATTCACACACCTGAAGACAGACTGATGGGATGAGGCACAGGTGCCCTCATGGTCTGTATGTGGCCTTAGGGCCTGGGACAGGATGCAGGCTTCACCGAGGCCAAGTCCCCCACAGGCTCAGGGAAGAGTCCTGTCAACAAATAATGGACCCTCTAGAGGAAGAACCAAGGAGGGGCCCCTCTTGGGATCACAGCCATACCAGAAACACTGGCAAGTATCTGTATGAATTTCTTCTGTATTTTAAGAGATTCTGCTCAGCTTAGTCTCATACGGCCCTGAGACTGTCCAACAGGACGTGTCCTTAGCTGTGTTTTGAAAATACGTGAGGTGACTTTTAGAACTTACAGATTCCCATCCATCAAATGGTGATACATATAGTTAACTTGAAATGTAAAAAGGAGAAAGAGCAAGAGCTTCAAACACCGAGAGCATCTGAAAACATTCCTTTCTCTTCTGGCTACGCCCAGGTGGCTCCACTGTTGCTGCCCTCATATCCATCTGTGAGCAGCAGCCTGCATGCACTCACCTTCAACCTTCTGCGGTTCATCCGGACGTACCAGTTGGTTAGGACATCCACGAACTTGACCAGGCGAGGCACTACAGTATAGAGCCTGTAAGCTGAAAGCAGGCGATCAGGCAGTTAAGAACAGGTGAGCATCTGGGGTACGGCAAGGGCCAGACACAAGACAGGGCTGGCTGCCCTGCCACCCCAGGGCTGCCACGACTGCAGCCTGCACTGTAAGGGGATAGGAAGAAGCAAAGGGACAGCCCTGATGGCATGTACCAAGGATGCACCACACGGCCGTCAGGGTGTCCAGGGGCACATGAACCACCCTGTGTGAGCTGAGGACAAGCTCCCGCTGTCAGTGAGAGAAACAGAGCCCCCAGACCCGCGGTGGAGGCCACAGGTGCACGCCACACGGCTCCATGAGGCCCGTTTCCCTGGTGCTGTGTGTGGGGCGGCACCACGAAAGCTCAACTTCCTTGCACTGTGCTACCATGAGCGTCCACTAGGTCGTGCTAGATGCACCGAGGGCTCTAGTCAGGGGCTGAGGCACAGCACCAGGCCAGTGCTTTCCAACCAGGAACGCTCTGCTCCGAGGTCTGGAGACACTCTGGCGGTCACAGCTGGGCAGGTGGGCCCCGGGGAAGCTGCTCACCGCCCTACAGTGCAGAGCCAGCCCCCTACAGAGGATGCCTGGCCCAAATCCCCAGTGGAACAGGCTTCCTAGAGGCCACAAACGTCCAGGAAAGACTGCAGAGGAGGCTGTAAAAGGAGAAAGACAGGAGAGCTCCCGAGGAATTCCGAGGGCAAATGGAACGGTGAGGGTGCTCAGCCAGCCATGTTTGAGGCATGGGCCTATAGTTAGGATTTTCCTGTTCACCTCCCCTTAACGGATACTCCACACTGTACAAAAATACACACCAAAAGCAAGAATAAGACCAACAATTATAAGTAAATACAACTTATATCAATGAGAGTGTTCAGTAAATGTTAACGAGGCCTCTGGTCTAAACTGGTAACCACGGGACGCCTCGGTGGCTCAGCCGGTTAAGCATCTGACTCTTGATTTCTGCTCAGGTCATGATCTTGTGGTTTGTAAGTTCAAGGTCTGTGTGGGGCTCTGGAACCTGCTTGGGATTCTCTCTCTCCCCGTCTCTGCCCTTCCCCCACCCCCAAATAAAAAACTGGTAACCACAATGAGAAGCTGCCAAGGGCAGAGCGCGGCTCACAAAGACCAGGGCTGAGGTGCTAGTGGCCACTCACTCCCGGAGAGGCGACATGGCAAGTGGAGGCCTAGTCTCAAGGGAAGAGGAGTAAGTGATTTCTAGGGTTCACTACACCCCTCGCCTTCTCAGAGGCTAGAGTTCCCTGTGCCTAGGTGTCAACCCTTGGAAGGCACACAGAACCATCACAGCACAGCAGTACCATGCGCTGTGGGGTCCCTGACGGGAACTGCAGACCCTCTGGTCCTCAGAACCCTGTCTGTGAGGGGCTGAAGGTAAAGAGTTGGCTGCTGTTCATCTTCTGTGCTCAGCCATATGTGCTTCCCAGGAGACAGGCCCGAGCTCAGGTGCTGCCCAAAGACAGCCCCCAGGCTTGTTTCCTATCACTCAGGAGGGACGGGTGGACATGGCTGCGAGCAGGTGTCCTGGGGTGTGCACTGAGCTCTGCCTTACACATTCATTTCCATCTTCACTTCCATCAATTTGTCCAACAGCTTGATAGTCACCTGATCCTTAATGATACATGTTCAGTGGGTGGGCGCAGGCCTCGAGGGATGGGGCGGAATCCTTCTGTGCCAGGTGCTGGGGCACCAAGGAGGCCATATGCCTGCACGAACGGCAGGGCATTGGGGGGGCAGGTTAAACTTGTCAGGGCATGCGCAGCAGAGCCGTCTCTCCTCCTCTGCCCACCGACTTTGTCAGACCCATGTCAGGTATCCTACTTTAGTAGTTTCTGGAATTTCTCTCTCAGACTTGTAGCTATTCTGTCCCCTACCTCCAGGAAACCAACATAAGCTACTCTCCCCACCTGTGTCTAAGACCCAATTCATTGCTGTTAGGTAACAGAAATATGGGGAAATATCTGCCTCATTATTATTTTTCTGTATTTCCTAATTTTTCTAGACCAAACAGGGACTACTTACTTAATGATTAAAGCAGACTAAAAATAAGTAAAAATGCGTGTTAACAAATACTACCTGAACATCTACTATCTTCCGGCTACTCTATGCACACAATCTTGGTTTGAGCCTCATAACGACGCCTCTAGGCACTTTCCACAGAAAGAAACTGCAGCTTGAGGAGTTTAGGCAGCACCTGCCACCGGAAAAGGTGGTGGGGGTGGGTTCTGAACCACTGAAGCCACAGAAGGCCACGGGTCCGCAATGGTACCTGGGGCGGGCAGGGTGAGGCTGAGCACATTTCTACAATAAGCCTTAACAAAACCATACCTGAGAGATTAAAAGAAACAATTACTTGTCTCCTGTTCTGTATCTCTCAAATTGCCTATAAAACTTTCTCTATGTTTATAGAGAAACACAGTTAAGCATCAAAAGGGCAATCAGAAAGAAAAGAGTCCTTATATCCGGCCCTAGAGTCATACCTGCCATTTCGGTCTCAAAGAACCCAACCAGAGACTGCATGCAGGATAGGACCCAGCGGTCTGTCACGTTGGCACTTTCTTTAACCGTGTTCTCATTGTACAGGAACTCCATTTCTTCCTCCTGGGGAGTGACAGTCACTGAAACGTTCTGTGTGCTTAGGGGAAATTACCACACAGAAATGAATGCTTTGAATCACTCCACCTGAAAGTAGCTCACAACAATCCACAAAACCCCAGAACCCAATGGGAAATTTAAATTTCTGACTGTCGCAATATTTTCCAAATAAGCTCTACACTTGGGATATTACGTCCTCAATGAATTACATTTTTGAGTGAAGTAAAGAAAATTTAGAGGAAAAATATCCCTTTGCACCAAAAAGTTTATGAATTGAAAAATATTCCAAAGTCTTATAAGTGTAGGATTTAGTTACTTAAAGCTGCATAGCAAAAGCTAGTACAGCTGGCCAGGACTGGATGAAGGTGTATAAACCGAACACGAACACTAGGAATTTATATCTCTGCTTTACTGTCCACTGTACTGAATGCTTTGACTCGCCCCTCCTTTCCCCTGCAAAACCCTCCTCAAGCTGAAGGCCCATTTCACCCATGCCCCCCACACTGTAGCAACCCCAGGCTGGCAGAGCAATGGCCATGCTAATGGTGGCCCTGATCTGAGGGCCTGATGGTGGAGCTCGTGCCCAGCTGCCAAGCCCAGGAGAGCCCCATGGTGCTCCCGAGTCCCGCACCAGCTAGAGGCCTGCAGGGACCTGCCTGCCCTCCATGACTCACAGGGAGAGGCCACATCAGGAGATGAGCCAGAGGCAGCCAACGGTGAACAGCTAGCCCACCGGAGTGTGGCCTCCAACCAATTTCCAGAAAGGATTAATGTTGCGTGATTAGTCAATGGTATCGTACACAGTAAGGCGCTGGACATAGAAGATGCGTGGTATCGGGGTCTGACCCTAAACAGAGCCCTGAGAGCACAGACAGGCACCCCCGTGCAATGGAGCCTCAGGGGAGGTGGCTTCTCAGACGGGGCACAGAACCTCCCCAAGGCACTTCCACACACACCACAATCCTGGTTTTCCCTCCTAACAACCCAGTGGGACGTCTCTCACTTTCAGAGCCTGGACCTGGATGCACCACTGAGCACCGTGTGTAGCAGCCTCTCCTCAGCATTTCCTCACTGTAGGAGGCCGACTCACCCCCAGCCCACCTGTCAGCCTGGGGTCCAGGAGGGAGGGCAAGTGGGGGATCAATAAACCTCCAAGGGGACTCCTCTGCAGGGGCCCAGCATGCCGCAGAGGCCAGCTGGAGCCCACCCAGTGCAGACCCCAGACTCTGTGCACTTTCACTGGTGGCCCCCCTACAGCTCTGAGCCCCATCCACAGGGACCGCTTTGTGGTGTTGCCCATGGAGCTCTTTCCTACACAAACCCAAGCCCACACCTTCTGCAGCCTCAGCACGTTCTGGATGAAGAAGCGATAGGCGTTGTACCACGGGAGCAGCACGTCCTTCAAGACATCACGCACACCCTCCTCCTTAAAGCGGAGGTTTTCTGCTCTCACCACAGGGGAGTTGATCAGATATAATCTGGATGAGGAGAAAAATCACACAGAAAAGGAACATAGAAATTAAAACAAGTATTATTATTGGGCATGTTGACAAGACAAACAAGAAAATTAGCATTTTTACATAAAGGGGGAGAATCACCAATACTCTTCTAATGGTCAATTTAAAAATGACAAAGCTCTTACTCTGTGTAGGAAAACTAATGAATAACGAAGGGGAGACGTAACCCCTACCAAGATGTGGCACTCGGCCAACCCAGGTGCACCCGCAGGGATTCACAGAAAGAGCAGAGGGCTCCAGAGGGCAGAGGCCAGGGGTGCTGCTAAACACCAGATGGGACAGTCCTCACTGCAATGACTGATGTGGCTCTCAGGTTGTCAGCAGGCCCAAGGGGAAGTCTAACAGATAACCGGGGGGTGGGGGAGGACACCCCATTCACTGCCCCTGGGCCACACAGCAACTGCCAACGTGCTTGGGCACAGCCCCTGGATGTGTCTCCGTGTCTGTGGCAGGAGGAGGCGGGACGAGATGTCTGTGGTTCCCCTGCCACCCAAACACTTCATGTCCATGACTAGGACTCCTATTTCAAGTGGTGGCTCACGTTTCTCTACAAGCTTTTCGATATTAGTTTTTATGTGCTCTAGCATAAATATACCACAGATGGCCCTTCTGAGGAGCAAGTGTAAAAAAAGGACTAAATGGCCAAGGAGATGGAGTCAGGGGAGGGAGGGAGGCAGAAAGCCCAGCAGACGGCCCGAGAGCAACACAGGCCCAGTTCCCCACAATACCTCTGGGTTTGCACACGCTGCTGTTATTTAGAAAACCACCTTGCGGGTTTGGAGCCAACACCACACCAGCATAACTGACCACACTACAACACACACTTTTCAAAAGCTAATTATAAACCAAATTAAGGAACACGATCAATAAAGGGAGCTTACATAAAACGACATTATACACAGGGCAGGGCAGTGGCTTGTACCTGAGGGCGTCAGCACCATATTTATGGATGATTGAAAGTGGATCCGGATAATTCTTTTTTCGCTTGCTCATTTTTTGGCCATCACTTGAAAAAACAAAAGGGAGATGCCAATCAAATGTGTCACTGTCGCAGTTTACCTTTACATATGGTTATAGGTCACTTGCAAACTGTAATACATAAATGTAAGTGGCATAAGGGCACAATAGGTAGTCTTTCCGAACATGGTGGTGAGTCAGTGGAGAAGTTGAAAACACAGGCTCAGCATTTATCCCAGAGAAATGAAAACCTGAATTGGTGCAAAAGCCTGTAACAGCAGTTCATAGTCAGCAACCACTGGGGACAACCCCATGTCCTCCAGCAGGCTATGGTCAAGCTGCTGTCACCCGCACCCGGAGCACTGCTCCACCAAGGACACAACTTTCCTGAGGAATCTCCAGGGCATTTCACTGAGTGGCAAAGCCAGGCCCTAAGTCATAGAGGGCAGGATTCCATTCACATAACAGAACTTGAAGTGATGGAATCAGAGATGAAGAGCAGACTAGTGGTTGCTGGGAGGCCAGGGGCAATGGTGGGGGGGGGTGGGGGGGGTGGGGGGGAGTCCTGGGATGCCAAAATAGTCTAGTACCTTGACCGTGCTGGTGGGCACAGGCACCTACATGTGTGGTAACTGTGTGCAACTAAGCACGCCAGCAAATGGGTACATGTGAGACAGGGGGCTGAACAGGATGGGGCGGTGATGATGCTGGGTCTGAAAAGTGTGACCTGGCAAAGCACACCAGGGCTCTCTGTTACTGCTGCACAACTGTACGCAAATCTACGATTCAATAATGTTTTCAATTAAAAAAACTCCAAAGATGCACAGACAGTAGAGCCAGATTCCCTGTGTGCACAAGGTGACTTTATCATCGTTGGCTGTGTTACTTTGAGCAAGTTGCTTATTCTGTATCTCAAACTCCTCAAATGTCCAAATGGGATAAGAAAAGGACCCATGTCAGTTCTGGGGCTCTGATGAGAGAAAACGAAACACTCATAGCAGGGCCTGCACAATGTCCTGCCTCGGAAAACACAAGGCAAGGTATCTATGTAAATGTTTACTTCTTATTTTTAGTAATTTGCACTTGACTTTTAATGACTATGGGTAATAGAAGAAAAAATAAGAATCCTCTATGACTTCGAAAATCTCTAGAACCCATAGTTCCCTCATGTTAAAAAGACAAAAAAAACTTTATTAAAGGACCAGGGTACAGATTAAATAAGTACCAGCAGCGAATGTACTTTATCACAGGATGCATGCCCCCACCCCCCTCAGGCCTCACTCTCCAGTCTGCCCTTCTCCCTGGGAGGGACCGACACTGGGAGAGAAGTGGGCAGGAAGGGAGGGGAGGGGAGGGGAGGGAAGGTAAGGGAAGAGAAGGGAAGAGCAGCAACAAGAAATGGCTAGACCTGCCCGGACCATGGCTGCTAGAGCAAAGGGCCAGGGACAAGCACCTGCCTGGCCAGGACGAGCCCGTTCACAATCACGTTCCTGAAAGGCGGCTGTCCAAAGAGAGCCGTGGCCAGCACCAGCAGGGTGTAAAACCTGGAAAAAACCCATAAACAGATCAGCAACAACAGACAAGGAATCTGAGCAAAGGAAAAAAGACTATGTTTATTTATAGTACTAAATTTCTATTTTAGATCAGTTACCCTTATTAATTGTTTATGACAAAGGTTCTTGGCTGGTGACACTGGAAACATTTGGGGGTGTGCTGAAAAACCACACAGGACCCCACTGCAGACAAATCAGGTCAGAAAACAGAAAATGTGACTGAAAGCTAATAAAGTACCCCAGCAGCTGAGGACAGAACTGCCGCCCTCCTCAGGGGCCAGCTGGCAGCCTCTCGGGACCCCTAGACATGCCAGGCTGAAAATCCAGGTGTGTGTGGCCTTAGCATAATGTCACATGAGACAGTCTGAGGACAGAAGATGCAGAAGGCACTCTCCCCCAAAAGTCAGACAGCAGAGACTAGAGAATGCTCTGCCAGACGCCACGCACACTGCTGCCTTGCTAGCTCGCTTGTTCCCTAAACTCCACCACATCCCTGCAGCCACCCTAGTGAGTGATGCTCCAGTGTCACTTCCAACCTGGTTTTGCACCCCAAGACATGACAGGACATGGACGGTTGAGGGTGGACCAGACAGCCTTCCTCTGAAGGTGGGTCAGGAGGTCCTGGCTGCCAGGACAGGCAGCCTGAGCCTGAGGCAGGCGGGGAGAGACGTGCACCGAGGGACCCACAGGACTGTCAAGGGCTGGCAGACATCGCCAACCCCCCAGGGACATAACCTGCTGGTGAGGCATCTGGCCTTCCCTAAGAACGGCTTTGGACCTGTTCCTAAAGATAAATGGATTGGAGGCTGAAAATGGCACTTTCTGGAACGTTAAGACTGCAATTCAACTTGTGATGTCTATTGCAAGATGTAAAAGTAGAAAATGACACTAATGTTCCTGAAACACTGCTGTAAAAACATTACTAATCAAAGTGGAATTAGAACCTGGGCCAGCCAAATTTCTCATCCATGAGAAGGGAACTCACCTTTTTCTAACCCACAAGACAAGGGTACTGCTTTAAACAGGCACCAGATAAAAACAATGCCAAAAGCCTTCCCCTCCTTGCTTTTGTCCCCCCAAGTCTGGATTTTTTTTTTTTTTTTAAATTTTTTTTTTTCAACCTTTATTTATTTTTGGGACAGAGAGAGACAGAGCATGAACGGGGGAGGGGCAGAAAGAGAGGGAGACACAGAATCGGAAACAGGCTCCAGGCTCTGAGCCATCAGCCCAGAGCCCGACGCGGGGCTCGAACTCACGGACCGCGAGATCGTGACCTGGCTGAAGTCGGACGCTTAACCGACTGCGCCACCCAGGCGCCCCAGGTCTGGATTTTTTAGAATGTTGATTTTATGAGGCTAGCTTTAACATCTGAGTACTCTTCCAAGTATTCTTTAAATCTGTAGCACCCAAATCATTATCTTACATGTAAGTACTCATTAAACATTTGAATAGCTTGTTTAAAATGAGTAAGAACATACATTTTGTTTTATATCACTTAATCTTCAAGTATAACAAATCTCTCTATTCCAAAATGTCAATGAAATAATTCAAACTCTAAAACAGCTTTACTGCAGTGAGAGATCTCTACACAAAAGAAACTTTATTATTTACTTATTTTTTTTTTTTTTAATTTTTTTTTTCAACGGTTTTTTATTTATTTTTGGGACAGAGAGAGACAGAGCATGAATGGGGGAGGGGCAGAGAGAGAGGGAGACACAGAATCGGAAACAGGCTCCAGGCTCCGAGCCATCAGCCCAGAGCCCGACGTGGGGCTCGAACTCACGGACCGCGAGATCGTGACCTGGCTGAAGTTGGACGCTTAACCGACTGCGCCACCCAGGCGCCCCATATTATTTACTTATTTTTATGTTTATTTTTCAAACAGAGAGAGAGATCACGAGAGCATCTGAGGGCAGAGACAAGGGGACAGGATCTAAAGGCTTTGTGTAGATAGCAGAGAGCCTGATGTGAGGCTCGAACTCACGAACCACAAGATCATGACCTGAGTCAAAGTCAGACACTTAACTGACTTAGCCATCCAGGAGTCCCTCAAAAGACACTGTAATAATATGTTGGGTGGTGAGGGGCAGAGGGCAAGAACAGAGCCTGTCTTGTTTGACACCATCCCTCCAGCACCCAGCTAATCGATGTTAGGTGCTCAGTGAAATACCCTGAAATCCAATAAAATGAAATCAGTAAAATTCTTGAAAGAACAAAGAACATACCATCCTCTGGTTTGGTCAATGCCTTCGGCAATGAAGTCTGCAGGAAATGCATCATCAAACTCCCTCTTGTTTTCAAATGGATAATGAACTTGAGCATAGGGCATGCTGCCACTTTCGAACCAACAGTCAAACACCTCAGAGATACGACGCAACACCCCCTTCCCACAACGGGAAGGGATGGTCAGATGGTCAATGCTAAGAAACAAAGCAAAGCCACTTCTATTAGTTCTAACTACAAAACAACTTGCGGTCTAATTACCAAGAGGAAACACGATACCTATCAAGCTTTCATCTGCAAACAGAAACACTGGTAGTTATCACAGGCTGTCAGAGGGCACTGTGATGCTCAATCTGGGGGGTTCATACCATAGTCACCCGACATCCAACTCCAGGACAGAGGCCACCCTTCGTGAACATGACCCGAGTCACCAACAAAGTAACTCAGCAAACCAGTACTTGATTCCGACACGTAGCTCTGAGATCTGTTCTACAGACGTCTCCCCAGCACCTAGCCGGGTGCTCTCTAAATGATGGAACAAAGAAAAGCGGACGTTCAGAGACTGACCTCTCTCTGTGGAGATCAGAGACCTTCGCTCCTGACAGTTCTTCAAGCTCTGCCATTGATCCAATGCATACTACCTGTCAAAGCAAAGTCAAAAGGCAGAAGAATCTCAGAGCCAAAGACCACACAGCTTTACTTTACGCAACATTCACACTTAGTTTTGGAAACCTCTGACTTTCAGGATGGCTGTCAGTAATGTGGCTTACGTCATCAAAGGCTGCAGGTCACTGAGGAGATGAGAGGAGTCCCTACATGGAGAGGACCTAACAGCATCCACTCAACACGTACTTTTGAGGGTTTACTAGCAACCAGCATAAATGAAATGCCTCGACTATTATTCTGAGGCATCTTAGTTTCTTCTCAGCACTTGAATTTGGCTCTTTAATCTGGAATCTTTCCAAGTCAAAGCTAGAAGTAAATTATTGTGCATGGACCGGATCAAACTAATGAGATCACAACACCTCACTCAGGATTGCCTCCAGCTGGGCAGCCCAAGCAGGAACTGCTGGGGGTCTTCACCGGGGGTGTCTGCTCGCTAGGGAGCAAGCACAGCCCTTTCCTTAGCCCTCAGACTTGGCTACCTAACTGCTGTTTTTTTCATGTCTTGTAGTCTTCATGCCAAAGGCCGCCATGGGGGTATATCTACAGACACGTATGTGTATTTACACACATAATCATTTGGCTTTATAAAACGTAAGGTTGGCAATGCTTTGGTAATTTTTAAATTTTTAAAACTTTATTTATTTATTTTGAGAGAGACAGAGATGGTGTGAGCAGCAGAGGGGCAGATAGTGGGAGAGAGAGAATCCCAAGCAGGCTCTGCACCGTCAGCGCAGAGCATGACATGGGGCTTGAACTCATGAAACCGTGAGATCATGACCTGAGCGGAAACCGACAGTTGGATGCTTAACTGGCTGAGCCATCCAGGCATCCCTGGTAATGTTTTTTAAGCCTTCCCTTTACACTGTTATGAGGGTAGATTCACATGCTATGGCACAGTGCAGGTGTGGAGTCTCCATTCCGATTATCAGTTACTCACAAGGAGAGAAAAGGGGGTGAGCAACACAGAGTGATAAATACAATTTAAAAATATTTAACAGAAGTAAAATTAAGTTAACTGTCCCTCCCCCCAAATTCTTATTTATATGATTCTAGGAAGAATAAAGAGAAACAGATGAAATAAGAAAGGAGCAAAGAGAAAAGAAATAGTATCAGACACACAAATGAGGTGCTTTAGCAAAAATCAACAGAATGCATGGCCTCACCTCCTCGAAGTCATCACTGACCCACAGGGGGATAGGGGTGCCCCAGTATCTGTTTCTGGAAATTGCCCAGTCACGTGCATCTTTTAGCCAATTTCCAAATCGCTTTTCTCGCACAAACTCTGGGACCCTGCAATAAACAGATCAGAGAGCATGGTCCAGGAGCTCAGCATGTGTCAGAGCAGTAAGCACAAATGGCTTTTGTAGGTACATTAAAATATAAACATATATCCTTAAAATGACTGTTATTTAAGGCTAACAGAAAAGAAAAATGCTCCCTCCATATGCCTTATCACAGAAAGGATGCTACTTCTCTTATATAATATTATTTAGATAATTTCACGGTGTTGAAAATACAGAATAAAAAATAGCTATTATTATAGTGTTTAATAAAAGATGACCCTTAGAACTACTATATTTGGGGACAATGATAAGCCAATGCTCCCTACCCAAGGACACAGGACATTGTGAAGACACACATCTCACTGCTCACCAGTAACACAGGTCATTGTTCTTCAACAGCTGGTCCACCATGTGCTCCACCCGTACGAACCAGCTAGGCACTGCTTTGTAAATGAGGGGGGTGTCTGACCTGGGGAAGCAACAATGCAGGATGTGCTGGTTAGACTGAGGTGTGCAGGCACCCAGGGTAAGGCCAACTTTTAGTTTCTTACTGACGTCACCACCACCTATTTGGCCTTCTGCTAATACTTGTTTTTATTGCAAATACTAATGCCTACGTCCTTGGTACTGGTCATCTCCACAACACCAAGAAGGCAAAAGTTAATAAAAGATTAAAAAGAAAAATAGGGGCGCCTGGGTGACTCAGTTGGTTAAGTGTCCAACTCTTGATTTCAGGTCAGGTCATGATCTCATGGTTCCTAAGTTCAAGCCCTATGTCACCACAGAGCCTGCTTGTGATTCTCGCCCTCTCTCTCTCTCTCTCTCTCTGACCCTTCCCCACTCACACTCTCTTAAAATAAACATTAAAAAAAAAAAAAAAAAAAGAACACGAAGGGGTGCCTGGGTGGCTCAGTCGATTAAGCATCCTACTTTGACACAGGTCGTGATCTCGCGGTTCACGAGAGTTTAAGCCCCACGTCGGGCTCTGTGCTGTCAACTCAGGGCCTGGAGCCCATTTTGGATTCTGTATCTCCCTCCTTCTCTGCCCCTCTCTTGCTCATGCTGTCTCTCTCTCTCTCTCTCTCTCTCTCTCTCTCAAAAATAGACATTTAAAAACAAAATTGAACAAGAAGGAAAATATAGTTCTGCTGGTGTGTGATAGCTATCTAAGAAATGATGTCAATTTCAGCAAAAAGGAAATGTGGGAACAGAACTTGATGTCCCCAAACATTCCATTTTCACCCACCTCTTCATAGTATGATCTTGTATTCAAACTTGTATCATGTTATATCTCTCACTAAATTCCACCAGGAAATGGTAGAGATCAGTCTCACCTAAAGAAATGTGGACCTGACACCAAATATTTGTCTACAATGATAGTTCTCAGACAACTGCTGAAGAAAACAATAACTACACATATTCATGGAATTCAAGAGGGCAGTTTCCAAACATGAACCCTAAAGGACACAAATGAGGGGAACGCCAGATTGACAAAAGCGGGTGCACACACTACATGTCCCCACAGACTAGAAGCTTGAGCTATAAGTCTGCTTTTTCTCACCTCCAGCAGAAAGGGTAGCTGTGAGTGAAGGTGCTAGCAACAAGAAGTCGGCCTTTTTCCTTCAGGGTCCTGATGATGTTTTTGTCAGCATCCTGTTAGAAAAATAAATGCACAGTCATTAAAATATCCTACAATACTTGGTAACACAATATAATTATGTACATTACTACAATCTGATATTTTGATATGTTTACTATGAATAAAAGGCAAAAATGACACATGTATTATAAAAATACCCAGCCCACATTTTGGGCACAGTCTACCTTTAGGTACTTATTAAGCACTTCTACACCACATAAGATAGTGAAGTCTTCCACCAGCAATGGCTGCCCCGAGGCCACAAAACTGGTTTGGGGGTTACCAATCAGAGCCTAGTTTCCTGCCTTTGAAACTATAACATACTTCCTCTCAAGATACTAGACGCTTACAATGTGGCCGATAATATCTTTCTGGTTTTATGTGCTGAAACCAAACCAAATAAAAAAAAAAAAAACAATTTCCTGGAAAAGAAAAAAATCCAGATATGAAGCTACTTAATAAGAAGCTGATTAAACAAAGAAATATGATGAAATCCACACCTTTCTCTGTCCTACAGACACAGACCTTCACATACTGTCCTGTGAAATCTGTCACTTCTGCTGTGAAACAGCCTGAAGCATCCACAGGGCAAACAGGAGGAGAGTCTTTCTGAATGATGCTGAAGTCCATACAGACCCGATAGTCATCCTGGGGAGAATGAAACAGGTTAAGTGTATTCAAGACAGGAGTGTGGGAAGGGACTGATTCACAAGAGAATGCTCTGTCTTCTGACATACGACTTAATCGACTTTAATTATCCTCTCACCTGAAGTTAATTCAGGACCATTCAGATACCCCCTTATAGTTGGACAGGGACTACATCATCTTTCCAGCCATTACTTCACAGACCCCTATATACAGCAGAGCATCCACTAAGTGAGAAGGAAGAGGACACACATGTACCCCTGGGGAACATACTTGCACAAATACTCAACATAACATTCACAAACTGCACTCAACACTATAGTAAAAGAATCATTCACCACGATCAGGTGGGATTAACTCTGGGGATGCAAGGGTGGTTCAATATCCACAAATAAATCAATGTGATACGCCACATTAACAAAATGAAGGGTAAAAACCATATGATCATCTCAAAAGATGCAGAAGAAGCACTTGACAAAATTCAACATCCATTCATGTAAAAAACCCTCAAGAAAGTGGGTTTAGAGGGAACTTAATAGTGGCCATCTATGGAAAACCCACAGCTAGTATCATACTAGATGGTGAAAAACTGACAGCTTTTCCTTCAAGATGAGGAACGAGGATGTCCACTCTCACCATTTTTAATCAACACAGTACTAGAAGTCCTAGCAACAGCAATTAGACCAAAAAAAAAAAAAAAAAAAAAAAAAGAGACATCCATATTGGTAAGAAAGAAGTTCAACTGCCACTTAGCAGATGACATGATGACCATATACAAAAAACTCTAAAGACTCCACCAAAAAACTATTAGAATAAATGAACTCAGTAAAGTTGCAGGATGCAAAATTAATACACAGAAATCTGATGTGTTTGTAGACACTAACAATGAAGCAGCAGAAAAGATAAATTAAGAAAATGATTCCATTTACAGTTACACTAAAATAATAAAATACCTAGGAATAAACTTAACCAAGGAGGTGAAAAACCTCTCTGTACTCTGAAAATATAAAACATTGATAAAGGAAATTGAAAATGCCACAAACAAATGGAAAGAAATTCTATGCTCATGGACTGGAAGAACAAATATTGTTAAAATGACTATAGTACTCAAAGCAATCTACAGGACACATGCAATCCCTATCCAAAACACCAATAGCATTTTTCACAGAACTAGAACAAATACTACTGAAATTTTCTTGAACCACAAAAGATTCCAAACGGTCAAAGGAACCTTGAGAAAGAGTAAAGCTAGAGGTGCTGCACTCCCAGATGTCAAGGCACACTGCAACGCCGTCGTGATCAAAGCAGTATGGCACTGGCACAAAAATGGACACACAGATCAATAGAAAAGAACAGAGGGCCCAGAAATAAAGCCATGTTTGTATGGTCTATTAATCTATGACAAAGGAAGCAAGAATATACAACGGGGAAAAGACAGTCTCTAATAAATGGTGTTGGGAAAAACAGAATGGAGGTTCCTCAAAAAATTAAAAATAGAAATATCATATGGTCTAGGAAATCCAGTCCTGGCTATTTACCTGAAGAAAATAGTAATTCAAAAATATATATGCATCCCTATGTTTACTGCAGCATTATTTACAAAGCAATGATATGGAAACAACCCAAGTGTCCAACAGATGAATGGACAAAGAACATGTGGTAAATATACAATGGAGTATTTTTAAGCCATAAAAAAGAATGGGATCTTGCCATTCCTGACAACATGGATGGACTCAGAGGGTATTATGCTAAGTGAAATAAACCAGACAGAAAAAGACAACATATGAATTCACTCCTACGTGGAACCTAAAAAATAAAAATCCAAACATACCCAGTATGTGACAAATACAATTTTAAAGGAAAAACTAAAGCACATTTTTTTTTTTAATTTTTTTTTCAACGTTTATTTATTTTTGGGACAGAGAGAGACAGAGCATGAACGGAGGAGGGGCAGAGAGAGAGGGAGACACAGAATCGGAAACAGGCTCCAGGCTCTGAGCCCTCAGCCCAGAGCCCGACGCGGGGCTCGAACCCACAGACCGCGAGATCGTGACCTGGCTGAAGTCGGACGCTCAACCGACTGCGCCACCCAGGCGCCCCCTAAAGCACATTTTAAAACCAAGTTTTTTTTAAATTTATTATCAGTGAAGAAGTCATACTAGTTGACTTGAAAACTATCATGAGTAACTAAAATCTGACTAGTTCTTAAAACCTAGTAAAGAGTATTATTAAGAATGCTTCCGTCATATTCAATTTTGTGATATTAAGGAAGCATTAACTTTACTGGGTGCAACAGTGGCATGGTAGCATATTAAAAATGAAAGTTCTGATCAGTCACAGATGTGTACGGATGAAGACCACGATGCTGAGGATTTGTTTCAAAACCCTCAGTCCTAAGTAGAGAAGGTGTGGGCGGAAGAGGAGAAGGAAGAGGATAAAATGGATCACTGCAGGTGGGTGATGTGAACATAAGGATTTATTATAACATCTCTTTACTTCCGGGTATGTTTGAAGATTTCCATAATAAAAATCTCTGCCAAGGTTAAGTATGAAAGCAAATGATGAATGGAGACAGACTAGCTTCACTCTCACTGACAAAACGATCAAGCTGAGAAGAGTATGTAGGTAGGTCCCCAGTGGGTGTTTTATTCATACACAAGTTACATCAAAAGAATTGCATTTTTGGAAAAATTACTCTGGGCAACATGTAAAATTAACCACACCATCCTGCTTTGAAGAGGTCAAATTCTGTCCTCTCATCACAGTGTTCGGACGAGCACAGTGGAGGTGATACCACCTCTCAGCACTCTGACAGTCACGGTGACCCCACAGAACTGCACACGGTAGAGGGCACGGTGAGTACATTACAAATGAATGAAAACAAAGAATGCCTTTCATTCAGAAAGACCAAATGGCTGGGGATGCCCAGGATTTAGCTCACCACTTTCAGAGATGAGCTCAGGGTGAAAAAAATTGCAGATAAAAGTTTGATAAGCCATCTTTTGGGGGCAGTGAGCCTGCAAAGTGTTGGGCCCTATGATGTGGGCAAGCATGAGGTGCGCTCGCACACGCGCACATGTGGGCACACTCGCGCACACACACGCTCATGGCACACACGAGACCCACTTATGAGAGCTCTACTACTCACAGCACCAAAGTACGGAGCCTGGTGCACCACTCCAGTGCCCTCCTCCTCCCGCACGTAGCTGTCGGTGAGCACCGTGAAAGCGCCGTTCTCTTTGCACTGCAACAGAAAGGTCAGCAGGTGTAGTGAATGGAACACATTTTAGGATTAATTTCATAACAGTATTTGCTAAGAGCCTGAAAAAACTCCTAACACGCAAAATTATTTTTAGAGATAGGACAGAATAGTTCAGACTGGGAAGAAACCTGCTAACTCAATACATCTTTTCTGTAATTTATCACTTAGAAATAATTACCTAAAATGAAATAATTACGTGAAGAATTATCTGAAGAAATGCAGAGAAAATGTTCGAACTTCCCCAGTCACAAAATGGGGCTTTCTGTGAGTCCTGCTGACCTCCCAGCCACGCCAGCACCTGGTGTGCAGTTTTGTGCAGCCTCAGAAAATGTCCCCTAACCCGCCACACCTCTGGGGTGCTCCCAGTCACCTTTCTGTCGGCCCTGCCACCAGGGCAAACCCTCAAGGAGCCAGAATGGGCGCCTGGAGTGACAAGCTCTGGTTAACGGCGCTCTGCACACCGTGACACGGAGGGACGCACTGTTGCAAAGTCAGGTTACTACCTGTGATGCTACAGACCTCCTCCTTCCACCTTCACCTCTCCCTATGTGTTTCCAATACACTGTCTCAGCCAAACCGATCCTCTGCTGGTCTTTCTGTCTTCGTGAAGACTACTTTCGGGATAGATTTTCACACTTAATTGCATTTAATCCAATGATCTTGTGAAAAAGGCACACGGTATTTCTGTGTTTCAAATATATTGATTCTATTTTCATTTCATCGATGAACTAACTCAGAACAAAGATGAAATAGTTTGTCCAAATACACAACAGTGATGGACACAACCTGACTCAAGGTCTTCTGGCTCCAAAAACGATGCTATCTTCAACTGCATCACAGCTCTTTGATTCCTTGACACTTGCCTAAAATCAAACTTGAAAAACAGCCAGGAATTTCTCATTGCTGTAACCTACACCACCTGGAAATATTTTTGGTGTGGGAGGACAGAGGCTGATAGGTGTGTCTTCAATAGTTTAAATGTGGAGTGGGAACACGTGTGCCCTTAGCCTGACGTTCGAGTGGGAGCTGTTTTAGCAGCAGACAGCGGAACCCCACGGGGTCCTGTCTCTCGGTCCAGTTCTGGACCCTGAATTGCCAGGGATGGGTGGTCAGTGGTCACCAGAGCTGTAGCACAGCCCCCACAGGTAGCACCTACCCCCATAGCTCCCACTTAATATTTTAGAACATGTGTATCTTAGGGATACATCAGATGATTTTGCCCCAAGTCAAAGAATTTCTAGTACCTGCCTAAAATTCAGTGAAGGTCCCAGAAATTCAGAAGCTATCTGAGTGGAATATGGACCAAGTGCACATTCCCGAAAGACCTCTGACTGAACCCAGACTTCCTCTCTGGTGTGTTTGAGCCCATCTGCTGAGCACTGAGCTCTCCCTGGATTCTCAAATAGGGTCTGGGTCAGAAAGGGTAAGAGTAACGGATTTAGTGAGAGAGTTTCAAGACAAAACAAATCTGACAAGGGATGTCTGGGTGGCTCAGTCAGTTAAGCGTCTGACTTTGGCTGAGGTCATGATCTCGTGGTTCGTGGGTTCAAGCCCCATGTCAGGCTCTGTGTTGACAGCTTGGAGCCTGGAGCCTGCTTTAGATTCTGTGTCGCCCATTCTCTGCCCCTCCCCCACTTGCACGCGCGTGCTTTCTCTCTCTCTCTCTCTCAAAAATAAATAGGTGTTTAAAAAATCCGACATAAAACAGAATGTTAAGATCTATAAGAGAAGAATGTAGTAATGACATTTTTCAGAAGGAGAAACCAGAGGCATTTCAAAAGACGTTTTTCAGATGGTGTCTGAGTTCAGCCTTGAAGTGTGGATTGTACTTGAGCACCTTAAAGAAGATGAAGGATTAAATAAATAGGAGGAAAACCTACTGAAAACAAAGGCAGGAAAGGAGGGAAAGAAAGGGCCAGTCTGACAGAAGCAAAGGATATGTTTAAAGCAACATTATGGGGTGCCTGGGTGGCTCAGTTGGTTGAGCGTCTGACTTCAGCTCAGGTCATGATCTTGTGATTTGTGACTTTGAGCCCCACATCAGGCTCTGCTGTCATCACCAAGACAGCTTCAGATCCTCTGTTCCCCTCTCTACACGCCCCCCGCCCCCACCACTCATGGGCACATGCACTCTCTCCCAAAAATAAATAAACATTAAAAAAAAAAATAAAGCAATATTAGAGGATGTGGCTAGGAAGCACATGGGCCAAATGGAGACCACTTGAGAGGAATGAGCTGGCCGACAGCTGCGGGCTCACAGGGAGCACAGGGAAATCCACCAGCAGCAACCTGGAATGAGGAAGAAGGCCATTACAGTTGACCCTGGAATAACACAGGCTGGAACCGCGGGTCTAGTTGAGCACACTTTTCTCCCTAAGAGTGAACGGCAAAAGCCACAAGATACTTACTGACAATTATTCACCAGTCTCCAGGGAAGTGAATCAAAGGCAACTGGCGCAGAGGTCATACCTGCTGCCCTGAGTTCCCAGAGGCCTGCTGAGGGTGTCAGCAGCCTCCGGAGCCCTGGGGACAGGCAGTGTTGAAGGCTGTATGGCGACAGTGTGGTGGGGTCCAGTATGAGGGCTGGCAGGCGGGGGGCTGGGCTGCAGAACAGGCCAGGCCCACAGGGCAGGGACAGCCTCGTGCAGGGAGACCTGTGTCCCTGTCACCCCTGCTTCCTGAGTCCTCCGGGAGCTAGGCTCTGGAGCTGCACCAGGGCAGCCATAGCCCGGAGCCCTTCTTGGCCGGGTGCAGACTCCTCCCTGAAGGCCACCTCAGCCCACGTGTGGCCACAGCTGCAATGGCCTCGGACCAGTGGCATACCTCCAGGGTGATGGGGCAGCTGTCCTGCTGCTACAACTGCGGGGCCAAGGCCACCAGGATGCAGGACATCACCTTTGTGGTGACTGGTCAATTTTAGATTTTTTTCTTTTTTAGTGAAGACATTTTCTTTATTCCTCATTCTCTAAGAGAATTAAACACGGGGAAGCTGAGTTTCATAAACAGGCTTTTCAGTACAAGCTGAGATGCCGTTTTCTTCTTTAGCCTGTAAGACACTGAACAAGTATGATTCTGTAAAAATTCGTATGTGCCCACGTCATGCTGCAGCCCTAGTATGTGCAATTATCAATTCAGCAATTGTTCCTGGAAACGCCACATCTGTATTTATAAGTTAGCTGGTATTTTTTCCACAAATGCTTTGTCAGGTTTATGTATTATGATTCTGCTAACCTGATAATAAAGTTGGCTTTCTCTATTCTAGGACAGTATAAATAGCAGCAATGGTTTTTCAAAAAGATGTGCTAGGACTTTGTACTTTGTGTCTTTTTGTGGAGAAAAACTTTTTATACATACTTAATGTTTGGGAAAACAAAGTATCAGAATTGTTTAAACCACCAAAAAATTTTTTCAATGAATACACTACTAGAAAAACCACTATATGTTTTCTTTACAATTTTCTTCTTTTTTAATGTTTATTGATTTTTGAGAGAGTGTGTGAGCTGAGGAGGGGTAGAGAGAGAGACAGAGAGACATAGAATCTGAAGCTGGCTCCAGGCTCTGAGCTGTTAGCACACAGCCCAATATGGGGCTCGAACTCACGAACCGCAAGAACTCAAGTGGAACTCACAAACCTGAGTTGAAACCGGATGCTTAACCAACTGAGGCACTCAGGGGTCCCCTTATGATTTTAATAATATTTTCTTTACTCTTGCTTACTTTAAGAATACAGTATATAACACATATAAAATCCAAAATACGCGTTAACTATTTGTGTTATTGGTAAGGCTTCTGGTCAACAGTAGGCTATTAACAGCTACGTTTTGGGGGGAGTCAAAAGTCACTGCACCCAGATTGGCGCTACTGACCCCCATGTTGTTCGAGGGTCAAATGTAACTGGGACATGAGAAACACGGGAAAACACTCAACACACACAAAAATGAAGACAGATGTGAGCGACACTGTGGACAGAGCCCAAATGGCAAAGATCACCTGCATGAATCAAACTCTGTTCCTGAACCAGAACAGAGGTAAGCAAATGTTTTATCCTGGGCTGTGGTATAAGGTTCTGCCAACTAATACTATGTACAGCTGAATATAATTTTCACGTAAGGCATAAAGCCTGGTCTGAGGGTGTTGTTCACTATTTCACTCCAACACATATAGACAGAGATCAACAGGAACTTCCTGCTGACCCTGTTCTTTTATTGGTGGTGGTGGAGTTTCCATGGCAACGATAGCCATGGATTCTCTGTTGGCAGAAAACGAAAACTACATAAAACTGCTTCATGACTCTTAAGAAAACTAGGTTACCAAATGTATGAACTTTGCCTTGATGCCTAGATTTAAAACCCCCACCTCATCAGTTTCCTTGACATGACCTCTGTTGATCGTTAGACACAAGGTTTTATTCTGAGCACTATCTTAAATTCGTGAAACAAAACCAAAACACCTCCAAACCAATAGATTTCCAGGATGAAAATCTATAAGCAATAAAATCTATAAGCAATAAAAATATATACATATAAATCTTCTCAAACTTAAGTGTTTCCTTTCATAACTTAAGTATTAAAAAAATTCCTATACAATTTTAATTATTAAAACAAGAAGGCAATACACATATAATTTAATCTTATTGCTACCAAGAGAGACTTTGGATCCCAACACCCACACAAGCCACAGGATATCCACACAAGCCAAGGGATACCCACACAAGCCACGGACACCCATACAGGCGACAGATACCTACACAAGCCACGGGAAACCCACACAACCCACAGGACAGCAACGCAGTGACTCCCACTGCAGGTGCATCATAACACTCCAGGGACCCAGTGCCCAGCTATGCAGGACCCATGTCAGGCAGGTCCCTGAACTCACCTGCACAAAATAGTCAAACAGGGGCCTGTACTTCTTGCCTTTGAGACAGGAACCAGGAAATCTAGAAAAAGGAGAAAGGCAAACTCACAATTAGACTAAAACCCTCCAAGAAACAAAACTGCAGCCACATCAAGTCATCACTGCCTGCTGGTTTAGTTGTTTCGCAGTCATTAATGCTGGAATATGTGGTCTGAACATACACAGCAGGAATATTAAAACCGAACTTGAATAAGAAACCTTTTGGGCACTAGGTGTCTCACCTCTCAAGGTTAAAGAAAGACATACACATATCCACACATACAAATCAGTAATTTGCATACTTACCTTTCAAGGACTTCATAGTCAGTTTCCAGTTTATACAGGGCTGGTAATCTGGCTTCCATTAAAATGAGCAATTTTCCTCTGATGACATCTATGAGAGCAAGGGAAAAAGTGGACTTGAGTGACATTCAGACTTCAGCGGAGTCTAGAAGCACACTAGCACACTCCTCCCTCCTGGGGTCCTGTATCACCTGTACCTCTTGTGCTCAGCACTCAGAGAAATGCGGCAAGGACACCAACACACACTGCTTTCCAGACCCAAAGATGATGGAAACAGCAGGTGTGCTTACTGAGCTTCTACTCATTTTAAGTATATTAATCTTTATTTTCTCCGACCAAAAGTCATATACGTAAATGTTTAAAAATCTTAACATTGGGCGCCTGAGTGGCTCAGTCGGTTAAGCGTCCGACTTTGACTCAGGTTATAATCTCATGGTTTGTGGGTTCAAACCCTGCAATGGGCTCTATGCTGACAGCTTGGAGCCTGGAGCCTGCTTCGGGTTCTGTGTCTCCCTCTCTTTCTGTCCCCCCCAACTCTCTCTCTGTCTTTATCTTTCCAGATTAAACAAACGTTGAAAAAAAAAAATTAAAAATCGTAACATTAACCGGGGCGCCTGGGTGGGTTCAGTTGGTTAGGTGTCCGACTTTGGGTCAGGTCATGATCTTCGTTTGTGAATTTGAGCCCCATTAACAAATGAAGAAACTCACTGAGTAAAAGTCCTCCATAACCATATCCCCATGCAAGACACTATCATCTGAGTGTCTATTTCTTTTTTTTTAAATGTTTATTTATTTATGAGGCATAGTGTGTGTGAGTCGGGGAGGGGCAGAAGAAAAGGGAGAGAGAATCCCAAGCAGGCTCCACACTGTAAGCACAGAGCCCGACATGGGGCTTGATCTCACGGACCCTGAGACCATGACCTGAGCCAAAACCAAGAATTGGATGCTAAACCGACTGAGCCACCCAGGTGCCTCTTGAGTGTCTATTTCTACATGTATACTCACATACATCTTATGTGAATGCGTACTTTTTTTTTTTTTTTACTAATTATGGGATAGAACTCAATACAGTTTTCAGTTTGCGTTCACACATTATATTGTGAACATCTTTCCATATATTAGCATATATTGCCTTTTCTATTCGACTAAACAGCTACCCAGTACTCCTTTCTGTGGAAGTGCAAGTCATTTTAGCCCATCAACTAAAACTAGGATTTAAGCTGTTTTCAGATTGTTAGTACTAGGAACACTGGGGTAATGAATGCTCTTGCACGTATCTTTGTATCATTATTAGAGTGTTTCTGGAGGAAACCTTCCTAGGAATAGCAAGGCTAGAATAAATGTACAAACACTTAAAATTTAGGGGCACCTGGGTGGCGCATTCGGTTAAGCGTCCTACTTCAGCCAGGTCACGATCTCGCGGTCCGTGAGTTCGAGCCCCGTGTCAGGCTCTGGGCTGATGGCTCGGAGCCTGGAGCCTGTTTCCGATTCTGTGTCTCCCTCTCTCTCTGCCCCTCCCCCATTCATGCTCTGTCTCTCTCTGTACCAAAAATAAATAAATGTTGAAAAAAAATTTAAAAAAAAAATTTAACAGCAAATGGCAAATCACCTTATAAAAACAGACTAATTTAAACTCCCACTTGTAAAGTAAGATATATCCGAAGATTTACTGGAGCCTATGACATACATGCAGTTCACCATTAGAAACACGAGAATCTATGGATCATTGTGAAGACCTCTGCAACTGCTGAAAAGCTGTTAAAAATAACGAACGCTGCCACCCACTAGCTCTGGCTGCGTTGGAGCTTCATGGTCAGTGGAGTCTACATTTTCTGGATAAAACTCAGGACACATGGCCCACCAGGTATGTGGGTCACATGTGGGCAGACAAAGGTCAGGGCTGAAGTGTCTGCCCAATGGCCCCTGAGGCCGTCAGACTCACTAGAGAGCAGCACTGTCCCCAGGGAGACACAGGGGCTGGGTCCTGCCTAGAGAGGCTCTCCACCCACAGCCACCAGCAGGAGGAACTGCTCCCATCTGTTCCCAAGGCCCAGCTAAGCAGTAATGAAAACACCTGTCTTCTGACCCACGCACCTCCCATTCCTTTCTTGAATCTTTCCTCTGCCTCACAAGCAGCTATGAATCAAGTCACCTGTCTTATAAGGTGCTTACTTTTCTGGCTATGGTTTCCTTTCCATGGCTTCCCCCTCCCTCCATAAACTACCCAAACCTAAAGGAACAATCTTATTTTTTCAAAGAAGTCTCCATGGAAAGGGCTTCATCAAGATTTTGGCTCTCTACAAGGGAATATCTGAAAGGCACAAAGTTCTCAAGTTCTGGTATCAATTCTGAGAAACACATATTTCAGTCTTAGTCCCCATTCCTGGCAGAGCTCCTAAAACCCTTGCAAAGTCCTAAGTGCTAAGAGTCATAAAGGTGTCTTTTGTTATGTTAATGAACAGATGTTAGGAAAGCCCCCAAGTCACTTTAGGATTGGAACTTTCACCACCACCCCCCCCCACCAACACCCACCTAGGGATGGGGAGAGGGGCCTGAGATTGAGTTCAAACACCAATAGCCACAAAGCCTCCATAAAACCTCAACAGGATGGGGTGTGGAGTATGTCCAGGTTAGTGAGAGTATCTACATGCTGTGAGGGCAACTCATCCCAGTTAGGTAGGAGACAGAAGCTCCTGGGCTCAGGACCCTTCCACACCTCCCGCTATGTACTTCATCTGATTGTTTATGTGCATCCTTTATAATATCCTTTCACGACAAACCATTGAGTTGTGGGCTGCTCTAGCACATTAATCCAACCTAAGGAGAGGGGTCACGGTCTGTCGGAAGCACAGGACTTGAAAATGACATCTGCAGTTGAGGGTGTGGTGGTACAGGTGGTTCTGTAGGACTGAGCCCTTAACCTGTGGGATCTGACGCCTGACGCTGTCTCCAGGTAGCTAGTGTCTAAATTAGGTTAACTGCTTGGTGGTGTTGAAAACACACATCACGTTCCTAGTAACGATGAGATACCACCTCTCTGAATCTCCAGCTCCTTCCTCATCTGTAACGTGGGGACGATGTGTAAAAGGGTATTACAATCTGAAAACTGTAAGGACTATTTTTTTATATCTCTATTTTAATTTTTTCTTTAATTTTTTTTTCAACGTTTTTATTTATTTTTGGGACAGAGAGAGACAGAGCATGAATGGGGGAGGGGCAGAGAGAAAGGGAGACACAGAATCGGAAACAGGCTCCAGGCTCCGAGCCATCAGCCCAGAGCCTGACGCGGGGCTCGAACTCACAGACCGCGAGATCGTGACCTGGCTGAAGTCGGACGCTTAACCGACTGCGCCACCCAGGCGCCCCTCTCTATTTTAATTTTTATGTGCATTTACTTTTTCAACCAAAAATGAAAAAAAAAAAACTTTTAGAGGTTATTTTGACATTCAAGTTCTAACACTTTTTCAAAAACTTCTATTTTTACTCCAAAAAGAAATGTAAGTTTTCATTCTTTCCCAAAATAAGTTAAATCGATCTTTTTCCATATCAGTCGTAAGTAACCCGGCCCACGCTTACCTTTAATCTTCACGTACTGCATATCTGGATTAACACACAGGGCAAGGTTACTTGGGAGAGTCCAGGGAGTGGTTGTCCAAGCCACCAAAGACACATTTTCATCTTCCTCCAAAGGGAAAGTTACAAACACTGAAGGGTCTTGTACATCCTGAGATAAAATGAGATAAAGTACCCTTTTACAAAATTTGTAATAATAACACAGAAGAAAAGGGAATTGATTCTAAAGAATAGACTTCCAGAATAAAAACCCGTCGCCATATTTATAAAAAGAAAATATAAAGCAAACAATTCCAAATACATTTTTTATATTCTTCAAAAGTGTTTTAACAGTTACTTTACTAGTCACAAAAACAACATTTTAAGTACATAAACAGGAATATATAATAGAGATTTCACTATTATAATGACCTATTGTATAACAAATCTATAAAAAGTTAGGTCAACAAAATAACTTAAAAAAAAAAAAGTTATCCTTTATTCCAAAATACAAAAATGAATCATTTTTTAAAGACATGAATGTGATTTTTAAAAACATTTATTTTGAGAGAGAGAGAGAGAGGGAGAGCGAGCATGCACACATGTCGGGGAGGGTTACAGTTTGTGAGTTTGAGTCTCGCATCAGGCTCTTCGTGGACAGTGTGGAGCCTGCTTGGCATTCTCTCTCTTTCCTGCTTTCTCTGCCCCTCCCCTACCTGCGCACGCACTCAATAAAAGAAAAAAAATTAATAAACAGCCACAAAGCAGAAAAGCTCATTTCCTGACCCAAACCAACTGCATTCTAAATAAAGTGCCCTGAGAAAAAGGAGCTCTACAAATTTCACCTTATTCACATACTAACCACTAGACAAACCTGAAAAAAGTACCAGCCCGAACTCCCGAAATGTCAGTGTCATCAAAAAGAGACCAAGGAACAACTGTTCCAGGAAGGCTGGAGGCACAGCGACCGAACAAAACACATAACCTATGATTCTCTTTTGCTGAAAAGGACATTAAGGGAAGCATTAACACAATCAACCAACAGATTAGATGGTATTTTATCAAGATCAATTCCCTAATTTCAATTACCTAAGAGAAGAGTATGGATTTTCAGAAATATGTACTGAAGTTTTTAGAGGAAAAGGGACATCATGCCTGCCACCTACTCTCAGAGGGTCCCTGTCTTACCCCTCACCCTAGGAAGAGAAAGATGATGTAAACATGGTGACAGGGTGACCACCACTGAAAGAGAAATGAGAACTCTTGTAACCTTTCCAGTAAGTCCAAAAATTATGTCAAACGTTAAAAACAAAAATAGACCATAGAATGGCCAAGACAAAAGACAGGACATGCTAAGTGCTGGCAAGAATGCTGTAGTACACGCTGGAGGAGTCGCTGGTACCTCTTAGAGTAGGAGGCGGCAAACCACAAGGCACAGGCCAAGTCTGCCTGTCACCTCTTACAACCCAAGGGCTAGGAATGGTTTTGACAGAGCTGAATACTTGTGGTGAGAGGCCATCCAGCCCACAAGGCCTAGAATACTATCTGGCACCTCACAGTTTGCCAACCCCCATACGAGAGCTGAATATAGTAGGTACAGCCTACGATTCAGCAATTCCACTCCTGGGTATGTAATCAACAGAAGAGATGTGTGTATATATGCTCCCCAAAGACAACCTCCAGAATGTTCACAGTAGCACTACTGTAACAGCCCCAAACTGGACATTACCTAAATGCTCACCAGTGGTACAATGGGTAAATTAAATAATGATCTACTACACACAACATAGATGTCTTTTCACAAACATAATCTTGAACAAGAGAGGCCAGACACAAAGAGATTGTAGTGCACAATTCATTCATATATAGTACAGTGTCTAAAACTTTAAAGATAAAAAAACAAATATTTTTCTACACCACAACGGTTTACCTTTTGGAACAGGCAGAAGTACACTCTCCTGTAATTCAGCTTGCTTCAGCACAATCTGCTCATCCCAAGAGAATGTACTTGTTTACTTACAGAAGAATACACCCTCTAAAAGTTCTAGGAGCTCACAAGCTATTATGGGGACCTAATATGTAGAAATCTAGAAGCCAAAGAAAACTCCAGCGTAAGTACACAAGGATTTATATTAGAAAATGTTCTTAGCAACATTGTTTGCTGCCATTAAAAAAAAAAGGGCTGGGGAGCTTGGGTGGCTCAGTCAGTTGAACGTCTCACTCTTGATCTTGGCTCAGGTTATGATCTCACAGTTCGTGGGATCAACCCCCACATCAGGCTCTGTGCTGACAGTGAGGAACCTACTTGGGATTCTCTCTCTCTCTCTCTCTCTCTCTCTCTCTCTCTCTCTGCCCCTCCCCCACTCACACTCGCTGTATCTCAAAATAAATAAACATTAAAGAAAAAGGGCTATACCCTTCAAAACAACTCAGATGTCTATCAAAAGGATTAATATCTTGCAATCTATTTGTTATATGAAACACTATACAGCAGTTACAAATTAACTTAAAGCTACATGTATCAAGATGAATCTTTAAAACTTAATGTTTCCAAAGAAAGTCAAGGTGCAGGGTAAGTACAGTGTATGAGATTAGAGATAAGCATAAGGATTGCCTGGGTGGCTCAGTCGGTTAGGTGACAGACTCTTGGTCTCAGCTCAGGTCATGATCTCGCACTTTGTGGGTTCGAGCCCCGCATTGGGCTCTGCACTAAGAGTGTGGAGCCTGCTTAGGATTCTTTCTCTCTCCCTCTCTCTTTCTACTCTGCTTGCATTCTGTCTCAATAAATAAATAAACTTAAAAATCTGAAAAAGAAAAAAGGTAAGCATAAGAATACTATATACTGTTTACGAATATTTAGGGAGATAGCAAAAGTATTAAAATATGTATGGAAAGAAACATCGAATTCAGCACAGTGGTTACCTATCAGGTTGTAAGAAGGAAATGGAAAAGAGAAAGGTGATGTAAATACATAAATTGTGGACCATTTATTTGCACAGAAACTACAACAAAAGATCCACAACTCCAAACATGAAGGACTGTTATAAACACAATACTGAGTGAGAAAAACCAGATACAAATGAATACCATCATAAAAAAAACCAGTGACCTCTCAATGACATACATGCTGAAGGACATAAACACAAGATGAAGTACCAATTTCTACAAAATACAGAGGATGTGGTCTAAATTAGACCATGGAGACATAATCAGCAAAACTCATTGTATGAAACTCTGCAAGATAAAACCTATTTCCTAAACAATAATTTGCAAGGGGGGGAAAAAGGGAAAAGAAAAGCGGAACGAAGAGCTGCAGATGAAAGCAGATCTAGAACACAACTACCACCACGTACAAACCTTCCTTAGGTCCTGATTCAAGACAAAACAAAAAGGAACAGAGAAAAAAAAAGACATGGTATTTGAGAGACAAACAGAAATATAAACACTGATGATATCCAGGTATTAGATCGTTAGGGTATTTCATATTCAGGATGACTGATTACTTTTGAAAGTGTGATAATGTTATTATGGTAATGTTAAAATAATAACCATTTCTTATGTCTTAAAGATACATAATGGATTGTTTATTGGTAAAATGATGTGTCTGAGATCTGCTTTGAAATAGGGCCTGGGAGAAGTGAGTGGAGTGTGTGCTGCTGGGGCAGGACTGGCCACAGCTAACAGGTACTGGGGATGTGTGACAGGCACATGGGAGTTAATTTCATTATTTTGTCTACTTTTGTGTGTGCTGGAAATTCTCCAAGCTAAATTATCTTTCAAAAGTAAGCAAACACAGCAATATGTTAAGGTTTGACAAAGTTATGCCTTTGATACCCAAGTGCTTAGTGTATTATTCTCTACATTTTTATGTGCTTAAAATATTTCATCTAAAAAATATGACACAACGTGAGCACTATCATAGGGTCTTTAGGAGATGACAGGACTCATCGTGGCCACCTCACAAGGATTTGCAAAGATCAAATGAGATGTGTGAAAGCATTCTGTAAGATAAAAAGTGCCTTTGAAATAAAGCTTTAATGACATAATTTTCAAACAAATTTATGTCCTTTAAAAGCAAAGAGGGTTAAAGCCTCAGAAAAGGAAACATCTCTTGAATACACACATGAGAACTGATACTTCACGTTTCAGAAGACTGCCTGCCTTTACGGTCTATCTAGACAAGGTAAAGCACGGAGTGTGCTCTGGTGACATTATACTCATCTAAACTCTCCCTTCGCAGCAGTGACAGCTGTTATTCTGTTCATCAGAAATAAAGTCATAATACTGTCAACCAATCACAAATCAGATTTGGTTCCAAATACTTTTAACAAATGAACAAATGCTACCAGGTCCCAGACGAGGCATCATCATGCCAACCAATAACTCTTCCAACATCAGTGACTGAAGGGAAAGAGGGAGAGGTGCACTGGTTAACCCAAGAGGCCCAAAAATATGGTCAAAACAAGAAGCTATCACATGAAGACACACAATTCACAAATCTCATGGGGGAAAATGCCTCATTTTTAATCTTAATAGAGCCTCAGTTTAGCAACTGGGAACATTCCCAGCACTCAGTAAGAAAAGGTCAAACTGATGGACTCCCCACGCTAACATTCCATGTGGGGACTGGTTACCGTGATCACAATGGTTAACCTCTGTGTGCATAAGTTAATGCCCAATGACATCACACTCACCTTGTAGTTCTGGTGAGACTCGAAGTTGGAGAGTGGAGTGTTGCATGCGGTGGAGAAGGGCATGACTTTCACACCTCTGTACACAAGGCCCTTATCATAGAGCTGTTTGAAGACCCACCTAGCAAGTAAACAGTTTTACAATAATTACCCAACCAAAATTCTGTCTCCCCAAACTCAAACATTTACACCAGTCTGTCTACAGAGTTTCTATCAGCCAGTCGAAATATCACGGTTCTCAACTGGGGACTAGCTGGTAAATTACAAGAGTAGTCTGAGACATTACGCAGCCATTAAAAGTGCTAGTATCCCGGGGCGCCTGGGTGGCACAGTCGGTTGAGCGTCCGACTTCAGCCAGGTCACAGTCTCGCGGTCCGTGAGCTCGAGCCCCACGTCGGGCTCTGGGCTGATGGCTCAGAGCCTGGAGCCTGTTTCCGATTCTGTGTCTCCCTCTCTCTCTGCCCCTCCCCCTTTCATGCTCTGTCTCTCTCTGTCCCAAAAATAAATAAACGTTGAAAAAAAAAATTAAAAAAAAAAAAAGTGCTAGTATCTGTTTACATGAAAAGATGTTCATGACTTGATGCTGAGTGGGAAAAGTGATACCATATTGTACAATGAGGTACTAGTTGTGTAAAACTATACATATCCATATACACACCTACATTTTTCAGATGCTGAAAAAGCAGACATTCACCAATATTTAACTACACTTGGGATTTCAGAGTATTTGCTTTTAATAGTTTTCTGGTATATTGCTTAAATTGTACCATCACGGATAGTTTTACAAAGCAATTTAAAAAGAATAAACCATTGGGATTAGGATATCTCTCCTACAGTTGGGCAAAAACTTTTATTAAACACTTACCCATGTTGTTTTAAGCCAAATGCACCAAAATGCTGAAATGTCATTGGTAACAGTTATTCCTGGGTCTCCTGTGGCAACTACTCACCACTTGGACGTCAGGATGCACTGGTGGGAACCCTTAATACTGCCTTTATGTATAGTTTTTATAATCCAATTCCTATGTGTTTACTATAATAAATGAGTTAAATTCTTTTTCATTTGCTGAAGTACATTTCTATGAAAAACTGCATATTTTTCATGGTACTGCTTGGCTTTAAATAAAAATTAAAAAGTGATGTTTTGTATCAAATTTCCCAAGTTTATTCATCTTTTTTATTGAGTCATAATTTACATGTAATATTATATTCAGACTTGATATTTATACACACTGCAAAATCACAGTAAATCCAGTTACCATCCACCGCTAAGGCTGCAACAATTTTATTTTTCTTATAAGAACTTTTAGTATTTATCATTTGGGCAACTTTTAAATATGCACTATAATATCACTGACGATAATCATCATGCTGTATGTTACATCTCTATGATTTATTTATTTTATAACTGGAAGTTTGTACCTCTTGACCCACTTTACACACCTTGCAACCCCTCTTCCCTCTGGCAACCACCATTTTGTTCTGTGTCTGTGAGTTTTGTTTTTCTAGATTCTACATCTAAGTGAAATCATATGGTATTTGTCTTTCTGACTTATGTCACTTAGCATAATACCCTCAAGGTCCTTCCATGTTGTCACAAATGGCAAGATTTACTCTTTTTTTTATGGTTGGGTAATATTCTATTTTTTATACACACACACACACACACACACACACACCTCACATCTTTTTTATCTCTTATCAATCAATGGACATGTAGGTTAACTCCATACCTTGGCTACTATAAATAATGTGATGAACATAAGGACACATATCTCTTTTGAATTAACATTTTTTCTTTCTTTCTTTCTTTCTTGGATACTCAGAAGTAGAATTGCTGCATCATGTGGTATTCTATTCTTATTTTTTGAGGACACTCCATACTGTTTTCCATTCTATCCATACCAATCTACATTTCCACAAACAATGCACGAAGATTCCCTTTTCTCCATATTTTGGCCGACATTTGTTATGTCTTGTCTTCTGGATACTAGCCATTCTGACAGGGATAAGGTCGTATCTCATTGTGGCTCTGATTTGTATTTTCCAGATGATGAGTGATGCTGAATATCTTTTCAGGTCTGTTGGCATCTGCATGTCTTCTTTGGGGAAAAAAATGTGTCTTCAGATCTTCTGCACATTTTTTTTCCTTTTTTTTTTTTAATGTTTATTTTTGAGACAGAGGGAGAAAGAGCGCAAGTGGGGGAGGGGCAGAGAGAGAGGAAGACACAGAATCCAAAACAGGCTCCAGGTTCCGAGCTGTCAGCACAGAGCCTGATGCGGGGCACAAACCCACGAACTGTGAGATCATGACCTGAGCCAGTCAGACGCTCAAATGACTGAGCCACCCAGGTGCCCCTGCACATTTTTAAATCAGACTTTCTTTTGCTCCTGAGTTGTAGGAGTTCTTTACATATTTTGGATATTAATCCCTTTACCAGATAAACAATTTATAAATATTTTCTCCCATTCAATTTTCTCCCATTCTTGTCATTTCATTTTGTTGATGGCTTTTTTTTTTTTCTAATGTTTACTTATTTTTGAGAGAGAGAGAGACAGAGCGTGAGCCAGGGAAGGGCAGAGATGGAGACAGAATTCAAAGCAGGCTCCAGGCTCTGAGCTGTCAGCACAGAGCCTGATGTGGGGCTTGAACCCACAAACTGTGAGATCATGACCTGAGCCAAAGTCAGACGCTTTGACTGAGGCAAACTGACTGAGACACCCAGGCGCCCTGATTGTTGATAGCTTCTTTTGCTGTGCAGAAACTCTTTAGTTTTATGTAACCCCATTTGTTGATTTTTGCTTTTGCTACCATTCTTTTGGAGTCATATCTAAAAAAAAAAAAATCATTGCTAAGACAGATGTCAAGGAGCTTACTGCCTGTTTTCCTCTAGGAATTTTATGGTTTCAGGTCTTACATTCAAATCTTTATTCCATTTGATTTAATTTTCGTGTATGATGTAAGACACCAGACTAGAAACATTCTTTTGCATCTGGCTTTCCAGCTTTCCCAGCACCATTTATTGAAGAGACTGTCCGTTCTCCACTGTGTATTCTTGGCTCCTTATTATTAGCCACCTTTAAGTGTTCAACAACCGTAATCCAGAGCATTAATAGACCTTTTTTTTTCAGGTGTTTAACACAAATCCTGGTTCTTAGATGCTTCTCTAATCATGAGAATTCTAGATGCTCGGTGACCAGGAAGGCCCCTCTCCAAAGCCTCCAGCCTGTCAGAGAAAACTTATAAGCTTCCAACTTTGGGTATACAGGCCTGGGGATGTGTCCACAGGGGCTTATCAGAGTCAGAGGGTCTGAAAACTGCCCCAAAGCATCTAGCTCTTCAAAGGCAAAGGACTTGGGCCAAGCATGTACAACAGATCTTGTCTAAGAGAAATGCAAGCAGGTAGACAGGAAGGCAGTAAGAGCCATGTGCGCCTACAATACAGCACAAAGAAAGTGCACTGTACAAAACAGCTTTGCAACTCACGGTCATTCTGTATAATTTAACAAAAGTTAAGACTTTCTCAAGGCCTGCAGTATGTACATAGAGCACTCTGCAATCATAATAATGGTGCTTTTTTGCCCATTAACGATATGCAATGATTCTTGTACTATCTATCCTGAGGTTCACCTAGTAAGACTTTGGCATCACAACAGTTGTTTTGTAACAGTGATAAAAAAAAAAAAAAAAAAAAGGAGCATTCATTTTGAAACAGCTATACAAGTGATTGCACTATACAACTTGTCTCAGTATAAAATTCAAAATACATAATCTCTTAAACTTCATTATTTAAAAAACAAAGACAAAAAAAAAACCACTTCTGCAACTTAATTTTCCCTAAATTTGGTACTAATTTGGCAAAAACCTTTAACTGACATTAGGCCATTTATATTCTTTACCTGATTAGCATGAACAATTATGTGTTCTGATGAAAAATACTAACGTATTTGCTTACAAATCGCTCTTCAAATTGCTGGAACCATTATATACCACAGAATATATGCATATCCTATTACTTTAGTAGAATCCAAAATTTACTGAATTTAAAAACAATCTGGGATGAGAGAGATAAACAGTTGGTGCACAGGATTTTTAGGGCAGTGAAAATCCTCTGTATGATTAATGGCTACAATGTCCACCAAGAGTAAACCCTAAACTACCAACTCTGGGTGATTATGATGATTATGATGTGTCAGTGTATGTTCATTAGTGGTAACAAATGTTATCACCTCTGGCGGGGACGTTGATAAAGGGGAGGCTGTGCATGTTTGGGGGCAGAGGGAATTCAGGAAATCTTTGTGCTTTCCTCTCAATTTTGCTGTGAACCTAAAAGTGCTCTAAAAAAATAAAATAAAATAATAAAGCTTTAAAAACAAAAACAAATCCATCCCAAAGATTTTAGATAAATAATTACAAATCTGAAAAACTGATTCATGGTACATAATCTCTCCACTAAGCAATAAACAGAATATTCATTATATTTACAATTTCAAATAAACCTACCAGACAGATTCCATGAATTGTGGGTACAGAGTTTTGTAGTCATTGTCAAAGTCAATCCATCGGCCAAGTCTGGTAACAGTAGACTAAAAATACGAACATTAGAGTTATTAGACAATGATATTTTTTACTGCACTTCAATGTTATATTTCTATCATCACCACGTCCAGTGGTTTTGGAAAAACAGAACAACCAATGTTTCAAGTAAATCTATGTAAGGTTAAGAACCAGTTTTCTTGACATTCATCCTATCTCCAGATGATATTATTTATAAATATTAATACTCTTTTATACAAGTCTACCCAAACTACCATTTGGCAAATACCTCAGGTGTAATTGCTGCTGGCAAGAATCATCAATGGACGCTAAAATTCCTAAGCAAAAGTATAAGAAACAGGATATTTGCAAGATCTCCCCACAGCATACCTAATTATAAAGGAAAAGTTACAAATTAACAACAGAAAAACCTGACCTGTATTACCTTAGTGAACAAAATTAATGTCACCAATGAGACATCATATCAGCATCACAGGCCTCCTGACAATGACAGACCGAGAAGGGCATGATGTCACCTCTGAGCATTCTTGTCAAAAATGTATACATAACCTAAACTTAATCATGGGAAAACATCAGACTTTGGGGGACTTTCTGCAAAATAATCAGTCTATACTCTTTAAAAGTGACAAGGCTGGGGTGCCTGTCTGGCTTAGTCGGTAGAGCATGCAACTCTTGATGCTGGGGTCATGAGTTGCAGCCCCACAGTGGGTATAGAGATTAAATACATAAATAAACTTTTAAAAGTTTTTTTTTTAAAAGTGACATGGTCATGAAAGACAAAGACAGAGGGAATCTTCCAGCTTAAGGAGAATAAGGAGGTATGACAACTAAAAGCAATGTGTATTCCTAGACAGGATCCTGGATCAGTAATAATTAATAGAACAACCAGTTAAATTTGAAAAAGGTCTATTATATTTTATCAGTGTTAATTTCTTGCTTTCGATAATTACATTATGATTATTGAAAGTGTTGGAATTTGAGAAGTAGCGAAGAGTATGAATTCTTCATAACTTTTTGCAATTTTTTGGTAAGTCTGAATTACTCAAAAATGAAATGTTAAAAACAATTTTTTTTAAGGTAAAGAAAGTTACATGCATATTATACTCATTAGATTTTTCCCTTCTGGCAACGAAGCAAGAAAGTTTGACTGAATAAAGTTAGGTTAAAAAAATGATTTTTAATAAAAAAAATTACAAAATTAAAAAACAGGGGTGCCTGGGCAGCTAATTCGGTTAAGCGTCCGACTCAGCTCAGGTCATGACCTCACGGTTCATGGGTTCAAGCCCTGTGTTAGGCTCTGTGCTGACATCTCAAAGCCTGGAGCCTACTTTGGATTCTGTGTCTCCCTCTGTCTCTTGCTCCTCCCTCCCTCAAGCTCTGTCTCTCTCTCAAAAACAAATACACATTAAAAAAAACTTAATTAAAAAGTAAAAAAGTTAGGGTAGGAGAAAACAGAGGAGCTTTAATTTTCAGGGTGATGAAATCAGATTTTATTAACCAATCAAGAGAAGCTACTCAAAATGCTGAGCAGGGAAGAGCACAATAGACCAATTAGGAGATGGTTACAGAAATGAAGGGGAGGGTGGGAGGGAGACCAGAGAGGGGCTGTAGGAATGAAATGACCAGACAAGAGACACTGAGCAAAAAAAACCTGACAGGGTTTGGCATCTGATTTGTTCACGAGCATCATGTGTGAAGCTCTGAAGATTGATATGGAATAGGGAATTCGGAACAAGAGCAAGTTTGAGAAGTCAAAGTGGTAAGATGGTGAGATGGAAAAAATACAAGTCAGACGTATTTTTAAGTTACACAGACCACTAGCTGGAGAGCCAGGGAGGAGGGGGAGCTGCTCCTCAGCCCTTGAGAAAGAATGAGAGAGGCAGGAACTCTTCTAGCCCTTCACAGGACTTACTAACAGAAGCAATGGTAGGATGGGAGTCAAATTAATGTAACAATGAGTCCAAATTTGCATTGTTTTTAACATCTGAATTTTTTTTACTGCAACATTCAAGTTAATCTATGCACTAGGACAGCCCAATTCCTGTCATACACAGTGAGCAGGTAGGAGATTAAATATGGAAGACCAATCGAGCACCCAGAAACCAGAAAAAAGAGGGCTCAGTTTAGGCTGACAGCTTAATAGGCTTGTACGTGGAAGCTAAATGCTTCTTTGGAAAGAACGATCAACCTTCTTATGTCACAACCTCACACAGCCATACTTTTGGATGCATCTCATAAAAAGCACAAAAGGAGCATAAACCATATTAACTCCCATTTAAAAATTAAAGTTTTTGTTCATTCTACTGAAAACAACCCAACATACCTTCCACTCAGTGGAATATCTCATCACAATTGCTCGGCACTGATTGTTATACTCTACGATCCCCATTTTGGCTACATCCTCTGGTCCTCTGATCCCCAGTGTCTTATCAATTTCATATTCCTGAAAATTTGTGACAAGATTATTAACATCCCTGCCTATGAAACAGATTCAAGTCAGCAACTGTAAAACATAAAACAGTTTTAAAAAAATACTAAGTCTCAAAAATCTACAGAGAAGATGAACTACAAATGGCACTGTAGAAACAAAGTACATTATAGGAAAAATTCATCATACTTGAACATATTATATGATGAAATCCAATGCTTGTTAAAAAATCAGAACATTATAAGGCTGGTGACTCAAACATACCACAGGTAAGCCGTGACAATCCCATCCAAACCTTCTGTCAACGTGAAACCCACTCTGGTGAGCATATCTGGTAACTATATCTTTAATTGTCCCTGCAAGTATATGTCCATAGTGAGGCAGTCCAGTTGCAAAAGGAGGCCCATCATAGAACGTAAATCTAACAGAGGTAATAAAAATGTATTGTTACTTTAAGATAGCAAAAATTTAGGACATTTTTGTATAGATAGGTCCTATCACAATAGAATCCTCAGGGAGAAGAAAAGCACCAAGACCAGAAAATTCACAGACATACATGGTTAGAGATTTACTGCAAGTCCTGCCTTCATAAAAACTAGTTACGGTGGAGCTGAGTGACCTCCATCAGACTATCCACACTTCGTTTATTAGCCATGACATAAGGCAGGTCATTCATCCCGATCCTGATTTACCTCATCAGTAAAACAGGGCAACATCTATCGCATAAAGTTTTTGAATACAGTAGACAGACGATGAAAACAGTAAAGAAAGGACTGGTTTTCAGGTGAATGGGGACTAGAGGCAGGGAATTCTCCAACAGGAAGCTAAGACTAAGTGTTTAAATGAAGGTGGTAATAATGAGAAAAGTGGAAAGGAAGACGGTGACACATAAACTCTATTTAGAAAACCTCTTAAAGAAACGGAATCTACCCTGATATTTAAAAACTCATCCACTCAGTGTGTACCTACTGCTGAAAGCACCCACTATATACAGAGCTAGGAGACTGGAACACAAAGATGAATGAAGAGTTTCTGCTTTCATGGAACTCAGTCTAAAAAAGTGACTACTCTTAAGGACTCTACCAAAGAAATTCACATACTTTGGCTTGTGTTTTGACTGCTTTAAGCATTCCTGAAAACAATTAAATTCGGACCAGAACTGCAAGATTTTTTCTTCTTCAGCAGGAAAATTGATGTTTTCTGGAACTTGCTGAACCATTTTGTTGCTGCAAGAGAAATTAAAATTTTTTTTCTCAACAGAGAATTCTAGGAAAAAGAGTAGCATATATTAAAATATATATACATATTACTATTCACCACACTCCATGACACTTAAAAAAACATTATAGCTTTCTAAAATTAAAGTTCACCCTTTTAAAGTATACAATTCAGTGGTCTGTAGCATATTCACAGGTTGTGCAACCATCAGCATGTCTAATTCCAGAACAACTTCATTACCACCCGCCCCTTGCAAAAACCTGTAGACGTTAGTAGTCACTCTCCATTCCCTCCTTCTCAGCCCCTTGGCAACCATTAACCTGCTTCCTGTCCTATGAGTTTTCCTATGCAGGACATTTCATATAAATGGAATCATATATCTGGCTTCTGAGAATTGTGTTTTTTTTTTTTTAAATGTTTATTTATTTTTGAGACAGAGGCAGAGCATGAATGGAGGAGGGTCAGAGAGAGAGGGAGACACAGCACCCAAAACAGGCTCCAGGCTCTGAACTGTCAGCACAGAGCCTGACACAGGGCTTGAACCCACGGACCACGAGATAATAACCTGAGCCAAAGTCGGACGCTTAACCAACTGAGCCACCCAGGCACCCCCTGAGAATTGTTTTCAAAGTTCACCCATGCTGTAACACATCTTCAAACTTCATTACTTTTGATGGCTGAGTAAATATTTCATTGTATCGGTATGTCACAGTTTATCCATTCATTAATTCATGGACATTAGGGATGTTTCCAATTTTTGGCTAATATGAGCAATCCTGCTATGAACATTCATCTGTAAGTTATCATGTGGGCATATGTTTTCAGTTCTCTTGGGTAAATATATCCAGTAGTAGAATTGTTGGATCATATGGTAACTGTGTTTAACTTCTGGGAAACTACCAAAAAGTTTCTAAAGCTGCTGCCTCATTTTATGTTCTCCCAGGAGTGAATAAGTATTCCAGGTTTTCTACATCCTCACTCCTTATTGTCCATTTTTGGATCATAGGAAATCCTAATGGACATGAAGTAGTATCTCATTATGGGTTTGATTTGCATTTCCCTAACGATTAGTTGAGCACATTTTCATGTGCTTATGGGCAATATTTGTATCTTATTTGGAGAAATTTCCATTCATCCTTTGTCCAATATTTAAGATGAGTTCTTTTAATTGTTGAGCTCTAAGAGTTCTTTATATATTTTAGATACAAGTCCCTTATTATAGAATCTGCAAATATCTTCTTCACCCTGGGGGTTGTCTTTTTATATTCTTCATGTTAGTTGCTAAAGCACAAACACTTTTAAAATGTTTAAAAATGTTATTTACTGTGTGAGTGAGAGAGAGAGAGAGAGAGAGAGAGAGAGAGAGAGAGAGAGCGCAGAGAGAAAGGGAGACAGAGAATCCCAAGCAGGCTCTGCACTACTCGGGGCTTGAACTCAAACCATGAGATGCTGACCTGAGCTGAGATCAAGAGTCAGACACTTAACCAACTGAGCCACCCAGGTGTCCCCATTTATTTTTAAAAAATATTTATTTATTTTGAGAGTGAGCGCATGTGGGAGAGGGACAGAGGGGGAGGGAGAGAATCCCAACCATCAGAGACTGATGCGGGGCTGAGGGACCATCACATCATGACCTGAGCCAAAATCAAGAGTGGGACGCTTAAGTGACTGTGCCACCTAGGTGTCCCTCATTTATTTTTGAGATGCAATGCTGTGTTTGAGTTTTATATAGGAAAAAAATAAGGAAAGAACAGGTGGGCCATTTAATGAATCCAAGCATCCATTTCTGATGAGGTGTGCCATTAAATGGTATTAAATCGAAGTTGGATGGCAGTTTGGATCTTTGGATCTTGTTACTAGTCTGGCCTTTCATGGATAGAAAGGGTGTCTGTGCACTTCTTGATTTATTAGGGGTCCTGCTGGTTCAGGACTACCTTATTAGAGGCCAACTGAAACTTAAGGGGTTACATTTGAAGATTAACAGATGTCTAGCCAACACATTAATTTCTGTCACTTCTAATGCTCCTCAAGGCTGCTTCTATAATCACCAGCATCTATGGGAGCTGAATACGGCCGACTTGCCTGCCCCACCTTGGTGGGAGGAGTCGGAACTTGCATTTTAACAAGATCCCAGGGGATTAACCTGCACATCAAAGTTTGAGTCACTACTCTTGAACTGTTTTAACCATTATTCAGGAATATCTATCTGAAGTTTTTTATTTTATTTTTTTGAGAAAATAATATTTAAGCTTCCTGTGAAAATGCTCCTAACTTTTATAAAACTTTCTTGGGAGCTTCGACTCAAGGTAATGGCACTGGTTAGCCACGAAGAGCCATGTATCAGTGACCGGGCTATGGTGGCTGCTGAGGAGAAACAGCCCCCATGCATAAATCACAGGATTGCTGTGGCCCCTCACATCCACTGGAGAGCTGTACCTGCAAACAGCATCCAGTAACCACAGGGCCTGGGGTGTGGGGAGCAGAAAGAGGAGGGGAGATTCAACACCAGGTCATGCTAAGGGAAGGAATATCCTCTTCCTCTCTCTGACCATATAACCCTTGCCCTCCAATCTTCTGTATTCCAGACTCTCTCAGACCTCTTTAGTGGCAACTTCCTGTTCAGAAACGTCTATATACCCTCCTTGACTTTTACTGATGTTTACTTCAATAGATCTTAGAAATGCACACAAAAAAATTTTTGTTTAAAATAAACATCATGCTCTTCCTTGCCACGCCTGCTCCAGTCTTTAATTCGAATGCACGAGTAGTCCCACTGTTCCCTC
This sequence comes from Herpailurus yagouaroundi, assembly GCF_014898765.1. NCBI lineage: Eukaryota > Metazoa > Chordata > Mammalia > Carnivora > Felidae > Herpailurus > Herpailurus yagouaroundi. The sequence goes on along the minus strand of NW_024412430.1, from coordinate 22,815,716 downwards.
CGGCTACCTGAATATTTTTTAATTTTTTTTTATTTTTTAAAGTTTACATCCAAATTAGTTAGCATATAGTGCAACAATGATTTCAGGAGTAGATTCCTTAATGCCCCTGACCCATTTAGCCCATCCCCCTCCCACAACCCCTCCAGTAACCCTCAGTTTGTTCTCCAAATTTATGAGTCTCTTCTGTTTTGTCCCCCTCTCTGTTTTTATATTATTTTTGTTTCCCTTCCCTTCTGTTCATCTGTTTTGTCTCTTAAAGTCCTCATATGAGTGAAGTCATATGGTTTTTGTCTTTCTCTGACTAATTTCACTTAGCATAATACCCTCCAGTTCCATCCACGTAGTTGCAAATGGCAAGATTTCATTCTTTTTGACTGCCGAGTAATACTCCATTTTGTGTGTGTGTGTGTGTGTGTGTGTGTGTGTGTGTAGCACATCTTCTTTATCCATTCATCCATTGATGGACATTTGGGCTCTTGCCATACTTTGGCTCTTGTTGATAGTGCTGCCATAAACATGGGGGTGCACGTGTCCCTTCGAAACAGCACACCTGTATCCTGTGGATAAATGCCTAGTAGTGCAATTGCTGGGTCGTAGCGTAGTTCTATTTTTAGTTTTTTGAGGAACCTCCATCCTGTTTTCCAGAGTGGCTGCACCAGTGTGCATTCCCATCACTACCTGAAATTTCTAAGTCCCCCACTTGATAGGACCACATAATCTCCACATCCAACTGGCCACCAAAGTTCTGTGAATCAGACCTCTAAGTCTATTTCTGTTCTTTTTTCTGTCTTCCCAGGTCTTCACAGTATGTTACTAAAGTCAAATTTAATTCCAGAGGTGTGTCTAACTCTGGCCCTTTCTCAGTTTGGTCATATCCTATTAATGTATACCCCAGATATACTTACACAAATGTACAAAATATGTACAAAAATATTAACTGAAGCACTGTTCCCATAAATCCCTGAAAACAATTTAAATACCCATGAGTAATTAAGTGACTAAATTATGGTACATCACTACCAAGCAGGTGTTAAAAATAATCATATTTTGGGGCACCCCCGTGTCTCAGTCACTTGAGCATCTGACTTTGGCTCAAGTCAGGATGTCACAGTTTTTGAGTTCGGGTCCCCCATCAGGCTCGCTGCTTCAGATCCTCTGTTCCCCCTCTCTCCGCCCCTCCTCCTCCTCTCACTCTCTCTCAAAAATAAACATTCAGGGGCGCCTGGGTGGCGAAGTCGGTTAAGCGTCCGACTTCGGCCAGGTCACGATCTCGCGGTCCGTGAGTTCGAGCCCCGCGTCGGGCTCTGGGCTGATGGCTCAGAGCCTGGAGCCTGTTTCCGATTCTGTGTCTCCCTCTCTCTCTGCCCCTCCCCCGTTCATGCTCTGTCTCTCTCTGTTCCAAAAATAAATAAACGTTGAAAAAAAAAATAAACATTCAAAAAAGTAATCATAACATACCAAATACTGCCAAATGTTGAGAAACAAAGCAAATCACCATTCTAGTAATTTATACTATGTACATCAGCATTTTCAAGAGACTTAAAAATATACACATGTAAATAAAGTCTATGTGGAAGTAACTCTGTATTCGAATTTAGAAGGCTGCCCACCAAACTAACCTACAGCCACCATCGAGGAGTAGGGTTAGGAGGGGGAAGGCATGAAAGAACACTTTTCTATTTATTACTTCCTCCCACTTTTTTGGTGTGTATTAACTTTATCACAAAAACGTTGAAAATAAAGAGAAAAATAAACACTGTACCTGACATACCACCTTCCTAAGGAAGAAGCTCTGAAAATACCACTTTCGTATTAACCTTAAATCCAATGACTCCCCCCCCACCAATATTCCGTGCAGACTTTTCAAGGGGGCAGTGCAGGCCACCTTCCCCCGAAATGCCACCTCTCCTCCTGACTTTCCCTTTTACACAGAGCCTCCCGGACACGGCTTTCCTGCTACTCTGTCCGCAGCCTCCAGCACCGCTTACTAAGTAATGTGCTTTCCTCTCGAAGGCGCTCACCGACCCCCCCCCCACCTGTTCCCACACATGTGCCGCCTGTAGACGCGTCTCCCGGTCCCTGTTCACACACATGTGCCACCTGCAGACCCATCTCCCCGACCCTGTTCCCGTGACCTCGCACGTGGGACGCGCTCCGACCCGTCCGTCTGAAGCAATCACGCGGTCCTCATCCTCAGTCTCCACCCATCTGCCTTTTCAGTCGGCCCTCCAGCACGCGACGACAGTCGTGGCGCCACCGCTGGGTTTGTGAGCTATGAGAAAAGTGACTCGACCTCACACCTCCAGCGTGTCACCTGAAAAGTACAGGTCACAAACCGCACAACGCTAACTTAACACCCACTGGAATACTGGATATCACACGTCCGCTTTGTGAGCTACTATTACTTCCTGCCCGCAAATCCCATCCCACCGTCCCTGCCAGTCGGCGTCACTCTATCGGCTCCCTTCGCTTCCCTGTGCTCCACTCTTCAATCACTTACACAGAGAACATGCTGTCCGCCATTTTACCGATACTTTGCAAAACTTAAGACGCTACTAGAAATCCTCAATTACTTTGCCTCCGGTTTCATCCCTCCTCATCCTCCTGCAAAACCTGAAGGCTAAAACCAGCCCTCACCCGCATCCCCTAATAAAAACCCAGTTCCCTCCGGCCTCGGTTCCAGCACCACTTCCTTCGAGAAGCGAACCACGAACTCCTCAGACTGGAGGCCGGTCCCCTCGCACCTGTCCCTCACGCAGGAACCGCAGGGACCCACCCCCCGAAGGAGCACGCACTTTCGGACTGTACCGTACACTCCGGACTCGCTCCCCTCCGGCTCCTGCTCACCCTCAGGGCTGCAAACCCACCGCAGCTGCTCACGCTCCCCTTCTCGCCGCTACAGACCCCACGGAAAACGGTCTTCCTCTCCCCGCTCCCAGGGGCACCGGGCACTACCAGACTGCAGGACGCCGTGCTTACTCCCCTCGAGCCCCAGGGCCCTGGCAGCAAACTCTCCTCCCCGCGGGCCTACGACCGCCCCGCTCCTCACGTCGTCTCGCCCACCCCCCGAATTTCCCCAGCCGACTACCACACCAACTTCTCGCAACCACCCCACGGGACCAGCAGGCTAGGCGGGGGCACCCGGGCGACCCCGCGGGCAGGCCGGTGGGCAGGGGAGAGAGACGAATAAGCCGGGGTGACCCCGCGGGCGATGACGGCGGGGAGGAGTACCCTGAGGCGACCCCGCAAGCAGGACAGGGGTACCTGGGGCGACCCCGCAAGGTAGAGCGACGGTACTCTGGGCGACCCCGTGGGTAAGACGGGGATACCTGGGGCGACCCCACAAGCAGGATGGGCGGGGGAGGGGTGCGAATGGGAAGGTAACCAGGGTCGATCCCACGGGCAGAGCGCGGTACGTGGAGTGACCCCGCGGGCAGGACGACGGTACCCTGGGCAAACCCGCAGGTAGGGCGGGGTAACCTGGGGCGACCCTGCGGGCAGGGCGGGGGTACCTGAAGGGCCCGCGAGCAGGCACGCCACGGAAAGAGCCGCGTCCACGCCGCAGCCCGGCGTCCAGAGGTGATGCAACGCTCTGACAGCGCCGGTCTACACCGGCCAATTAGCTCGCGCCGCCCGACACCCACTAACAAGTAGGACGCCGATTGGCCGCGCGGGCCCCGACCACGCCCACTCGGGCGTGCGCGGCGTGCGCGCTGGGGAGGCGGCTGCGCGACCCCGCACAATGGAAGCCTCCAGCCCCTTGGGTCACTGTGGTGGTTGCACCCTGATGGTGGGGCCCGGGGTTGGGACAGGGGGCAGCGAGGGGGGACTGATGTTGTGCCTGGTGACCGCGCGTCTTACACAGGTGTACCCGCTTGTCACGGTTCAGCTGGGTGTGCGCGGGACGCCTGTGCATTTCCCCACTCGCAATTCGGGCGCGGTGACGGCGGCCTCGGGGCCTTGTCGCTGGGGACCCCCGCGGGAGCCAGTGTCGTGGAGGGTGACCGCCGCAGGAGTCCGTGTCTTGGACACCCGCGCCAGGTCACCCCGGGGCTGGCGAGACTGCAGTCCCGGGCCCCACGCCAGGCTCGCTGACACGTACACTGGATGCGGGGCCCGGGGTGTGCATTTACCCTGGGCCCGACGCTGACGCCTCCGGGTACCCGGATTCCTGCCTGCCCAGGTCGTATCTGGGAGCGGCTGAAGTGTCGGCGGTCAGGGGGACCTCAAGGAGCCCGCCCCTGCGTGCGCCTTTTCCAGAGTTCTGGCTTCAGTGCAGAAGTTGTGCTAAACGGGCACAGGGAAACAGGTCGCAAAACAAGGGTGGAAATGCTTGGTAACCCGCTTTAAATTTAGTACTGTGTTAACGTTTCCTGTAATGAAAACAAAGCTTACTTGCGTTGTCATCTGCTCACTTATAATGTATTATCACTGCTGTGGGTCTGCCTGGCACGTTCTGGATCCGCTGGTTAAAAACCAAAGGGAGTGTGGAGCCATGCAAAGGGCAGCAGACAGCAGGCTTTGGCACCAGAGGCTGTGAAGGGAATTTTAGGCCTTACAAATTCAGACTAATTCTGTATGTAACTGCTTATTGTCTCCATTAGAAGAATAAAAGAAAAAAAAAAAGATCTGGCTGAGACTGTATAGAAAGCATGGTAAGTTTAAGAACATTTTGATAGTTTGTGTAAACATTTATTTAGTAGTCTACTTATCATCTAAAAGTGTCATGGACTAGAGTAAGGGGGTTTAATTTCCTTGCTGAAAGGGTTAACTCCAGTCAGTAACTCCGGTTACTCCAGTAACTACTCCAGTAAGGTGCTTCCTCAGCTTATTAACTACAAGTATTTGGAACCTGTGTTTTGCATGTGCCGAGTTGCTACCTTGTCTGTTGAGATTAGAGCCAGAAAGAAGGCTTCCAGATAAATGTGTCCAGGAAAAAAGGTGGGGTGACACGTTTGATTATTTAAATCTTGGATTGAGAAAACATCTTATGGTACTGTTGGAAGGTATAAGACTGAAAGTCTTAGTCTTCCTAGTTCGACTACAAAGAAGTTGAACAAGTAGAAAAAAAGATTGTAGAAAAACAAATTATACTACTTGGATCAGAGTTGAATCCTCACTTGTTAGAGCAGAAGTCAATGCATAGTGTCTAACACTGAAAACCAAGAAATAATAGCATCAGCATGTTGGAGATACGGAGGTAAGTATCAGGGCACGTAAAATTGTTGACAGTGTTTGTATCTTGGGAGCAGGAATTAGGGGGAGGTAAGGCTACTTGATGTCACTTATTTGTCTGCTTTGAAGATGGAGGGTGTGACACACTTAAGTATGGCCAAATTCTTTGACACTTCTTCCACTGAGGGGTGATGGCCTACATCCCCTCTCTTTGGTTCTATCTGGGCTCTGTGTATGTTTGACCTGTAGAATATAGTGGAAATGACTGATCCAGTTTCTGGACTATGCTGTAAGAGACTGGCAGCATCTGCTTCTGAAATCTCGATGCCATGCTGTGAGGAGGCCCAGGGACAGGCACTGAGTGAGTGGGGCCATCTTGGAAGTGGATCCTCTGGTCCCAGCTGAGCCATCCCAGTGACACTACATGGAGTAGAGATGAGCAGTCCCCACAGAGTCCTGACCCAATTGCTAATTTGTGAGCAAAATAAATTTTACTGGGATGGCTTGTTATGTAGCAGTGAGAAAGTATAAATGTAATCTGCATCAAGAGAAGGTGACATTTAGATTATTTATCCTGCTGTGTGGTGGTTTTTCTATTCTCCATCAGGTGTGAACTGTCAGAAACACAGGAATCCCAAATGACTCTTCAGCTGCTTAGTTCTTTGGACCCTGTTTATTCAGAAATATATGTACTAAGCACCCACCGAATGCTACACACAGTTCTAGGCAGTGGGGATATAATGGTCAATAAACCACATGACATCCCAGCCCTCTAGAGTTTATATTTGGTCAAGATGTAAATTAATAAATACTTAATTTCAGATACACGTTGTGGCTCAAGGACAATCCCTGGGGATGATCTATATAACAGTTTTGAACAGAGCCCAGTTTGATAGGAGGCTTGAATCATAACCAGGTTGATTTAATGAGATATTAAATCTGCTTCCCTATCTGGACTTGAGAGTCCTGATGGCTAACTTGGATTTTTCATAAGACTCTGGTCAAACCAGAGTTTTGGGATTGATGGGTTGCCTCTATTAATTCTCAGAGGCCAAGGACAGGAAAACTCTATTTGGCACCCTTTCCTGGTCCTCAGAGAACTCTCCTATGATGCTTATCTGAAATGCCTTGCATTTCAGTTAGTTGTTTATTAGGACACAAGTACAGAACTCAGACTGATTTGTATTCATCTTTTAAAAAAATGACAATATACAATCAAAAATACATAATTCATGTAGCCTATAATTCACACAAAGCCTAACTTGGAAAACACAAGTGCTCTTACCCATACATTTAAAAAGACTTTATGTAAACTCTCAATTAGAAGATACCCATTAGTTACTGAAGATAGCACAGAGATTATATATAAAAAGTATTTTGAGGGGTTGTCTTGTGCTTTGTTTAAAAAAAAAAGTTCATGTTAATTTTTTGCAGAATTACTTACAAAGAGATACAAGCAAATCCACAGAAAAAGATAGCAAACAGAGTGATATCAACCAGGCAGATTTTGAATCCCTTCAATCTGAATTCTTTCTCACTTAAAATTATTTTCTGCATCACCCGATTTCCATAGGTAAGCCTTGCTCATATTCAGTATCAAAACCAGTGCTGACATTTAATATTATTTTGGTTTCACTCTCCTTTTGGCATCTTTATGTTTCTTCCGACAGTCCTAGAAAAACGTAAATCAAGCCTTTGTTAAACATAAATGTGAATCATTTTCAAGTGTTGAGGAACTATAAAGTAAAATTTGGGTTATTCAGTGTCAGGATTATGGAAAGCATTATGGGAGTGCTCACTTGGAATGAACAAGGAATATTCAAACTTTTTAAATATGGAAACCATATTTTAGTGTTCCCCAAACTCAGGACTTACTCTTACTTAACAAGCATGGCGGGAACTTGACCACACAGGCGGCTGCTCTTAGGTTCCTCACCTGCACCAGATATGGCATGACCTAAACAGAGTCCCTTCCTCCATGGTGACTCTTGAGAGGTTAAATCATGGCCTCAGGTGTCACCATTTGTGTCTTACATGTTACTCCTTACTACCGATTTCTTACACCAGACAAATACTAACACACAGACATAACAGTGCATCCATCTGAGGAGACAGTATGGGGATACTGTTACTCACCATACGCAAGTTGTTTGTTCTGGCCTCCCAAGAATTCCTGCTGATATTACTTCCCACTCCTCTCCAGAATAAATGAGAACCTCATAAGGGAAAATCAAAAGACAAGGCAGAAGATTAATGCCTTTAGAATGGATGATATGCTAGTGCTGGCATTATCAAGGTCTTCAATTCTAGTTAACACCGTTTTTTCCCCAATTTATGCTAATTTCATTTTATTTATTTTTAGAAAATGTTTATTTATTTTGAGAGAAAGAATCCCAAACAGGCTCCATGCTCTCAGTGCAGAGCCTGACACTGGGCTTGATCCCATGACCGCGAAATCACTTCCTGAGCCGTGACCAAGAGTCCGACGCTTAACCAACTGAGCCACCAGGCGCCCCTACAATTTATGCTATTTTAAAGAATATTTTGTTTTTACAAAATGAAAATATAGAGCCGCTAGAATTTTTACCGTTTATGTATCATTTACTATTCTGTATCTTGCTTTCTGTTTGTGCGAGGCTTTAAGAAATGAGTTCACCACAATGGAATACTCCTTGGCAATGAGAAAGAATGAAATCATGCCATTTGCAGCAGTGTGGATGGAAGTGGAGGGTATTATGCTGAGTGAAATAAGTCAGAAAAGGACAGATATCCAATGTTTTCACTCATATGTGGATCTAGAGAAACTTAACAGAAGACCATGGGGGAGGGGAAGGGGAAAAAATAGTCACAAACAGAGGGAGGGAGGCAAACCACAAGAGACTTAAACACAGAGAACAAACAGGGTGGATGGGCGGGGGGAGGGAAAGTGGGTGATGGGCATTGAGGAGGGCACCTGTTGGGATGAGCACTGGCTGTTTAATGTAAGCCAATTTGACAACAAATTATATTTAAAAAGATAAACTTAGGTGATTGAAAAAAAAATGAGTTCACCAAGAGCCTCAGTTTTCACATGAACGTTCAGGGTATGAAAAACAGGAGTTTTGCCCATCTAGCATCTAAGCAAGTCCCCACAACAAAGAAGCCCTTGTTGATGATGATGATGAATGAGGGAGGGAGGTGGGGAGTGGGAGCTCTCATCTTCCAGAGCTTAACCAGTCTACCTGTGTGAGTCCAAAAACAGAGACAGCTGAACCACATGACCTTGCAAAGGATCAAAATTTTTGCCAAATACTTTCTTGGATGCGTGTTTCTGTATTGGAGTGCACAGTGTGAGAGCTGTACCATTTCCTGTTCTATATCATTTAATCCAGAAATGGACTCACTATGAAGTCTTTCATCATTCTTAGAAAAAAAGAAAAATCTTGTAGTCTCTTTCTCAGGTACTGATACTTCTCTGAAACAAGAGAGGGAGGGGAGAGAGAGAGACACTGGTTAGTTAATTTCAACATTTCAGATGAAATGTTCTGAAAATATAAATGAACTATTCCTTAAATATATCTGCTTTATGTTTTGCTCATTTTGCCCTGATTTAAAGTGACTCCACCCTGTATTCAGCATCCTCTCTTCTACCTGAAGCTTTGGTAATGCAGACTTATGTCCCATGGTGGTGGCTGACCGTCTCACCCCAGTGTTGCTACCCCATCTGCCAGTGTTTCCCATGGGACATTCCAGGGTCCTCCTGCTAGACCCAGGACTTCATACCCCTCACAGGGTGCTATCCAGTTTTAAGGAAGAGACGTGATCCCTGTTACAGAAAGGCTAGAGAACTCTAAAGAAGCTGAAAAGAAAATGAAGTTGTCTTGTGAAGATAAATTTGGATAGTTCTATCAGCATGTCTAACTCAAGCTCTACAAATTATGAAACAGACCTGCACAGAAAGAGACTGCTTACCTCGGGCTGGGCTTCGTGTCGTCTGTTTCTTCTGTAACATCCTCCTCTTCAGAACTGCTGTCTTGGAAACGAGGGGCTCCCTGCCAGACAACCTTCCCAGTTCTCATGGTCTCAACTCTATAGGCATCTGTATCATCATGGCAATGAAAGGGGACAGGACTGTACCCGATCACACTCATGTGACTGCTTTGACCATGCACACATAGCTCTAAGGGTCCAGTATCTTAATCATTAATTTAAAATCAGTAGTATCTTTTTGGATTTTCAATATTAATGGAGACAAAGTGTCATGTTTTTTTGGCATTACCAAGGTGATCTGACAAGAAATATAGTAATACTATAAAAAGATATAAAAACTAAAGGTTTATAAATGTGTAACATAAAAGAACAAAAGTGCTAGCAAGAGAAGGCCAAAATAGAACATGTTGCAGTGAAACCACGTTTCCCTGTTTATTCATCAGTGAGGAAAGGAAACATCTGTCTTTACATTTTCAGTTTCCAAATGGTCTTTCTGGAACCGCTGAACAAGCCACTGCTATAAGATGTGGACAGTGCCCCTGATTCCTGGAGCACGGAAATCACACCCGAGGCGTCTCAGCACTCATTTCAAAGTGAATTTTCTCACACCTGGCTTTCAGAAGAGTTACAGTCAATATCCACATCACACCAGGTCTGTTCAGCAGTTTAGGACTGACCCTCCTACTCAGAGGGACATCACATGCAAGAGAATAATGTAAGAAGAGCACATGATGTATTGTATCTTACTTAAGAACAAATTTTGAAAAACTGGATCACTGCCCTCCTGTCAGAGGACCAGAGAAATGACACTAAGTACTTATCTGCTGCACGCATGGATGCTACTTTAAGCATGGTATCACACTGTAGGTGGGTGTGCGGCATTCTCTTACATGGGCACAGCCGGCTTCTCGGTGAGCTTCCACAACAGCTGCACTTCCATCTTAAACACTAAGGGAGAGCAGCCTAACTAACAGCTACTGTTAACTTCTGGGTCACGCTGGCTTCCAGACATGAACCTCCTGAAACGGAACGCAAAACTGTACATGCTGGAGTTTGTGTTTTTCTCCAGGCTCTGGCACATTTCCCAGGATTAAGTGGGAAGCAACCAGCATGTCGATGACAGTGCATCTGTATAAAGCCAAGGTTGCCTATTTCCACCTTTCCCTACCAGATGGCACCGGCTTGCTACAGGTCCTGGTTTTTCCAACTGCATGTAAGACAGAAGCTACGTAAATAAATGACTCCCTATATTTCTCACGATTATTTCCATCCAGGAGAAGGAATGCTGCACGGTACATGCTCCCCTCCGAGTGGCAGCTAGACGTCTGCTCCTTCAAGTGCAAAAACCCTTCTTGCTGTGTGAACACAGCTCCAGGCACGTGGTCTTGGCCATATAATACTGAATCTGCTGTTGTTCATTGAAGTGGAAGAGAATAATTCTCTTTCCAACTAATGTTACATTATTACATTTAATGTAGACTCAATCTATTACGTTCAAGCTACCTGAAGTAAAAAAGTTAAAACAATTTAGAAAGTACCTTCCTTTACATCTTTAGCATCTGAATCAAAAAAGGAGAATGTGAACCCGCCAGGCTGCCAGGCCCCAGCTGTCAGAGGCGCGGGCTCATGGACTTCGACCTTCTCGCCATCACGATTCTCAGTAGAGGGCGTGTCGTCTGCTGTTTCACTGGTAACTTTTGTAGTTTGAAATATTTCTTTTAAGTCCGCAGCAATGTTATAATACATCTCTTTAGACACCTCAGGCAGCTTCTCAGCCTCCTCCCTTTTCTTCCTCCGTTTTGCTTTACTGCAGGGACACATACAGACACGCACGTCACAAAGAGACCATCAGCTGCCAGAAATTAGAACACCTTGGAAAACTAACCCATTCTTTCAACAACCCAGAGGATCCACATATGAAACTCTACTCATAAAAGCAGAATCTTGACCAATAAGCTTTTAATACAGAAAACCATGTCAAACAGCTCCAAACATTACACAAGAATATCTCCCTCCCATCCTGAGTTACATTCCATAAATCACACCTAAGATATTAGTTTTAAGAAAATCACTTAACCACAAAAGGCCTCAGTTTCCTCACCTGCAAAATGAACATGCTAAACCCGATAACTTTTAAGATCTTTACAAGTTCTAAAGTTCTGTGAATTTTGGGGCGCCTGGGTGGCTAAGTCGGTGGAGCTTCTGACTCGATTTCGGCTCAGGTCATGATCTCACGGTTCGTGTGATGGAGCCCCACATTGGGCTCCATGCAGACAGTGCAGAGCCAGCTTGGGATTCTCTCTCTGCTCCTCCCCTGCTCGTATTGTCTCTCTCTCTCAAAATAAAAATAAACATTTAAAAACTAAAATTCTGTGGCTTTTACAACATTGGTTTTAGAAATGAATTATAAATGTGCTAAGTCTACTCTGTTTTGATATGGAATGTTGATGTCATTCTAAACCTGCTCTGCATTTATTTTTGTCTTTGAAGTCGGGATAAAAAGTTCCATGATTATTTCCAATACTGGGTTTTTAACTATTACAAGACTAAAAGCATTCTTCCTATTAGAGTCCACTCCATATATCATGAGTAGTATTGGGCCAAAATTCTAACTGTATTACCTATTCTAAAATACTAAGTGAACAAGATGTCCTAAATGAATGCCTTCTTGAGGGAGACTGTCACAGAGAGATACTTTTAATACTTCATTTAGAAAACCAACCTGGCCAGGATTTAAGGACAGATATGCCTTCTATGGGACTGAACTCTGAGAAACGGTGTACTTCAGACAGTTCCACATGATTATCACTGAACCATCTTATGGCATTTTTATTTTTAGTAATATAATTTATTGTCAAATTGGCTTCCATACAACACCCAGTGCTCATCCCATATGGCAGTTTTAAAAGTGGTCTAAAGATACTTTGATCCATTTTTATGATGTGGGAGTTAATTTCCCATCCCTTGAGTGTGGGCTGGACTTAATGACCTCTTGAGGAGTGGAGTAAGGCTGATGTGACCATGTGTGATTATGGAGATGAGGGTCACAAGGTTCTCCTTGCTCTCTCCCCGCCCACACCACCCACCGTCTCTGGGGGAAGCCAGCTGCCATGCCCTGAGGGCACTCAAACAGCCAAACAAGAGGCAAGAATGGAGGCCTCCTGCCAACAGACGTAGGTGAGCCATCTTGCAGGCAGTCTTGAGCCCTCGGAGAATGCAGCTTTCTGAGAGCCCCTTAACTACCCAGTAAAGCACTCCCAAATTCCTGACCCACAGAAATTGGGACCTAATAAATCTTTAAGGCCAAGCTATTCAGTCTTGGGGAAGTTTTTTACACAGATTCATGATGGATGCAGATTTTGGTACCGAGGTGTGAAGTGCTGCTCTAACAAATCTAAACCAGAGGAGGGGCTGCACAGACCAGGTAATGGGCAGGTCAGGAGGCAGCAATGAGGGTGTAGGCAAGAGCCTGAAGAGCCTTGCAGAAACTGCCAGTAGAAACTACATAGCCACTGAGGAGGCTGCAGGTAGGGCTGTGGGAAATCGAGGTAAACACTACTGGAAACCTGGGGGAAAGGGATCCTTGTTATGCCATGGCAGGAAGTTCAGCAGCACTGCATCATCTCTGTTAAAGTGGGCCCTGGGACATGCCTATGAACAAGAAGCTAGCTAGGAAGGTGTCTGGGAAGGTCTGAGGGTATTTGCTGGTTTCTTCTTGCTGCTTGCAGTACAACGCGAGCAGATAGTTTCACCGAAGGAAGATATTTCTTATAAGAAGCTAGGACCTCATGGTCTTGAAGACTCCTAGTTTCTAGAACACAAATGACATGAAATTTAAGAACTGGCTTCTAAGCAAAGAGCAAATCTAAGACTCAGAAAACATAGTCTAAAGCAGGCGTTAGCAAACCAGAGCCCAAGGACCAAAGCCGGGTTGTTGCCTATTTATGTGTGGGATGCAAGCTACAATGCAATCTTTTACAGTCTGAAATGGTTGGAAAAAATAAAGAGAAAATGACTTTGTGACATGGAAGATTACATGAAATGCAAATGTTAGTGTCTTACTGGTAATTTTATTGGAACCCAGCCTCCCTCACTCACATATTGCCTGTGACTGCTTTCCTATTACAAAGGCAGACTGGAGTACTGCAACAGAGACCTTGTGGCCTGCAAAGCCTAATATATTTACTCTCTGATCTTTTAACAGAGAAATGTGTAGACCCCAGTCTAAATATAAAACAAAATCCTTTGTTAAGACCATAGCCATAGCCCAGAAACTTCAACTGTTCAAACGAGGCTCCTGAGGAATTTAAAGGTGGTGTCTCAGCAGACGTCCACAGGAAAATAAGCTGGTCTCCAAATGATCTGTGGGTGTGGCTCCTGTCTAATGGGAGTGAACCCATAGGAGATTCACAGGAGATTCACAAATATTTTAAGAGAAATAGGTTAAGAGAAACACAAGCCTGGATTGATAGGTACCGTGATATTCTACAAGGAAAAGGCTTTTGGATTCCCACATTTCTACTAGGAAAAAGAAGGCTGAGAAAATTACTTAGCCACAACCCCATGCGACCGTTCATGAAAAAGGAAGGATGATCCAAAAGGCGGAGTCAAGACCGTGGAGAATTATTACCAGGCCCACAGTTCTAACCTAAGAACTCCCAATGTTTGTCCAAAGCTTTTTTGTCAAAATGTTTGTCAAAGCTCTTCCGGACTGGTGCCCCCTGTGCCTCCTGTATCCTCTCTGGACAGCAGAGCTCACGGTGGCCATCCTGTACCTGTCCTACCACTGTGTTCGAGAATGGGCAGTAACCAGTCTCTCTGGTTCACAGTTCTCTCCCGTCTCTAATTACAAGACCTGCACTCAAGGTGTCGTACTCTAGGAATTACAACATTCAGCCTCATTTGCCCCTAGATGGGATTTGGATGACAGCATCCCAGATTCTGAATGGATATTGTAGAAGTGAGGGTCCTGGGGAAGCCAGGGAGGGGGTGAGCATATTTTCCATGTGGCAGGAATATAAACAATCTGTGCCAGGAGGTGCATAACGGTGGTTTTAAATGTGTTCACAAATTCCTCGTCACTTCTCCCTTTGAGAGGTGGTGTTTACAAGCCACACCATCCCCCCAATCAAACTATGAGTTGGACTTAGAGACTTGTTTCAAGAAAACCGAACAGGGCCGATTGTCAGTGTGTGGCTCAAGGCTAGGTCATAAAACACACCGTGCCTCCTCCTCCTCTTTTGGGTCACCGGCTCTGAGGGAAGACAGCTGCCCTGTTATGAGGGCACTTAAGCGGCCTAATGGAGAGGCCAACAAGGTGAGGGACTGGCCCACAGCCGTGAGAAGGAGCCATCTTGGAGGCAGGCCATCCAGCCTCAGTTGAGCCTGCGGAGACTGAAGCCCAGGGCAACATTCTGACCACAACCTCTTGAAAGACCCTGGCCAGAACCACCTACAGAGGCTGCTCACAGAAACTTTGAGGTTCTAAGTCTTTGTGGTTTTAAGGTGCTAAGTTTCAGATAATTTTTAATGCAACAATAGATAATACATCCTACATATAAAAATAAATATACAAAATATACCCTACTCAAATGCCACGTTCAATGTGGGTTATTTGGAATAACATACAAAAATTCTACATTGCAGAAAATGTTTATATTACTTCTACTTTGGTCTGATCTGATTCTTTTTATTTTTTTTTTTATTTTTTATTTTTTATTTAAAAAAAAATTTTTTTTTTCAACGTTTATTTATTTTTGGGACAGAGAGAGACAGAGCATGAACAGGGGAGGGGCAGAGAGAGAGGGAGACACAGAATCGGAAACAGGCTCCAGGCTCTGAGCCGTCAGCCCAGAGCCCGATGCGGGGCTCGAACTCACAGACCGCGAGATCGTGACCTGGCTGAAGTCGGACGCTTAACCGACTGCGCCACCCAGGCGCCCCGTGATCTGATTCTTTTTAAAAGAAACCTTTAATCTTGGAAAAATTTTAGATTTACAGAAAGGTGACAAAGACATTACATCATTCCCAAATAGCCTTCACTTAGTTTCCCCACATGGTAGCATCTTCCGTAACTCTGGTACAATGGTCAAAACAAATAGATTAACATAGGGTCATCGCTATTAACTTAACTCAAACCTTATTCTCATTTCCCGTTTCTCCACAGATATCTTTTTTCTTCCAGGATCTAATTCAGAATACCACATGCCTTTAGTGATTTTCACAGCCCGAAAATGAAGGAATTAAACGAGGCAGACTTGGTGGTTGCTCCACACATGTGCCGTATTTGTCAAACTGATAGGGCATGTATGGGAAACACAAGTTCCTACCACGCTGAAGGAGTGAGACGACTGAATCGCTGCCCTCAAAAAGAGATGTCCAGGCCCTACTTTCTAAAACCTGTGAACATTACCTGATTTGGAAAAAGGGTTTTTGCAGAGTTTTTTTAAGTACCTTGCAAAGAAGAGATTTTCCAGGATTATCCAGACAGGCCCTAAATGTAATCACAAGTGTGCTGATAACAGACACAGAGATGAAAGATGCAGAGAAGAGGAGGCCACATGAAGACAGATATAGAGACTGCAGTGATGGAGGAACACAGCCAGGTGAGGACCACCATGGGCTGCTGGCAGGCACCTGAGGCCAGGAGAGAGGTGGGAACAGATGTTTCCCCTGAACGCAAGAGAACGTAGTTCTTCCAATAACCTTGACTTCAGACTCCCAGTAACTTTTGTGGTTTTAAGGCAGTGAAGTTTGTGGTGATTTGTTACAACAGCCACAAGAAACTAATACAAGTAGGAGGCACCAGAGCAGCCCAGGAGCACATGCCATTTACTTGCATGAGACTTCTTTGTTAAAAGGTAAGACTTTCGGGGCGCCTGGGTGGCGCAGTCGGTTAAGCGTCCGACTTCAGCCAGGTCATGATCTCGCGGTCCGTGAGTTCGAGCCCCGTGTCAGGCTCTGGGCTGATGGCTCGGAGCCTGGAGCCTGTTTCTGATTCTGTGTCTCCCTCTCTCTCTGCCCCTCCCCCGTTCATGCTCTGTCTCTCTCTGTCCCAAAAATAAATAAACGTTGGAAAAAAAAAAAAAAAAAGGTAAGACTTTCTCCACCACACCAAAAATGCTACTCTAACTTTTCCCTCCCTGGTCTTAAATTCAATGCAATGTGGACCAATGGATAGATATTGGCTACTATCTACTACTATTGTCTGAAATGAGATTAATTTCTATGATCCTCCTCCAGAGAGAAGTAGCTGACTTACCTTTCTTTTGGCTTATCATCGGTCTTCCTTTCGTAAGTGGCATGGTCATGCCTTGTTGGATCATAACGTATGACATCCCTATGTAAACGACAGACAGGAATAAATTGGGAGAGAGAAATCAGAACATAATGCAAAAAGTTAATAGTAAATCGTTAAGTCGACATTGGAGCTATTCCAATTTTTTAGCAAGACAAAACCACACAACCAAAGAAGAGTGTCAGAATCTTGTTAGAGACAGTCATATTTTAAATTACCCAGTTTTGAGTTTCCCTGGATCTTTTTTTAACATTAAAAACTATTTTACACTTACTAAAATATGGATAAAACTGGATTTGCATAAAATATTTTAGGGGGGAAAGGTTGGGGAGGTGAGTAAAGGTATAGAAAGGAAAACTGGGGATGCCCAGCTGGCTCAGTCAGTAGAGCATGTGACTCTTGATCTTAGGGTGCTGAGTTCAAGCCCCACTTTGGGTGTAGAGTTTACATTAAACTGATAAGAACAGATACTACACTTGATCTTAGCCAAAAGGCCGAGAAGCGATGTAGAGTTTACATTAAAACAAAACAAAACAAGGGGCACCTGGGTGGCTCAGTTGGCTAGGCATCCAACTTCAGCTCAGCTCATGATCTCGCAGCTCATGAGTTTGAGCCCTGCATCAGGCTCTCTGCTGTCAGCATGGAGCCCATTTCGGTTCCTGTCTCCCTCTGCCTCTGTCCCTCCCCAGCTCATGCTTTCCCTTTGTCTCAAAAATAAATAAAAACATTAAAAAAAAATTAAAACAAAAAAACAAAAAAAAGAAAAGAAAACTGGTCACATGGTAGTGATTGTAGAAGCTGGTGTATAAGGAACACTAGTCTTTCCAAATTATGTGTTTAAAATTTTCTGTAGTATAAACTGCTACATTTATAAAGTTTCACAGTATTTATTTATTTAATTTATTTATTTATAAATGTTTATTTATTTTTGAGACAGACAGAGACAGAATGTGAGTGGGTTAGGGGCAGAGAGAGAGGGAGACACAGAATCTGAAGCAGGCTCCAGGCCCTGAGCTGTCAGCACCAGAGCCTGACACGGGATTCAAACCCATGAGCCGTGAGACCATGATCCAAGCCAAAGCCGGACACTCAACTGACTGAGCCACCCAGGCGCCCCAATATTTATTTTTTAAAGCAGGCTTCACCCCTAGCACAGAGCCCAACATGAGGCTTGAACTCGCGATCCTGAGATCAAGACATGAGGTGAGATCAGGAGTTGGATACTTGGGGCACCTGGGTGGCTCAGTGAGTTGAGTGTCTGACTTCAGCTCAGGTCACAATCTCTTGGTTTGAGTTCGAGCCCCGCATCAGGCTCCGTCCTGTCAGTGTGGAGCCTGCTTGGGATTTTCTCTGTCTCTCAGCCCCTCCCACATTTTCTCAAAAATAAATAAAGGTAAAAAAAAAAAAGTTGGACACTTAACTGAGCCATGCAAGTGCCCCTACAGTTAATATTTAAATCACTGTCCAGCTGCTTCACTAATGGAAGCAATGCTGTTGTGACATCTAAGTACATAAACAGAAAAAATTTAAGATTAGTTTCCTAGAGTGAACCTGGATCAAAGAGAAGTATATTTTTAAGGGACTGATACATACTGCCAACCACACTCCCCAGAACATTTACAATGGTCTACTTTTTTTTAAATTTTTTTTTTTCAACGTTTTTTTTTTTTTTTTAATTTATTTTTGGGACAGAGAGAGACAAAGCATGAATGGGGGAGGGGCAGCGAGAGAGGGAGACACAGAATCGGAAACAGGCTCCGGGCTCCGAGCTGTCAGCCCAGAGCCCGACGCGGGGCTCGAACTCCCGGACCGCGAGATCGTGACCTGGCTGAAGTCGGACGCCCAACCGACTGCGCCACCCAGGCGCCCCTACAATGGTCTACTTTTATACAGAGTGCAATAAGGCATTTATGTCAAAGGAAAATAGGATGGAATGGGATGGTACATAAACCATACTTAAATTTCTTAGCGGCTACTGATCCTTTGTGTGTAGAATCGCTGAGGGTGGTTTGCAAAACACTCTGCACAACGTCCAGAGTTTTGAGCTTCTCGGCAGCAAGCTCTTCTTCCTCGGCAGTTCTGTTGCCGTTTTCCTCTAAGAGGTAAAAGGGTAATTAACAATCTCTTGGCAAACATTACCTGAGCAGTCTCAACCATCAAACATTTACAAGTACCTAAACACGGGCAAAGCACATTCAGACAGGCGAAAGAAGGGCCAAACCCCACCTTCCTAGCCTTCCTGTCCCCACGCCCCTCAGTGCCACAGGGAATCCAGAAGTCTCATGACCAACAAATGAAAAGTCCCATTCTTGTTTGTAATTATGAAAACATAATTGCATTTAATGGCTTTCAGTGGCAACTCAAAAATTCTAAGGTAAATATTGAAAATGTAAGAGCAAGATATTAATTACAAAACTAAAGTAATTAAACTTTTTTTTTTAACATTCTAAAAATGTTATTTAAATTACACGTAAATCTAAAAACAGAAGGTAGTGAAAGATGGCACTGAGAAAAGAACAGTCAGGAGCAAAGATGACCCACATTTGGGAAATGCCCACGTACAAGAGAAGGCTAAAGCCACAGGAACCTACCTACCTACAGAACCTCGGGAACCAGGAACAAGAATTGGGAGAAAACAAGGGAATTTTTGGTACAAAGGGAGCAAAGAGAGGACATCTCAAGTCGGGTGGTCGACAGGGACAGACACCATGGGCAGGCCGGCGAGGCCGAAGCCGAGGAAACACCACTGCACTGAGTGGGGTTGCTCACTGCTGGGAGGCTCCACAAGTCAGAAGAGTGTCGTGTGGACCCAGACCCAAGAGGCAGAGGTTCCGAAAGCAACCTCCACATGCAGCGCTAAATGCAGGCCAATTTGCTCTGCCCGCTCCCGCCTCCTCAGGGAAGTGCTCGAGCGGCTCTGACGGGCACGCTGATGTGGACCCTGCAGAACCTGCTCTCCAAACCCTGGTTTCCAGAAGCGTTTCTGGCACAGGACAATCACCTCAAAGAAGAGAGGGTCAAAGCAAAGAGTGCATTTTCAATAAAAAGCTGTGGGGGATAAGCTTAGGAATCCCCCGGGCTTACAACAATGGGTTGACAAGGCATAAAGAAATACAAAGTCATAAAATGCTCACACCCGAGTATGGGTAAACCAGATTGGCACCCCAAGAATAAGGGGGTGCAAACACCCCGAGAATAGGGAGGCACAAAGGTGCCAGGAATAGGGAGGTGCAAAGGCACCCCAAAATAGGGAGAGGGTGCTAAGCCCCCCAAAATAGAGAGAGGCAAAGACCTGAAATAGAAACGGCGCAAAGGTGCCCAACACATAGAAACAACAAGATTAGATATTCAGGGTGAAAGCACCCCAAATTTAGTACTATAGCAGAAAGCTGTTTTCATAGGAGAATAGGGCCAGGTTAGGCACATTGGTGAATTGGACTTTGGACCACTGCGATGCAGGCAAAGCAGCCCGGAGTGGAGATGGTTAACAAAAGAAAAAGTGTCTTGTCAACCCTGAAGTTATTCCCTCTATCTATCTCATCCCCTAGGCTAGCTAAGATAAACAGAGGTGCTACCTCAGGCCTGCTGTAAACAACCTTCAACCTGACTGCCCGGCGCCAGGATTTGGTTTGTATTAACCCAAACCCCTATCCACGAATATCTTCAAGACCCCTTTCTCTCATGGCCACCAAGTTAATGTTCACAGATTCATTGTCCCTTTGTGCACGTCCATCGCCATGTTTGTAAGGCTTCTGATCCTAATAAAAATGGGGCAAGGACCCTTACTCGGGGCTCTTGTCTTTTCCCCGACATTACCCATCTCTCGCTTTAATCCTGCGTCCACTCTTCTGCTGACCAAAAGAGAACTTTGTTAGAGTCTACGATAAAAAGCCAACCGCTTCTGATTCAGATGCAATTTAGAATGAAAAAGGTGGGTATGGCGACTCGGAAGCTGGTAAGGTGGAAGGAATGGCCCTGTCAGCAGGAGCACACCCCTGAGAAGGGGGGACAGCAAGTATGAATGGTGAGGCCCAAGATTAACTCAGGAAGGACAGAAATGCGCCGTGAGGACAGAGAGGTACAGAGACCCGAGAGGGAAGTGGGGGCCTCACTTGAAGTGACCCTCCTCCAGGCCAGGTGGGAGGAGAGGGTTTTCTCGAAGGATAAGATGGAAACTCAAGCACAGAAGGTCTTGTAGAAAAAGTCTGGAGCCACTGCTGAGAAGAAAGTCAGAGATCGTCACTGCTGCCAATGTGCCCACACTGGGACGAATGCAAGCAGACTGGCACTTGGTGGGGTGCTGCTTCTGAAGGACCTGCACCCAGCATGCACGCTGGGCGGAAGACCAATGCTTTTGTTTCTAGAAAGCCATGTGGGACTTAACCATCTTCCCCAACCTTGCCAGGACCTACCAAACTACGGTCAGGTAGGGCCCATCCTTCTCCCCTGTGCCAGGGACAGGGCAGAGGAAGACGGGGTCTCTCCTGTCCTTTCTGGCAGCTTAATATATACCAACAAGTTCAAGGAGTACTGAGTAAGCAACAGTGGGTCATGGGCCTCACACCCGGAAGTCTTGGGGTGCAGGCTCCCCACATGGCGAGCAAAGGGGCCAGACCAGACGATTCCCCAGGGAGCCCCAGCTCTGACACAGGACGGTTCGGACAGTAGGTGTTTACCTTCCCGTTCCTCCTCACTGTCACTTTCCAGAAATCGTGAGTCCATGCGGAATCTGTCATCGGTGCCGAAGTGAGACTGTAAGTCCATGAGCTACACAGACACACAGATAATCGATAGCCATGATCCAAGACAGTGCTTCCCCTCCCTCCCCTCACCCTCAAATTCACGTTAGTGTTTGCATAATCTCACCACCCACGAACCCATCAAAATGAACACCGAACACTGG
Organism: Herpailurus yagouaroundi; assembly: GCF_014898765.1. Classification (NCBI taxonomy): domain Eukaryota; kingdom Metazoa; phylum Chordata; class Mammalia; order Carnivora; family Felidae; genus Herpailurus; species Herpailurus yagouaroundi. Next base: position 22,794,372 of record NW_024412430.1, on the reverse strand, counting down.
GGAGCAGATCTGGGTCAGCCTGCACTTACGCAGATTTAACAACTGTGTCAAAAACATGGACGTATTACAGGTGTATTTTCAGCCTTTACTAACCTTCCGCCCAGCTCTGCCCTCAAACTGAGGTTTAATTCTGAACCTGTGGCTGTCATCTTCGGAGTCGGATTCCTCATCCTCACTGTCAAACAGCTTCCCAGATGCTCTACTCACAGACTCCTGGAACAGATGCAGACAGAGTTTATTAACAACCGAGACAATCTGCAATTCCTTCTTTTAAAAAAAAAAAAAAAAATTTTTTTAAATGTTTATTTTTGAGACAGAGGGAGACAGAGCATGAGCGGGGGAGGGTCAGAGAGAGAGGGAGACACAGAATCCGAAGCAGGCTCCAGGCTCTGAGCTGGCAGCACAGAGCCTGACGTGGGGCTCGAACTCAATGACCGTGAGATCATGACCTGAGCTGAAGTCGGATGCCTAACTGACTGAGCCACCCAGGCGCCCCTGCAATTCCTTCTTTACGTAATCTTAAGCCCACACTTAAGAACCAGTAACCCAGATGCCTCTCCCAGGAAAGGCTGGACAGTCAGAATGCAAAGTCCTGACTCCGTGACATTGACTTGGCCTCTTGCTTGGCTCACTAATGTCGAGGCTCCCAGTGCAGTCTGGATTGGGCATGGGGGTGTGGATGTCATACAGGACACACTCTACAGGGTGTCACTAGGACTGATGTTACCTGGCAGACAATGTGGAAGGCAGGTTCATGTGGGGGAAAATCTGTAAGGTCCCCGGTGTCTGTGTGTGGTAGCCTGGGGAGCTCTGGGGCTACTGTGGCTCTGGAGGATTTTACACTGAACCTGGCAGTTGTGAGGAGGTCTTGGTCTGCAGTAGGCAGAAACGGATCTGCAAGAGTGGTGAATGCCCATGTGGACTTCCTGAGATACTTACTTTTACTGGCTCCTCTCCTGGGTGGCTTTGCCCCCGAGTTGGTGTCTCCTCTGTGTCGCTGTCAGAACCAAAGATGATGTGTGTTGGCTTGTCCTCTGGATGGCCATCCTAGAGAAGTCAACAAGAGCTTTACACCTGCAGATAGCCCCTCTTTCCTTCCCCGGACAAGGCCCCTTCTCATCCCACTTGTTTCCCAACAGGCAAACTTAAAACTTCTTCCTCTCTGTGTCCAGTTGGTCCAGTGGACCTTCTTGGCATCTTTTAAATCTATTCCCACTGTCACGGCCCTGGTTCTGGCTCATGACCTCCCAAAGATTCTCCAGTTCCAGATTTGTCCCATTTCACTTGTTTGTCATAGCCCGAACAATCTTACCCAGATAGAGGCCGGCAAATATTTTCTCTAAAGAACCAGAGAGTAAATATTTCAGGCTTTGCAGACCACATATGATCTTGGTCCTGTATTCTTCCTTTTTGAACTTAAAAAAATTTTTTTTTAATATTTATTTATTTTTGAGAGAGAGAGAGAGAGAGAGAGAGAGACAGAGCATGAGTAGGGGAGGGGCAGAGAGAGAGGGAGACACAGAATCCGAAACAGGCTCCAGGATGTGAGCTGTCAGCACAGAGTCCGATGTGGGGCTCAAACTCACGGACAGTGAGATCATGACCTGAGCTGAAGTCGGATGCTCAACCGACTGAGCGACCCAGGCGCCCCTTTTTTGAACCCTTTTAAATGTGAAAACCATTGTCAGCTTGGAGACTGTACCAAAACGGGATGGATGGCCTGCAAGCCATGGTTTGCTGATTCCTGTTCCGATATATACACAACTAATCTTCACTCTCTTCCTTTCTAGCCACAGAATAAAGTCCAACCTCCACAGCCTTTTGCAACTTGCCCTGCTTCTCTCGAGTACCCTTGTCCTCTGTCTATTCGGCTATAGTGGCTGCCAACGCTCACTTTTGTACAAACTGCTCCCCTCCCACGGAACCCCTTCCCTCTCCCTTCCCACCCTCCTACTTCTGCCCAACCAGTTCTCACTGATCCTTCTACCTCAGAGTCCATTCAGGCTGAGGGAGCCCCCACCCTTCCCCCTGGCTGATGTGTGCTGCACCTCCTTGTACTGAGGGTGCATGGGCACTCTTCTCTCTGGGTCCTGGGGCACTGAAACGGGATGAGACAATGACCACCAGAGGCAGGGACCAAGACCCTCATTCCCTAAGTCTAGCACTTCCTGTGAAGGCTGGGACTTTGCAGATGCACATAGTTGTGCAAAAAATGCATAAAGCCTCATTAGAGTGAATTTTAGTGAGACATAAACCACTGGCAAGTGACTTACACGTGAAGTCGGACATGTTAGGACACATCACTGACCTATAGTAGTTAAAGCTTTTAAAAGAAAAGAAATCAGGAGGAAAACTTTAGATTAAAACAAATTAAGAATATTTTCAGTAAATAGTTTAATCTCAATTTCTCTGGTCTATGCTAAAAACAAGGTGACCAAATCTTCTAACACAAGGGACACAACATGGAACAGGTCGGTGCTGGGACAGAGGCTCTGAGGGGCACGAGGATCTTCGCTGGAAGGAAGGGTAGCCTCGTGGTGTCCACACTGGGCACGCACTCACCAAATCTGCCAGGGCGTTATGAACCAGCTGCTTCCGCACTTCTTTTGCCTTCCGCCTTTCCTCCAAGGCTGCCAAACGTTTCTCGTTATCGTCAGTATGCTTACCCTTAGCGGGCAAGCCTGACCAAGCGGTTACAGGAAGTGGGGAGTCCGTGCTGCTGCCCTGAGCGGCTCTCCTGGAAGAGCCCTCCAGTGCTTTCCCAGGGGCCATGTGGCTGCTCCTTCCAGAGCCCTCTCTTGTCTTTCTGGTCCCGTGGTAACTGTCTTTATCAAAGCCGATCCTGGGGGTCTTTATACCAAGACTTAAAGATTTCTCATCTTTTAACGGCAACAGACTAGAAGTAGGACTTCTACTTCCCCTCTCCGAATTGCTTGGGGATACCATCTTGCGATCCTTGCTCTCAAAAGTGGATTGTCTCTTTTCAGGCTGCATTTGGTTTGGGTCACTTGCCTTCTTTGCATGCTGGAGAGGAGTTAGTTCGCTTGGTGAGTCATTAGCGCATGGGGACCCCTTTCCTGTGGGCAGGCCACTGGGATCACGTTTCAAGGAATGCTGATCTTTATTTGTATCCTCAGAGGCCACTCTGTCTTTCAGGGTTTTTTTTACTGATTCCTTTCCATAGAGACAGCGTACCCCCTTGAAAGCCTGGAATTTCGGCTTTAGGCTGTTTTCCTTTGGTTTCTGTTTTCCATGGGTGTTTTCTTCTCCTTCTAGGAGGGCGGCCACTATCTCCGCAGGCTGGATACACTGCTGGCGTCTGTGGAGTCCACCCCGAGTCCTGTGGCTCTTGGAGGCCTCGTCACACTTGGCGGGGGTTTCCTGGTCACCGCTCTCAGGGTCATGTCCTGGAGCCTGCAGGTCACTGCCAGCCAGCTGTTCCAGATCAGTTAAAGTGAGACTCACACGACGGCAGTTTCTCATCAGAGCATTGTACTCCTCATCTTCCTCAGACCCACTGCATTCTGACACAGAGCCCACATCTTCACAGCTGTTGGAGTGGGATGTAGCCCCGGGACTGACGGCTAGTTCCGCGTTGGTTTTTCTGTTTTGGGCTTCAACAGAGTGATCAGAAAGCTCACAGTTTTTTCTATTTTTCAAAGCTTTCTTGTGTACAGACGTTTCCATTTGTGAAAATTCTGTACTGCTTTTGACCTCACTGGGCTTTTTTCTTGTTGCAATGATCTCATCTGTGTCTCCTGAATCATAGTTGCAATCGCTTCCTATGACATGGTCTTCACCAGCCAGGCAAGAGGCATCACCTAACCCTGGTAAAGAGCGCAGTTTGCGAACATCTGGTTTGAAATCACCCCTTACAACGTCGAAGGGCTCGTTTGCAGATTCATCTATTGACGACCGCATAGTTTTCTCCAGGCTTTCCTCTCTTGCGATCAGTAGTCTTATTTCTTCTTCGGAATGTGTATCATCATCAGACATGTGATTTCTGTTCCTGGTAGTTCCCATGCCAGAAGTCTGAACAAATACATTTTTAAGTTTCTGGCTATGAGAAGCAGGTACACGCAGTAACGGAGGAGTAACAGGATCACAGGGTGTTTCCTGTGTCACTTCTTGCTGTAGGGGCTGCAGACTCCCCGGAACCCTGCTGGGTCTTGCTCTTACAGCTGGAAACGCAGCACATGCCTCGTTCTTCTGCACTTTGATCCTCTTCCTGGGGGGGCTGTGAGCGGCAAAGAACTCCCCTCGTCGCTTCTCACTCATGGGATCATCCCCTCCTTCCAGTTCCCAAGTGAGGTGGGACACAGGGGTGACATCTGTGACATCGTCCCCGATCTTCTTTAAGTTGTGACAGTATTTTGATGGGTCATACTTCATGATGTCACCAAAAGTCAAGGAATAAAACAGAGGCACTAGGTTTTGGGAAAACTTAAGAATCTGGTGAAGCATACTGAGTACTGTGCAATCTTAAGGCGGGTCACTTACTCAGAGCCAATCCTCTTTTTCCCATCCAAAAGAACGAGCCCTTCACTCAGTGACCTCAGGGTCTGCGGAACTGAGCTTTACACAGCACGTCCAGAGTTAAATCCGAGTGCCACCACTGTTAGGCAGCAGAAATGGCAAACCCATTCAGGTTACATAGCAGGCACAGGGGCCACACACTGTTTTCTGTAAATCTGAGAAATCCATCCACTGAGCTGATACTGTACAGTCGAGTAGAGAGGGGTACCCAGTGGGGCATGGCCAGCTGCTGCAAAGCCTTTACTCTCCACTCCTCTCGACCATTCCTGCCTTCTCAGTACTGGCTCATCCCAGCTCTGATCTTCTCAGCTCAGGAGCATCTATCCCACATCCCGCTCACTCTGCAGGGCATCCCACAGATCTTTATCAGAAAGCCAGTGGGGCACCTGGGTGGCTCAGTCGGTAGAGCATGCCACTCTTGATCTCGGGGTATTGAGTTCAAGCCCCATGTTGGTGGTAAAGATTATTAAAAACAAAAACAAGGGGCGCCTGGGTGGCTCAGTCGGTTGACTGTCTGACTTCGGCTCAGGTCATGATCTCACAGTTTGTGAGTTCAGGCCCCACGTCGGGCTCTGTGCTGACAGCTCAGAGGCTGGAGCCTGCTTCAGATTCTGTGTCTCCCTCTCTCTCTGCCCTTTCCCCGCTTGTGCTATCTCTCAAAACAAATAAATGTAAAAAAAATCCAAAATAAAAAAAAAATTTTTAAAAAGCTAGTAATTCTTTCCAGGCCTGTTTTGTTGCTAACACAGTCTAGAAAGATTCTAGCTAGTGTCAAAGTGCTGTGATGACAGCTAGCACATGCTGATTAACTAAAACCTGTGAACAGGCAAACGTAAGCTGCCTTTAGCATTTAGGAACTACTGAACGCCCGCCAAATGTGTGAGGTGTGCTGGGCAGCGTCTGCTGTCTCCAGCTCCACACCGCCTGTCCTTCAATACCCTCCTCTTTGCTGTCAGCTGCTGCCACTCGTGGAGGGCTGAGAGGAAGTCTGCTTTCCCTGACGTTAGGGCCAGCAGCAGGGAGAGCAGAAGCAGCTGTGGCCAGTTGTCCGGGGGCCACAGTGGCACAGCGGCTGTGAGCAACGAGGACATACCTGTACTTCTCTAGCCCCGGGGTGGGGTGCTGTACTGCGGTTATTACCTTCGGACACTCTGACTGCCAGCTGCTTGCTCCTCCAGCACTTTTTTAAACCAGTGTATGCACTGCATCTGCTCTGAAATACCCGGAGCGGCTTCTGTTTCCCTGACCGACCGGCACGCGGGTTACTGCTAAAGAATACACAGGTGGCACCCTCTGTCCAGAAGTCCGGGATGCTAGGAATTCAAGGTCCTGCACAAGCTGACTGCGTTTCCTCAAGGGAACAGGCATCCGCGTTTACTCATCCAGGATCCACACTACTTCGGCACACACCAGTCTCCTGCCTGTCCACACGCTCCTAACTACTGGTCTTCCTACCACTTTCTATTAATGCAAACCATACCTCACTTCCTCCGAAACCTTCTTTAACAATGGCCCGAGCCTCCACCCCCCCACCCTGCCTTCTTTAGCGCCTTTGGCAATGGCTTTGAATCCATATCAGACAAGGAGGATATGAAAGTTAATCCATAAAAGTGCTTCTTTGAGTGTCATTCACTAATATAAAACCTCTCATTGTTTCAAACATGCAAGTGGGTAGGTCTTACCTTGCCCAGAAATTGAGAACATAAAAACTGTAAAAAAATAATCTAAGATTTACTGACAGAGGCAGTGAAATCCTAATGTGATGAAGTGAACTTTTGCAAGTATCCATTGCTGAGGTAAATACTAATCACTTTGAAAGGCTGTTTGCAAAGGATATCTTACGTTTATGTTGATTCTTTAGGTGAAGGACTGGTAATACTCTTCCAAATTTACTCACAATCCAATTCTAAAAGAAAAAGAAAAAGGAATACGTTTACTGTACACGTCACAAACAGAAAAGATTAACCATATTGCATAAACACTATAAAAAAAATCAAACTCACAGTGGGCCGTGATTACTGTTGGGTTTTGTTTTTGATAATGAAACTGGAGTTCTCAAAAAAAGTGTTTGGGGAAAGAAAGAAGGAGAAGCAGGACAGCCATCGGTCCCATACACACCACGTGGGATGCCAACAGCTAACAGTACGCATTAAGAAGGCAAAGTTGGGACCTGCCTGTACGCCTCACCACCTATGTATGTCCCTTGGGAGACCCACCTCCACTTTTGATTTCTTTCTGTAAAATGAGGGAGAACTGTGCTCATCCGAGAGTTGTAAATGCACACTGAAAACCCTAAGCACTGCCTATATTAGGTGCCTCAAATCAAGGGAAAAAGCAGCCATTCTAGACACGACAGTCGCAGTCACATGGTCTCAGGACTTGGTGCCTGGGCAACTTGGGGTTGCCAGTGGACACTCACTTTGTGCCCTGGCACTTCGGTCCCTGGCACAGCCTTCACATGGAAATCCACCACACCCATCTTCTCCAAGAAGTTGGTGTTGCCTATCGTTGATTTTTCTTTCTTTGCTTTTGCTTCTTCTCTCTCTTGGGCCAATCTGAATCAAAGAAGATACAAATAAGAGTTAAAACAACCAACCATGTATTGACAGTGTTTTATTTTACTACTGTAAACTTGTTTGACTTTATGTAATCATTTAGGATCTCTCACTTTTCCCTTTCGGCTTACTCACTATTGGCATCTTATTCACCCTCAACCCCTTCACTCTTCTTCAGGAGGAAGGGGTGTCTTTCAGAGCCCAGTCTGCCAAGTCTTGATTATTTCTACACTTAGAGGGAGAGAGAGAGGGAGAGGGAGAGGGAGAGGGGGAGAGAGAGGGAGAGAGAGAGAGAGAAGTGGGGCTCGAGCTCACTCAATGTGGGACTCGAATTCACGAACTGTGAGATCATGACCTGAGCAAAAGTCAGATGCTTAATGACTGAGCCACCCAGGTGCTCTATTTCCACACTCTTAATGAAGAGAATACAGAATGCCATCTCAACCTTCCAATTCAAACTCCCCTACCTTACTCAGGCCTGGGCAGCTGCATTGACCAGTCCTCATCAGCCTCTTGCCCCTGGTCTGTTTCCTTTATGTTCTTCCTTCCATGACTGTCAGATTCATGCTCCTCAGGCATGCCTGCCCAGACACTCCACGCTCACCCTGCCCAGGACCAGGGCTCTAGTTCTAGCACAGAGTAGGCACTGAATTGCCCCTAGATCAAGTTCCATCACTACCCTGTTCACAGAGGCCCTGAGCTGAAGAACAAAGTCAAATTCTCACCTCTGTCACTAGACCAGTCCTTCAAAATATGCCTTCAGCATGCTGCTTGACACCTGTTTTAGACCCTGCCATTTCCCTGGCCTAGAACAATCTAGTCAACTCTCTTGGTTACTGCAGCTGTACATCCCTAAAATGTTTCCTATTTGGAAAGCTCCCAAACTGTACTCTTTTCTCCCTGACAATAATATCTTTAGAATCTTAAAATGCTCTAATGATTATTATACTGTCTTGTTCTTAAATCACTTGCAGAATTAAACCTATGCCTCTCATACAGGAACTTCCTATTTTCTTTGTGTCTTTGTATGGCACTCGCTTTAAGAACCAAAATCAACATAAACACTTAATAGTGTCTATTAAAATTTAAATGTACATAACCCTATCATACAACAACTCCCCTTCTGACAGGAACCCAAGGAACCCACGCACCGTGCAGCTGCCATCCTCCAAGGTCATCTCTTATGACGGGTAGAAATAGTCTAAATGTTCATCATGAGTGGGGGATAACCAGTACCTGTGGTATAGCCATTTTCTGAAACAGTTAAACAATCACTACAAAGAAGGGGGAAGATCTACATCATCACAGAAAATTGTGTGTAAAAAAATAAAATAGGTATACATTTACATGAGTTAAAACATACGTAAATGCATTGCATTATCTTTTTTTTTGGTGGGTCTGGGGTCATGGGGAGTCACAGTTCAAAGGGACTTTAGCTCTACTTGTAACGCCTAAATTTGCTAGGACTGTAATAACATAGTACTTGACAGTTTCAAATCAATTAAGTGAATGTATAAAACCATTTACAATATAATAAAACACGGTTTAAATCCATGCCAAGCAAATCTTACCTGTGCAAAAAACTTTCTTTTGCTAGCTGAATTTGTAGTGTTCCACCTTTCCATTTTGTTTTATTTAAAACAGACATACCTATAAAGTAAAGAATCGTTATCCAAACACACGCCAGTGCTAAAATATATTGCAGCAAGTGATTTTTACAATTAGTACTAAGAAAAGTACACTTATCGATCAAAAAAAAAACAGAAGAAGTAAAGAAAACAAAGCCTGGGAGAAAAGGCCTAGGCTGTGGTCTCAGTTGAGCCACTCACCCCAAGAGTCCTTATGCTCCCTATTGCCCAGTGTTCCCTTCTGTTCCTGGAAGAACAGAATGAGGCAAATGTGTAAAATATAGCAAAATTTGTCACTCCTTCACAAAGTGATGCCAGGAACCTCTGGTAGATGACTGACATTTATTTACCATTTTATTGTTATCTCCCATGCTAAAACTAAAAAACAGGAGTATAATTTTCTAAGGTGAATCAGAGGACACTGAAACCCTGTACAGCTTTTACTTATCACCTCACAAATTATCACTATGTAACTTGCAAATAAATTAGCCACAAGTGACTACACTGTGTTTCAAATGCTATGCCCTAGTAATTGATTTTTCTCAATACCTGCTACCAGCTTCTTTAATAAGAACCACTGACAGAAGTTTCCATGTGGTAGGTACTACCACATGTAGTATGTAGTAATGTATTGGTTTAATTTCTGCAGTGATATTATTAGGTCAGCAGTATCTTTGTCATACATCAGATAAACTGGGGCTTCTAGTTGAAACAACTTGTCACAGGTTGCACAGCAGAACTGATGAGTTCTTTACCACCACTTATTTCTCACTGTACAAGAGAATAAATAAAAAAAAATTTTTTTTTTTTTTTTGCAAATAATAACACAGAAGGCTGATGGCCCTCTTTATTAGCATGTTCTCTTTTCAGTGTCTTTTGACTTTTTAGACTCAAGTAACGAGCATACGTTACTACATCAGTGGCAGTACCAATTATCTCTCCTTCCTACTTCATTGAAGGCCACGGTTTACCCTCAGCTTTACTCAACTTACTGGTAGAGATTTCATCTAAAGTCCTCTCCTAACAGTGCTTAATGACAAGAATTAGCTGCCTAAAAATGAACACATCGAGGAAGGGAGTATGGCATATACCCAAGGGCATATATGTCACAGGCAGTTCCTATGAAAGCGTGTCTCTTGCCCCAAATATTTGAGAATACCGTTTTTGAGCAAACCCAGTAGCAATGTGCTGCTATATGTCTGCTGACACCAGGTCGGATGGACCTAAACACATCCTGAATGGTAGGATACTAGAATTCCCCTGACCATGGCTATTCCTCTGGATGTCTTAAAAGTAGCTGTCGAGTTACACAATGACACGAAACGGCAAATAGAATACAAAGCATAGTAACAATCTTACACTTGTTCAGGTCTGCTTCTGCTAGTCTGATGTTGATATACGCAAAGACTTTCTGTGGATTTCCTAAAAAAAAACAAAAACAACAGAACAAAACAAAAACCAAACCTTCACCTCCTACCCAGAAAACAATGTAAAAATGGTTAAGTTTCTAAATTTAAAAAATGACTCTTGGAACTTTACACTTTCAAAGAAAAATCTTTATTTTTCATTGGATACAAAGATTGCATTTTTCTAAGCACGATTTTCAACATATTCCAAAAGAATTAAGAAAATAAATGTTAAGCAGTCAGTTAAACATTTTGCTTGTTGTGTGTTAGTGATATTCTATTTAACAGGACACCTTGGAAATATTAGAACTTTAGCTCTGAAAATTGAAAGTTGCATGTTTCAGAAAGCAGATGTTTTGGAATTTAGAATGCTATTTGATCCCAGAAATGTAATTCTGAGCAAGTTCCACATTTTCCATAACACCTTCAAGGCAAAGGGCAGAGGGATGGCATACACACAACAGTATCTTGTAATGAAATACTTTCAGTGTTCAAGGCTAACATTCACCTCCAGGGTTCCTTTATTTTGTGATATTGGTATGAATCGTATCTGCCTTTAACAACCCATGAAGGAGTATAAATTTACCTTTGTCATCTTTTCGTGTGATGATCTCCACGTCAGAAACTTCTCCAAATCTGCTGAACTGATTTTGTAGGTCTGCCCTGGAAATGTTCTGGCCAAGGCCGCCCACAAAAAGGCGCTTCACTTCTCTGTTGGCTTTCATGAATGCTGGGCATACACTTAGGGTGTTCTAATAAGAAAAAATTATTCTCTATCTGTGCAGGAGAATTCTTTCCCTTAGTTCTTCTCAAATCTAAAAAAACAAACAAAAACCAACAAAATGAAACAAACCAAACCGAACTACTTTCCCTGCAACTTCTACTTCAACTTGGTCACCTGGACCTGTGTTTCACTTTCTGTTGTCTTCCAAATTTCATCACTGGAGACTCTGCTCACGCCCTACATCCACATTTTCCACGAACACACTTTGGAACAACAACTCACACTCATACAGACACAGGTATAGGAAAATTCTTTCCCTCTAAATGACCATGATATTATACTCTAGCCCCTTTCACTAATGCATATTCCAGGTGTTTTTCTTTTATTCATACACACATTCACTGTAACAAAAGCTGACAAAAATGGGATGGGGCAGGTTAATATGCTACAGGATAAAAAGCTCTCCATCCTGGAGCTTCCCGGTCATATGAGATGTACACAAATGGCAAAACTACAACGTTACGTCACAACACAAGCATCTGCAAAGCGCTGTTCAATCACAATGAGAGCAACCGATACCACAGAGAATACAGGGTTGTTGTTGCTGTTTTTAACACTGCCAGCGTTGTACAAAGTGGTTTAGATGAGCAGGACAGGTGAAGTCATTCTCCCATTAGGACAAATAGCGGCGAAGCCTCAGTAATAAACCAGATCTAATTTCAGAACCTGTAATTCTTAACGCATACTAGGGAACTTGTTGGATTAGAAGACATTCGGAAGAGTCTCTATTCCAGAATTGCTGCGATTTAAGGCCCATCCTGAGATCGTTCATCCCGCTCATCTCAGCTCCGACCCTGCCCTCCTGGATAAGTGACCCCTCCTACGCGCGACCCCAAAACTGCGCCCAGAAGCCCAAAGCACGGCTCGTGTTCCGGGCGTCAGCCTACATCTATTTGGTAGCCTCCCCCGTCCCCAGCCTGCCCACCCCAGTCTTCTCCCTCCCGGAGACCCAAAAACGGAAAGGGAAAGAGTGCCACACAACCCGGTCACTTCCAACGCCCCAAATCCCTCCTCACCACGCTGTCTTCCGCAGCCAGCGGCGCCCATGCCCCTAACTTCCAGTCACGTGTCCCAACAGGCACGTTCTGTAGTCCTTCCTACTCGAGTTCCAATCCAGGCTCCTAAGGTTCCGTTACCACACTCAGTTCCAGGGCGTTCCTTGTTTCCTTTGCGGTCCTCTGGAGTACTGCGGCGCCTCGCCCCTCTGCCCTCAATGTCCGCAAAGGACCCCAAACCGAAATTCTCTAATTCGTACTTTAAAGAATCCACGCCCTCGGTTCTTCGACTCTCTGCCTAGGACGGCGGAAGAGACAGCCGGGGGGGGGGGGGGGGGGGGGGGCGGGGGGGGGTGGACGTAGAGAGGCTCCCTGTCACGTGGCCCTGGCACCTCCTCTGCCGTGACGTATCGGCCGGGTTGTTCCAAGGTCCGCTAGCTCGGGGTGGACTGCTGCGCCCTGGGGCTTCGCTCCGGAGGCCGCCCGCCCTCTCGGAGCCCCGGGACTGCGGGGGGTCAGCTGGGGGCGGGGAGCGCCGCGAGGGCCACGAGCCCGGGAACCTGCGCGCGCCCGCGCGCTGGTGGCAGGCCCCGGGCCCCGCTCCCCCGCCTCCCCCGCCGAGCTCCGCGGTGGTCTGCGCCGGCAGCGCGCGAGGCTTGAAGCGCCCGACCGGGCGCGCAGTCCCTCAGGCGGCTTCCCGTCGGCGCCGCGCCATGGACGCTCGGCGAGCGGAGGTCCGCGCTTTGGAAGCCGAGATCGCGGCCCTGCGGCGCGCGTGCGAGGAGCCGGGGACGCCGGGGGAAGACACCTCGCGAGCGCGGTACGTGCCCTCGCGGGCCCCGTGGGGCGGACGGTCTCCTCCGCGGCGTTTCCCGAGCCCCGGGGGCTCCGCCGCGGCGGGGCGGGGGGTGAGGCCTCCGCGCCGAGGCCGCTGTCAGCCTGGCAGCGTCGGCGCGGGGAAGCTGCCTTCCTTGAGGCCCTGTTCTCTGGCGGACGAGAGCGGGGGGTCCCCCGGGCGGCGCGACGCCCTGTGCTTTCCCGGCGCCCCCCTCCTAGGCCTCTCTGGGACGGCCGTGCCGCAGGTGTTCATTCGCCCTGGTCGTGTGGCGGCTCCTCTGACGAACGACGGGGCTGAAAAGTACGTTGGCGGAAAGGAAACGAGCGAACGTAGCCTCGGGGCTGCGGTCAGGTGCCCGCAGGCCGGGAAGCACCGTCGGGAGGGGGGCGGGGGCGGCCCCGGGGCGTTTGGACCCCTGCATCCGCGGGCAGGGCGGACTGCACCCCGGCGCTGGGCGCGATGTCCCGGGCGAAGGGTGTGCGCCTGGGACAATCCGAAGAAGGCGCTTCTGTCAACCCTATTTTAAAGTCAGGGAAACTGAGGCTGGGAAGAGGTGAGGTAAGAGCTGGGCTGGAACCCAGAAATGTCATGTCAAAGCTCAGGTACTTTGCTTAAGGAAGGAGGAGAGAAAGGGTTAGTTATGTACGTACCTATGGTCTCAAAGTCACCAGCGGCTGGAAAGTAGAAAGTATCTTCATTTTCTCATTGGAGACTGGTTTGGCATAGGTGCCGAGAGATTTTCCAGAGATAATTGGACGGGGGTTGGTAGAAAATGGAAAGGAAGGGCGACGCGAAAGGGAACGTTCACAGGCGTGGCGGATGGGATCCTGAAAGTAAAGGAAGCTGTGGAGGGAGGCAGGTGACCAGGGAGCACACACGTTCCTCCACAAGTGAAGTTGTAAATGTCTTGAAGCCCCTTGCTACTCCAGGGGTGCTCCATACATTGGAGGCAGTAGCAGTACTTGGGAGTTGCATAGAAATGCAGATTTGGGGGACACCTGGGTGGTCAGTTGGTTAAGGTCATGGGTTAGAGCCCTGTTGGGGATTCTCTCTCCTCTCTGCTTTCTTCTCGCGCTCACTTTTTCTAAATAAATAAATAAATGTTTAAAAAAAAAAAAAAGAAGGGTGCTTGGATGTCTCAGGAAGAGTAAAGCTCAGGTGGTCATGATCTCTCGGTTCGTGGGTTCGAGCCCCACGTCGGGCTCTGTGCTGACAGCTCAGAGCCTGGAGCCTACTTTGGATTCTGGGTTTCCCTCTGTCTCTGCCCCTCCCCCACTCACGCTCTGTCTCTCTGTTTCTCAAAAAAATGAATAAAAAAAAAAAAGAAATAGAAATTTTGGGCCTACCCCCACCGGCTGAGCCAATCTGCATTTTAACAAGCACCCCACCCCAGCTGTTTTATGTATATTTAAAAGTTTGAGAAGCACCTTGTCATACTGTCGGGAAGAATGATTTCTTTACTGGCCACAAGATGTCGTTATTAGCTCAGGACAGTATGTAGACTGTTGATGTCATCTGTGCCTTCCCAAAGGTTGGGAAACTAGGAAGAGTCCAGATCGTGGAAAACATTACATGTTAGTCCAGGGTGTGACGTTTCTTTCTACTGTGGTGGAAAAGGAAGATGGGGACCTGTGTACCAAGCTGTGTGTGTGTGTGTGTTAAAATGTAACCAAATTTGCCATCTTGATGCTTTTTAAGTGTACAGATCAGTGGTATTACATACGTTGATAATGTGCTACTATGACCATCTTCTGTCTCCCTCTTTTCATCTTGTAGAACTGAAACTATAACCATTAAGCAGTAACTTTCCCATTCCCCACTCCCCTTAGTCCTTGGCAACCACTGTTCTTCCTGTCTCTATGAATTTGACTTTCTAAGTACTTCATACAAGTGAATTCATATGTATTTGTCTTTTTGTGACTGGTTTGTTTCACTTAGCACAATATCCTCAAGGTTCGTTCACATTGTAGCAAAATGCAGAATTTCCTTCTTTCTTCAGGCTGAGTAGCGTTCTCCTGTATGTATATACCACATTTTGCTTATCCTCTTATTTGTCAATGGACGTTTGGGTTACTTCCACAGTTTAGCTATTGTGAATAATGCTGCTATCAACACATATGTACAAATATCTCTTTGAAACCCTGCTTTTAATTCTTTGGAATATGTGGGGGCGGGGAGGGAGGGTAGACTTCCTTTTCCTTCAAAGGTCCTTGTAGCTGGACTAAGTCGAATTGACCCTAGACAGATTAACAGGAGAAAATCAAATTTAAAAGGCATATGTACAAGGATTCCACATAGACCTGGAAATTCCAGAGCCAGGGAATATGAGGTCTGTAAGTCATTCTGAACTAAGGAGAAGGGGCTAGGGGTCTGGGGCTTCAGAGCAAAGGAATACACTTCACAGGGCAATAAGAAAAGCAGATGTTTGGTTGTTAGATGTTTGCCCTACTATATAGGTGGGTCACTCAGGTAACATTTATCTGTTAATAACATTTACTCTGGGAAAGACCCCCAATTTAAGTTTTTCTGTGTGGTTAAAGGAGGACAAAATTTTTCTGGAGCCTATAGGGTCTTAAGTGCCTTCAGCACAAAATGATCCATATGCCACATTGCCACAGTCTTGGGGGGAGGTCTGTCCTTAACCCCTACAGATACGTCCCAAGAAGTGGAATTGCTGGATCCTTTGGTAATTCCATTTTTAATTTTTTGAGGACCTCCCCCATACTGGTTTCCACTGTGGTTGTACCATTTTATGGTGAGTTTTTGGGGTGATGGTGAGGTGGTCCAGAGCCAATGGCCAAAAAAAGAATTCTTGAAGACGTCTTTCGTGCAGAAAGGTGGTTTTATTTAAAGCATGGGGACAGGATCCATGGGCAGAAGAGCTGCACTGGGGTTGTGACAGATAACTCATTATATACTCGCGGTTTGGGAGGGTATCAGGGATAGAGTAAGTCTCCTTAAGTAATTTTGGAAGCAAGATTTCCCAGGACCTTGAGAGGTTAGCTGTTGCTAGGGAAACACCATTTATTACCGTTTAGTGAAAGCTCAGTCACGGGACCCTTCATATATATATCTGTGGCCATAAGCCTGGAGTATGATTGCTAGCATGTATCTTGGGGCAGTTGACATGAAGGAAGTTTACAAAGGAATTTTTATATGTTAAAGTAGACTTACAGGATCCTGGCGGTTGGGGTAATGTTAAGCTAAGATTCTCTTTTGCCCCCAGCAAAGTGTCATCATGGAGGCAGCTGAGCTCCTAGAGGGAGGTTCACTCTGCCGATTTCAAGGACTTGTAAATGGGATGTAGGCAGTAGGGGGATTTAATTTTTTATTTGCCTTAGTTTCCCACATCACCATGGCAAGCACTTAAACCCCTTTCCTTCGTTCTTGGGTAGCCAGGAGTGTCTGAGGAGTATCACACAGATCCCACCTGGGTTGGGGGTGGTGGTGCTGTTAGCCTGTACTTTGGCCTCAGCTTGCCCCACGCACCCTCATCATTTTACGTTCCCACCAACAGTCTACAGTGTTTCCAGATTGTCTACATCCTCACCAAGATTGTCTTTTTCCCCCTGGTTTTGGGGTTTTTTTGTTGTTGTTTTTGTTTTGTCTTATAGTAGCCATCCTAATAGGTGTGGGGTCAGTTCCCTAATGATTAGTGATATTGAGCACCTTTCTATGTGCTTATTGGCCATGTGCTTTTGTGCCAGTCTCAGCCCATCTGTAGCAATGCTATTCAATGGAAATGTCTGGAGCCAGTGTTCCCAGGGAACTTTCCCCATTCCACACCTATGTTACGAATGGATCAAACTCTGTGGTTCTTGTGATTGTAGGATGCCCTTCCTCAATAACCTTTAGGAAACTTTGAAGGAAAAAAAAGTTATTATTTACAAGCTCTAGAGTGCATAAGCAATGCCACGGGAGCCACATAACCAGGTCATTGATGCAGAGAGGGAGACAGAGACAGAGAATGAGAGAACAGGACTGGGGTTCTGCTTTTATTTGGGTTGAGGGTGGGGGCCTAGGGTTTCAATAGGGTTTCAAGGACTCACTCTCAACTGGTGAACTTAAAGCATAAGAGTAGGAATATAAAGTACAGGAAGAGAAAAAACAAGTGACCCAAGTGGTCAGGTTTTGAAATGAACTAAGATCTCTAAAACAAAGGGAAGGCAGTCTGGCTCTTCCATCCTGTGGTTTGCCAATGTGTCTCTGTTGGAGGTCACCTTCATTGAAGGGGATGCAGCAGACGCCTCTGCAGTCAAAGCTCACATTCAGCACCTGCATTAGAATAAGAGAAGCCAACTGTTGGGTCTTAAGCTATTATTATGTCCTCTTTGGAGAAATGTCCATCCAGTTTCCGTGCCCATTATTGAACAGGTTGGTTTTTGTTGTTGCTTTAGGAGTACTTTATATATTTTGGAAATTAAACCCTTATCAGATATGTGATTAACAAATATCTTTTCTCATTCTGTGGGTTGCCTTTTTACTGTCTTGATAGTGTCTTATGTTGTACAATTTTTAAAAATGTTCATGAGGTCCAGTTTGTCTATTTTTTTCTTTTGTAACCTGTGCCTTTGCTGTTATATCCAAGAAATCCTTGCCCTAGCCTATTTATGAAGCTTTTGTCCTATGTTTTCTTCCAAGAGTTTAGTTTTAGGTCTTACATTTAGATGTTTGAGGTAATTTTTGAATATGTTAGGGAAGGGTCCAACTTCATTCTTTTGTGGATGTTCAGTTTTTCCAGCACTATTTGAATGTTACTGACAAGCTTGTCAAAAATCATTTGATCATATATGTAAAGGTTCATTTCTGGGTTCTCTGATTCTATTACAGTCATCAATCTGTTTGTCTTTATGCCAATACTACACTGTTTTGATTACTGTACCTTTCAGTTAAGTTTTTTTTTTTTACTTTTTTTTTAAACATTTATTCATTAAAAAAAATTTTTTTTTTGCATTTATTTATTTTTGAGAAACAGTGAGACAAAGCGTGAGGGGGGGGGGGCGCAGAGAGAGAAGGAGACACAGAATCTGAAGCAGGCTCCAGGCTCTGAGCAAGCAGTCAGCACAGAGCCCGATGTGGGGCTCAAACCCACAAACTGTGAGATCATGACCTGGGCTGAATTTGGACACTCAACCTACTGAGCCACCCAGGTGCCCTGAAACGTTTATTCATTTTTGAGAGAGAGACAGAGCGGGGGAGGGGGAGGGGGAGGGGCAGAGAGCTGGAGACAAAGAATCCCAAGCAAGCTCCAGGCCTTGAGCTGTCAGCACAGAGCCTGACACAGGATTCTAACCCACACCCCACAAGATCTTGACCTGAGGTGAAGTCAGGTGTTTAACTGACTGAGCCGCCCAGGCACCCCTCCGTTAAGTTTTGAAATCAGGAAGTGTGAGTCCTCCAGTTTTGTTCTTTATCAAGATTATTTTGGCTATCTGGGATCCCTTGAGATTCCACATGAATTTTAGGATGGGTTTTTTTATTTCTGTAAAAAACCTCATTGGGACTTTGATAGGGATTGCATCTAATCTGTAGATTGCTGAGGGTAATATTGACATTTTAATAATACTAAGTTTTCCAATCCATTAACATGAGATGTGTTTCTATTCATATCAGTTTTTTTTTTTCAGCAATGTTTTATAGTTTTCATTGTACAAGTCTTACCTTCCTAAGGCAAATTCCTTCCTAAGGTTAGTTCCTAAATATTCTTTTTGATGCTGTTGTAAATGGAATTGTTTTTGTAATTTACATTTTTTATATTGTTCATTGTTGGGTTATAGAAATGCATCTGATTTTTGTATGGTGATTTTGTATCCTGATACTTTGCTAAATTCATTTATTCTAATGCTTTTGTTGTGGAATCTTGAGGGTTTTGTACATACAAGATTATACCATCTGTAAACAAAGATAATTTTAATTCTTTTCCAATTTGGATGCCTTTTATTTCTGTTTCTTGCTCACGTGCTCAACCTCGAGTTTCCAGAACCATGTTTAAGTGGTGAAAGTGGACATGCTTACCTTCTTCATATGTGGCTTTTATTATGTTAAGATAATTTCCTTCTACTCCTAGTGTTTTGATTGTTTTATCATTAAAGTGTGTTGAATTTTGTCAAATGCTATTTTTTTTAAAGTTTATTTTGAGAGAGTGTGAGAGAGCATGAGTGGGGGAGGGGTAGAGAGCGAGGGAGACAGAGGATCTGAAGCGACCTCTGTGCTGACGGCACGAGCCTGATGCAGGGCTCAAAACTCATGAACCACAAGATCTTGACCTGAGCCGAAGTCAGATGCTTAACCAACTGAGCCACCTGGGTGCCCCATTAATTGCTTTTTCTACATTAAGTGAGATAACCAAGTCTTTTTTTCCCTTCTTTGTGTTAATGGTGGTATATTACATTGATCAATTTTGTATGTTGAACCATCCTTGTATTCCAGAAATAAATCCTATGTGGTCATGATGTGTAATCCCCTTAATATGCTGCTTAATTTCATTAACTACTAATTTGTTGAGGATTTTTACATTAATGTTCATAAGTAATATTGGTCTGTAGTTTTCTTGGAATATCTTTATCTGGCTTTGGTGTCAGAGTTGTGCTGGCCTAATAGAGTAAGTTACAAAGTGTTCTCCAACTTTTTGGAAAAGTTTGAAAAGGATTGGTTAGTTTTTAGTTAAATGTTTGGTAGAATTCACTCTTGTAGTTATCGGGTCCAGGGCATTTATTTGTTGGAGATTTTTTGATTACAGATTCAACCACACTAGTTATTGGTCTATTCAGATTTCGTATTTTTGGGGGGTTTAATCTTGGTAGGGTTTGTGTTTCTAGGATTTGTGCCATTTCAGGTAGAGTATCCAATGTATTGGCATACAGTTTTTCATAATAGTATCATAAACTTTTTATTTTTGTAGAGTTGGTAATATCCCTGTTTTAATTTCTGATTTTAGTAATTTGAGTCTTTGTTTTTGTTTTGTTTTGTTTTTAAGTAAACTCTATGCCTGGTGTGAGGCTCAAACACATGACTCCAAAAATCAAGAATCCCATGCTCTACTGCTTAAGCCAGCCAGGTGCCCCTTTTCATTCTTTTTTTTAGTCCATCTAGCTAAAGTTTTGTTAATTTTATTGATCCTCTCAAAGAGCCAACTTTTGGTTTCATCTATTTTCTCTAATTTTCTGTTGTCTATTTCATTTCTCTCTGCTCTAATCTTTATTATTTCCTCTTTTTGCTATCTTTGGTTTAGTTCATTCTTTTTCTATTTCCTTGAGTTGTAACATTAGGTTATTTATTTGAGATCTTATTTTTTAATTTAAGCGTTTATAGCTGTAAATGTCCCCCTTAGCACAGCTTTTGATATGTCCCTTAAATTCTGGTATATTGTATTTTCATTTTGTCTTTAAGTATATTCTCATTTCCCTGTGGTTTCTTCTGGAATCTATTGATTGTTTAAAAGTATGTTAATTGCCACAATTTTGTGACATTTTCTGTTTTCCTTCTGTTACTGATATCTAATTTCATCCCTTTGTGGTTGGAGAAGATACTTTATATGATAAGTATGTTTTAAAATACATAGAGACTTGGAATGCCTTGGTGGCTCAGTCCATTGAGCATTTGACTCTTGATTTTGGCACAGGTCATGATCCCAGGGTTGTGGGATCGAACCCCTCATTGGGCTCCTCTCTGTGGCATGGAGCCTGCTTAAGAATTTCTCTCTCTCTATCCCTGTCTTCTTTTCTCCCTCTGCTCTTCTCCCATACTCACTTGCTCTCTCTAAAATAAAAAAAAAAAAAAAATACATTGAGGCTTAATTTGTTGTCCAATATCTTGGAAAATGGCCCATGTGCATTTGAGAATTTATACATGTCTGTTAGGTCTGTCTGTTGTTGGGTAGAAGGTTCTGTATATGTCTATTAGATCTAACTGGTTTAGTGTGTTGTTTTCACTACTCTGTTTCCTTACTTATCCTTTGTCTAGTTCTACCCATTATTGTAAGTTGGGGTATTGAAGTCTCCAACTGCTATTTTAGTTTCTTTTGAGGTGTAATTGATATATAACATTATGTTAATTTCAGGTGTACAATATAATTTGATATTTGTACGTATTGCAAAATGATCACCACACTAAATCTAGTTAACATCCATACACAGTTACAAGTTTTTTTCCTTGTGATATGAACTTTTTTCATTTTTTTTAATGTGAGATTATTTTAATAACTGATAACAGTGTATGTAATGGAATGTCATCCAGTGTATGTCATTATACTGTTTACATTTATGCCATGGAGACATATGTATTTTTTTAATAGTATGTAATACTTTATTTTTTTAATAGTATGTAAAACTTTTTTTTAAATATAATTTATTGTCAAATTGGCTAACATATAGTATGTAAAGTGTGCTCTTGGTTTTTGGGGTAGATTCCCGTGGTTCATCACTTACATATAACACCCAGTGCTCATCCCAACAAGTGCCCTCCTCAATGCCCATCACCCATTTTCCCCTCTCTCCCACCCCTCCATCAACCCTCAGTTTGTTCTCTGCATTTAAGAGTCTTTTATGGTTTGCCTCCTTCCCTCTCTGTAACTATTTTTTCCCCCTTCCCTTCCCCCATGGTCTTCTGTTAAGTTTCTCAAGATCCACATATGAGTGAAAACATATGATATATCTGTCTTTGAGTGACTTATTTCACTCAGCACAATACCTTCCAGTTTCCATCCACATTGCTGCAAATGGCAGGATTTCATTCTTTCTCATTACCAAGTAGTATTCCATTGTATATATAAACCACATCTTATTTATCCATTCAGTTGATGGACATTTAGGCTCTTTCCATAATTTGGTTATTGTTGAAAGCGCTGCTATAAACATTGGGGTAAGTATGCCCCTATGAATCAGCTCTCCTGTATCCTTTCGATAAATTCTTAGTAGTGCTATTACTGGGTTGTAGGGTAGTTCTGTTTTTAATTTTTTGAGGAACCTCCACACTGTTTTCCAGAGCAGCTGCACCAGTTTGCATTCCCACCAACAGTGCCAGAGAGTTCCTGTTTCTCCACATCCTCACCAGCGTCTGTTGTTTCCTGATTTGTTCATTTTAGCCATTCTGACCAGTCTGGTTTTAATTTGTATTTCCCTGATGATGAGTGATACTGAGCATCTTTTCTTTAAAAAAAAAAAAAAAAAAAAATTAATGTTTATTTATTTTTGAGACAGAGAGAGACAGAGCATAAATGGGGGAGGGTCAGAGAGAGGAAGACACAGAATCTGAAGCAGGCTTCAGGCTCCGAGCTGTCAACACAGCCCGACGCGGGGCTTGAACTCACGGACTGTGAGATCATGACCTGAGCTGAAGTCGGATGCTTAACTGACTGAGCCACCCAGGGGCCCCTTGAGCATCTTTTCATGTGTCTCTTGGCCATCTGGATATCTTCTTTGGAAAAGTGTCTATTCATGTCTTCTGCCCATTTCTTTACTGGATTATTTGTTTTTCGGGTGTGGAGTTTGGTAAGTTCTTTATAGATTTTGGATACTAACCCTTTATCTGTTTTGTCATTTGCAAATATTTCCCATTCCATCAGTTGCCTTTTAGTTTTCTTAATTGTTTCTTTTGCTGTGCAGAAGCTTTTTATCTTGATGAGGTCCCAATAGTTAATTTTTGCTTTTAATTCCCTTGCTTTTGCAGATGTGTTGAGCAAGAAATTGCTGCGGCCTAGGTCAAAGAGGTTGTTGCCTGCTTTCTCCTCTAGGGTTTTGATGGTTTCCTGTCTCACATTTAGGTCTTTCATCCACTTCGAGTTTATTTTTGTGTATGGTGTAAGAAAGTGGCCTAGTTTCATTCTTCTTCGTGTTGCTGTCCAGTTCTCCTAGCACCATTTGCTAAAGAGACTTTTTTCCATTGGATGCTCTTTCCTGCTTTGTCAAAGATGAGTTGGCCATACATTTGTGGGTCCAATTCTGGGTTCTCTATTCTATTCCACTGATCTGTGTGTCTGTTTTTGTGCCAATACCATACTGTCTTGGTGATTGCAGCTTCATAGTAAAGGCTGAAGTCTGGGATTGTGATGCTTCCCACTTTGGTTTTCTTCTTCAAGAAAGAAGGCTATTCAAGAAAAATTCAAGAACAATTGGCTCTTCTGGGTCTTTTGTGGTTCCATAAAAATTTTAGGATTGGTTGTTCTAATTTTGAGGAGACTGCCGGTACAATTTTGATTGGGATTGCATTGAATGTGTAGATTGCTTTGGGTAGTATTGACATTTTAACAGTATTTATTCTTTCAATCCGTGAGCATGGAATGTTTTTCCATTTCTTTGTGTCTTCTTCAATTTCCTTCGTAAGTTTTCTATAGTTTTCAGGATATGGATCTTTTACATCTTTGGTTAGGTTTATTCTTAGGTATTTTATGGTTCTGGGTACAATTGTAAATGGGATCCATTTCTTGATTTCTTTTTCTGTTGCTTCATTATTGGTGTATAGAAATGCAACCGATTTCTGTTCATTGATCTTGTACCCTGTGACTTTGCTGAATTCATGTATCAGTTCTAGCAGGCTTTTGGTGGAGTCTTTTGGGTTTCCATTTAGAGTATCATGTTGTCTGCGAGAAGTAAACTTTGGAGTTCTTTGCCAATTTTGATGCCTTTTATTTCATTTTGTTGTCTGATGGCTGAAGCAAGGACTTCCAGCACTATGTTAAACAACAGTGGTGAGAGTGGACATTCCTGTTGTGTTCCTGATCTCAGGGAGAAAGCTCTCAGTTTTTCCCCATTGAGGATGATACTTGCTGTGGGCTTTTCATATATGGCTTTTATGATTAGCTATGTTCCTTCTATCCCACCTTTCTTGAGGGTTTTTGTTAAGAAACAATGCTGTGTTTTGTCAAATGCTTTTTCTGCATCTATTGATAGGATCATATGGTTCTTTTCTTTTATTGTGATGTATCACATGTGAATATTGAACCAGCCCTACAGCACAGGAATGAATCCCACTTGATCATGGTGAATAATTCTTTTTATATGCTGTTGAATTCAATTTGCTAGTATCTTGTTGAGAATTTTTGCATCCATGTTCATTAGGGATATTGGCCTGTAATTCTCCTTTTTTGTGGGGTCTCTGTCTAGTTTGGGAACCAAGGTAATGCTGGCTTCATAGGATGAGTCTGGAAGCTTTCTTTCTGTTTCTATTTTTAGGAACAGCTTGAGAAGGATAGGTATTAACTCTGCTTTAAATGTCTGGTAGACTTCCCCTGGGAAGCCATCTGTCCTGGGACTCTTATTTGTTGGGAGATTTTTGATAACTGATTCAATTTCTTCACTAGTTATGGGTCTGTTCAAATTTTCTATTTCTTCCGTTTGAGTTTTGGAAGTGTGTGGGTGCTTAGGAATTTGTCCGTTTCTTCCAGGTTGTCCAGTTTGTTGGCATATAATTTTTCATAGTATTCTCTGATAACTGCTTGTATTTCTGAGGGATTGGTTATGATAAATCCATTTTCATTTGTGATTTTATTTATTTAGATCTTCTGGCTAGGGGTTTATCAATTTTGTTTCTTTTTTAAAAAAAAACCAGCTCTTAGTTTCATTGATCTGTTCTACTGGTTTTTTTTGGGGGGGGGGGGGATTCTGTATTGTTTATTTATGCTCTGATCTTTATTATTTCTCTTCCTCTGCTGGGTTTGGGGTTTCATTGTTGTTTTGCTTCTAGTTCCTTTAGGTGTGCTGTTAGATTTTGTATTTGGGATTTTTCTTGTTTCTTGAGTTAGGCCTGGATTGCAATGTATTTATTTTCCTCTTAGGAATGCCTTTGCTGCATCCCAGAGGGTTTGGACTGTTGTGTTTTCATTTTCATTTGTGTCCTTATATTTTTTAGTATCTTCTTTAATTGCCTGGTTGACCCATTCATTCTTTAGTAGGGTGAACTTTTAAGATTTACTCTTTTATCAACCTACAAATGTGTAATACAGTATTATTAATTATAGTCACCATGCTGTACATTACATCCCTAGGACTTTTTAATTGTATTGCTGGAAATTTGTATACTTTGACCACCTTTTACCCATTTTCCCAAACCCCCTCACCCTTGCCCCTGGCAGCCATCAATCTACTCTCTTTCTATGAGTTCGGGGTTTTTTAGATTCTACATATAAGTGAGATCATACAATAACCTGTCCATCTTGTCTGACTTGTTTCACATAACATAATGCCTTGAAGGTTCATCCATATTGTCACAAATGGCAGGATATTCTTCTTTTTATGTGGCTGAATGACATTTAGTTGTATAGTAGACACCACATCTTTATTCATTATTTGTTGACAAGTTGTTTCCTTGTTTTGGCTATTGTAAATAATGCTGTAGTGAACCTGAGGATGCATGTATCTTCATGTTTTTGTTTCACTCAAATAAATACACAGAAATGGAATTGCTGATTTACATGGTAATTCTATTTTTAATTTTTTGAGGAACCTTCATACTGTTTTTTGTACTGGCTGCACCAATATACATTACTACCAACAATATATTCTTGCCAACTCGTGTTATTTTGTTTATGGTAATAGTCATTCTGACAGGTGTGAGGTGATACCTTGCTGTGGTTTTGACTACATTTCCCTGATGATTAGTAATATTGGGCACCTTTTCTGTGTACCTGTTGGCCAGCTATATATCTTCTTTGGAAAGATTTCTATTCAGATTCTCTTCCCATTTTTTAATCAGACTTTTTTTTTCTTTTGTCATTGAGTTAATGAGTTCTTTATATATTTTGGATGTTAATTCCTTGGTAGTAGATGATTTGCAAATATTTTCTACCATTGCATAGTTAGCTTTTTAATTTTACTAATTTCTTTTGCTGTAGAGAAATTTTTTAGTTGATGTAGTCCTGCTTGTTGATTTTTTTTCCTTTTGTTGGATTTGCTTTTGGTATCAAATCCAAAAGGTCAGTACCAAGGCCAATATAGAGAGCTTACCACCTCTGCTTTCTTCTAGGAAATTGTCCACGTATTTCTTTTATTGAGGTCTTTATTTCTTTATGTGGTGTCAGGTTACTATCTGGTGTACTTTTTTTAAAGTTTATTTATCGTGAGAGAGGTAGAGTGAGTGTGAGCCAGGAGGGGCAGAGAGAGAGAGAATTCCAAGCAGGTTCTTCACTGTCAGTGCAGAGCCCAACACGAGGCTCTAACCCCCAAACCACGGGGTTTGACCTGAGCTGAAATCCAGAGTCAGACATTTAACCGAATGAGGCATCCAAGTGTCCCTGTCTAGTGTACTTTTATCTTTCAGGGCTCTCTTGAACATTTCTTGTAGAGTAGGTCTAATGGTAACAAAATCCTTTGCCTTTTATTTCTTTGGAAATGTCTTAATTTCTTCCTCACTTTTAAAGGGCACTTTTGCCAGATACAGATATTCCTTGGAAATATTGTGGGTTCAGTACCAGACCACCACAATAAAGTGAGCATCACAATAAAACTAGTCAAGTGAATTTTTTGGTTTTCCAGTAAATACAAAAGTTAGGTTTATACTCCACTGTAGTCTGTTAAGTGTGCAATGTCGTTATGTCTGAAGAAAATGTTTTATACCTTAATTAAAAAGTACTTCTTTGCTAAAAATGCTCACCATCATCTGAGCTTTCAGTGAATCATATTCACTGATCACAGATCACCATAACAAATGTAATAATACTGAAAAAGTTTGAGATATTGTGAGAATTTCCAAAATATGATTCAGAGACACAAAGTGAGCCAATACTCTTGGAAAAGATGGCACTAATAGACTTGCTCAACACAGGGTTGCCACAAACCTTCAGTATAACTTGCAATATTTGGGAAGCACAGTAAAACAAAGCACAATGATGAGGTATACATAGGATTGTTGGTTCAGTTTTTCCTTTTAGTACCTGGACTGTATAGGCCCCCTGTCTTCCGGTGTCCAAAATTTCTTTTTTTTTTTTTTTCTTTTACATTTTTTTTTCAACGTTTATTTATTTTTGGGACAGAGAGAGACAGAGCATGAACGGGCGAGGGGCAGAGAGAGAGGGAGACACAGAATCGGAAACAGGCTCCAGGCTCTGAGCCATCAGCCCAGAGCCCGACGCGGGGCTCGAACTCATGGACCGTGAGATCGTGACCTGGTTGAAGTCGGACGCTTAACCGACTGCGCCACCCAGGCGCCCCAGGTGTCCAAAATTTCTAATGAGAAATCTCATATTTTATTGAGAAACCCTTGAATGTGGTGGTTTGCTTCTCTTTTGTTGCTTTCAAGGTTCATCTTTATGCTTGGGTTTTATAAATTTGATTATATCTTGGTGGGAGTCTCTTTGAGTTTGCTGAGTATCTTGTATTTTCATATTCATGTCTTTCATGAAATTTGTGGAGTTTTTAGTCATTATTTCTTCAGATATTCTGTCTGCCTCTTTCTCCTTGGACTCTCATGACGCGTATGTTGGTCCTTTTGAGGGTGTCCCACAGATCCTTTATGCTTTTTTCCTTTTTTCAGTCTTTTTTCTTTCTGCACCTCAGCCTCAGTAATGTCCATTGTCTTATCTTCAGGTTCACTGATCATTCTGCCTGCTCAAATCTGCCTTTGAATCCCTCTAGTGAATTTTTTTCATTTCAGTTATTGTATCTTTGAGCTCCAGAATTCCTTTTTGGTTTCTTTTTTTTTTTTTTTTTTTTAATGTTTATTCATTTTTGAGAGAGAGATAGTGTGAGTAGGGGAGGGGCAGAGAGAGAGGAGACAGAGAATCCCAAGCAAGCTCTGTGCTGCCAGTGCAGAACCCAACGTGGAGCTTCGACTCACAAGGCTGTGAGATCATTATCTGAGCCAAACCAGGAAGTTGGATGCTTAACCAACTGAGCCACCCAGGCTGCCCCCCTTTTTTGTTTATTATTTTAGGATTTCCATTTCTCTCTCTCTTTTAAAATGTTTATTTTGAGGGAGCGTGTGCATCTATGCAGGTGGGGGAGGGGCAGAGAGAGAGGGAGAGAGAATTCCAGGCAGGCTCCATGCTGTCAGTGCAGAGCCCAACATGGGGCTGGATCTCACTGACTGAGGTCAAGAGTAGGACACTTCACCGACTGAGCCACCCAGGTGCCCTTGTTTATTTTTTTTTAGTTTTATTATTTTGTAAGCTGTGTGTTGAAGATAAGCCTGAGGTGCAAACTTTATGTCTTATGTCTTTTCTGAGCCTTTCCTTGGGCACTGTATTCACTTTCCAGTTTTTCCCATACATTCAAGTTGATTTTGAATGTCTTAATTTTTAAGGTGTGGCTCTTTAAATGAGATAAGCCAAAAATAATGGGGAAGAAAAGAGTCGTGGCTCTTTATATCTCCTGGAGCTCCCTTCAGCCAGAGGAGCAGGGCTTGTAATAGTGGGAGCTGGTGCAACACTGGCTGTCTGTCTCTTTGCACCTCTTTTGTCAGAAGCAGCAATCAGCACAGCCACTCAGCGTTTGTGGACAGTCTTTTTTTGCCTACTCTTACTTTTCTGAAGTGTGTGCAGTCTGCTTTAGGAACGTGTACACAGCTGTCTGCCTATTGTTGGAGTGGAGGATACATAGCTATTACTGTGCTGAGACCTGAAATTGCCCCAAACTGACCACAGTTAACTCCAAGCCTTCCCCTGGAAGTTGTAAGCCTTCAGCAGAATTCACAGTTTTAAAAAAGTTTCATCAGATTCTGCCGATGCGGTTATTGTGTAGGTGGCTGCTTCCTACGCCACCAGCTTCCCAGAATCCTAGATCATTGACTTTTGAAATCAGGTCTCTTGTAGATCCGTTTTATTTTTTAAAGTTCATTTTGAGAGAGAGCTCGCAGATGGGTTTGTGGGGGGGAGGGGCAAAGAGAGAGAATCCCGAGCAGGGTCACACTGACAGCGCAGAGACCAGCGCAGCGCTTGATCCCACAGACCTTGAGATCATGACCTGAGCCAAGATCAAGAGTCAAATGCGTAACCCACTGAGCTACCCAGGCACCCCTCTTATAGATTTGTTTTCAAACAAAGAAGTTTCTTGGGGTGCCTGGGTGGCTCAGTGGGTTAAGCATCTGACTCTTGGTTTCAGCTCAGGTCATGATCTCATGGTCTGTGAGTTCAAGCCCCATGTCTGACTTCACGCTGACAGTGCAGAGCCTGCTTTGGATTCTCTCTCTCCTCTCTCTGCCCCTCCCCTGCTCACTCGCGGTCTCTCTCTTCTCTCTCAAAATAAATAAACTTTAAATAAAGAAGCTTCTTGTGGAACTCTAATTTTGACCAACATAAATTACGCTCCTAAGACAAACTAACAAGTAATATAGTGCAAAGCCAGTAAAAATGTATAATCCCAAATCATTGAAACTCATGTCGGTAATTGAAATAGACTAATGATATTTTGCTCAAAGTAAATCACTGCTATGAATGAGAATATGCAGGTTTTCTCTTTTAGGTGTATGGTAAAATATACATAAGATTTAACCACTTTAGCCTTTTTTAAGTACGTAGTTCAATTGGATTAAGTACTTTCACGTTGTCATGCCACCATCACCACTTTTTCCTCACCCCAAAGTGATACTCTGTACCCATTAAACAATAACTTCCCATTCTCTCCTTTCTCAGCCACAGGTTCTTTTTTGAATTCCGCATATCTAGTTTTCAATGTGATGATTTAGTTCTTTTATCAGTTTGCTCGTTGGAAACACCGTAAAGTTTTCATTCGTGGTTTTCTGTGATATTTGGTATTTGCATAACAGGAATTTATCATTTATATATGAAGATTCCTTCTTGCTTTCATTAGCGTTCTCAGTTTAGTTTTTTTATCACTTAATTATAGCCAATACAAAAGAGCTTGTGGTAGTCTCTCAGGTGATAGAGAATATACTTAAATATTTTCAATTAACATTAAGACAAAAATTTAAAAGATATTTTTACCCTTTCTACAAGCATTAGATCTCCAGTGTAAAGAATACAGAGTTAGGTTATTTCCTATAGACCTGGCATAAGGTCCTAAGAGTGCAGGTTAATGTAGTAGAATCAGGAATAGAAAAGGAGGGATAGCTATGTGATGGAGCAGAAAGTATGGCAGTAAATCCAGATGTGAAGGATTAACAGAGCCAAGGATAACTCCAAAGATAGAGAGCCTGAGATATCAAGAGACAGATTTTATCAGTAACAGAAGTAGGGAAATATGGTAGACAAGCTAATTTAATACAAAAACATTTATTGGGTCAACAAGCTAAGTCTACTGTGCAAGAAGAAGAAATGTATGATTGGAGGTATGATTTAGGAATTACTGATGTAGAAGAGTTGAGATTGATCACCGAGTTTTTCTCTAGAATGAGAGAACGGTATTTAGATCAGCAAGAGCAGGAGTGGTAGGGCCTCTTCTGTAGTTGGAGGCAAGCAGCAGGAACAGTGGAGTGCCCAACATGTCAGATGAGAATCATGATAAACATGCTCCACCATCTAAGGAGGGATGTCTTACGATGGCAGAAGTCAGCAGTGTAGAACGTAGCGGAACACGAGGGCAGTAAAGGATGACAGAAAGTAAAATAACGTTCAGTGTGATCATTAGCTGAAATTTTACTCTTTTTCAAGGAAAATAGAGTTTTGCGTTCTCAATGAAGAATGATTACAGTATTGTTTAAAGAGATTATGCTATTATTCCTTTGGAATTCCCCTCCCCCCACCCTTATTCTTAGATTTCCTGAGACTCTCTTTCTTACTATAAAATGCTCTGTGATACTTTGCTTGTTTAAAAAAAAATTTTTTTTTTTAATGTTTATTTACTTTTGAGAGAGACAGAGACAGAATGTGACTGGGTTAGGGGCAGAGAGAGAGGGAGACACAGAATCGGAGGCAGGTTCCAGCCTCTGAGCTGTCAGCACAGAGCCCAGCACGGGGCTTGAACTCATGAGCTGTGAGATCCTGACCTGAGTTGAAGTCGGCCACTCAACCGACTGAGCCACCCAGGTGCCCCTACTTTACTTGTTTTAGAAGTTAAAGCTAGCCAGCCAACATTTCTTTGTTACTTAATGACATTTACAAAAATAATTTGAGATGTCTTGGGATATCAGGTATTTACTTTGGAGTATTTTAAACATTCCATTATAAACAGACATTTTCATGTTGCAAAGTACTCTTGTTATAGTTTATTTTACAATTGTTTGTAATAGGTAGAAATATGGTAGTATAATTTAATTAGCTTTGTTTTAATTTGAGACTAAAGATTACAGTGTTAGTACACATATTGATTTTGAGAAAAATCTTAGGTACTTTTAGTAGGAAGAAAGTAAGAAAGACAAAATAGAAATGGTTTGAAGAGGGGCGCCTGGGTGGCGCAGTCGGTTAAGCGTCCGACTTCAGCCAGGTCACGATCTCGCGGTCCGTGAGTTCGAGCCCCGCATCGGGCTCTGGGCTGATGGCTCAGAGCCTGGAGCCTGCTTCCGATTCTGTGTCTCCCTCTCTCTCTGCCCCTCCCCTGTTCATGCTCTGTCTCTCTCTGTCCCAAAAATAAATAAAAAACGTTGAAAAAAAATTATGAAATGGTTTGAAGAAATTTTTGGTTATGAGATAAAGCACTTGTTAGTGGTTTCTTCAGTGGAGTAATTATTTGTTATATTTGCTTTTTAGAAAATCCCTTCAAGAAATACATCAGTCAGATTCTGGAGAATGGGCCGCTTCAAAAGATCTGAGAGGTCATCTTGGACATTTAGAATCAGAACTTCTTTTTCTAAGCACACTTACTGGCATCAATATAATAAATTACTCCATGAAAACGGAGGACCTAACAAGCACTGAGAATACAGAAAAGAGTAAGCATTTTAATTTGGAAGTGATGTTGAAGTTTACCTCATTACACATAAGAGATTGGTTGTCATGTCATTGAATTAAGATCCTATGAGGTAACTATTTGACTATGTGGTGTGGTAAACTTGTTTTGTCAGGTGTCTTTTGAACATCACAGTGTGCATAATACTCTTTTAAAGCTGCCTTAGGTAGGTGTTAAAGAAGACACAGTCTTTGTCATTAAGTATTTTAATAGTCAAGTAAGTGAAAGAACAATAGCATGATTAATTTGCAAATCTGCAGAGTTATTCACTGCTGGCATGAGAGCTGCCTCATCTAAAGTGCTCTACTCCTTGGCCTGTGGCCAAGGTAAATGTTTCAGGAGCTGGACCATTTTCCAGAGAAGGGTTTCTGGTCCAGGTGATTGAGTTCTATTGTCAAGGGTCTGTGATGCACTCACTTATAAAGGGATGTTAATTCAGCTGTGCGTTGGATGTGGGGAACTTTGGGCAAGAGTATCATCCTTTAAAGGAAGAATCACTTTTGGAAATGCTTTCTGACTTTCCACTGAAATAAGCCTCATGACAAGGAACACCTTGAGTTGGTCCTCAGAGGGTCTTGGGTAGCATACCTCAGCAGAAGTCTGAAATACATAAGAAATGGGTGATAGAATCTAAGTACTTGAGGTATTTGAAAGGAAGAGATGGAAAACAAGAGGTTAGGCCAGGTATAAGTCTTGCTAGTGCAGAAATCTTAGTCTTCCCATTTTGCGTCTTCCTATGTTGACCTCGTTGTAGAAGTACTTGGTGCAGCCTATTCAGAAGGCTTTTGAATGGGCTTAATACAGTGCTTCCCCCATTGCTGGCTTAGGTTTTAATTTTCTTGGATCTGCCAGCTTAGTTCAACTGTTCTGTGTGATATCTAGCTCATCCGTCTGATTTCCAGCTTCCAAAATTAGGTTACTCTCCTTTTTCTTCTTTATCATTGTGGAGTTGTGCTCTTCTAAAAATACCTTTGTTAGCAATTAGATGATGTTAAAGTGAAAATAGTGGTTATCTCTTGGGGGACGAGTAGCCTGGGGAAGGGCATAAGGGCACTTTATGGCATATTTTAACATTTCTGTATCTTGATCTCAGTGGAAGTTAGATGGGAAACTCATGTGAAAAAAATATTGAGTTGTATACTTAGCAAAATGCACTTTACACATTTAAGTATAAAGTTTTGTAAGGTAGCACAACCTTACAACCTTGTAAGGTTGGGGGAAAACACTATCAGTTATGATTCAAACTTGTGTAGAGTTATACTAGCATGTTTTATTTCTTACCATAATCTTTGGTATAATTGGGATGTAGAAAGTACAAGTTATCTTTAGTTCATCTTTGCAAAGGTAAATCAGTTTGGTGCATATCTTTCTAGATTTTGCAATGTAAATGCTAACATACAACCTTACATGTATATCCACATGTTATAAATGTTCACAAAAATAAGAGGTATTTGGTGGAAACTTATTTGCAAATAAAATTTTTTTTTTTTCTGATTTACAGGTATAAAGAAAGTTCTGCAGAGACACAGGTTATCAGGAAATTGCCACATGATTACATTTCAACTTGAATTTCAGATTCTGGAAATCCAGGTAAATGAAGGAGTATGTTGTGCTAACAGAGATTCTGCTGCTGTGATTAAGCAATTCCCATACCACAGCCTTCAGCAATGGCTGAACTAAGGAGGAATTCATGAACCAGGGCCCTCTTGTAGTACATTTGTGCAAAGTGATACCATGTCAGAAAAATTTTTACAGTATAAACACCCTGACAACTGCATATGAGAGGGTTGTTGCTGAGCGTATATGGGCTTTATTGGAAGGCAGATAGCAAGATCCTCCTCATCCCTCAGAGCAAGCCCCAAGGTCAGGGGAATAGTTCTGGATGCCTTCGTTAGTCGGCTGATATACCAGCCATCTATTACTTATTAGTTATCTGCTGTTGCTTAACAAATATCCCCCAAATTTAATGGCTTGAAACAACAAAAAACTGTTTACCTCACCCATTTTCTGTGGATCAGGGATTTGGGAGCAGCTGATTGGGGTGTCCTTGTTCAGGACCTCTCCTGAGGTTGTAGTCATTTGGAACCACAGCCATCTGAAAGCTCAGGGCTGGAGAATTAGACTCCAAGGTGTTTTGTGGTTATGCCACCAAGTTATATTGGACTGCTAAGACATGACACAAGAGGAAGACACTTTTGGCTAAGACTTTCACATAAAATCAGGAAGTAGACAGAATGATAGTGTGCAGCATATGGCCAGGGTTGGGCAGAACAAGGTTCAGATACCTTCAAAGTATGGGTCCAAGAAGAGTGGGATCCAGGCGTAATTTCAAGAATTGACCAGGCCTGGGCACAAACTTTGATAGCAGAAAACAGTTCAACTAGTTAGTTTTGTGAACTGGGCCTACGTGGAGTATGTGGAAAGGAGGTGAATGGGGAAGGGTGGACAGGCTGTCTTGGCTCAACTCATTGGTAAAGCAGGTGCAGCCCAGGTATCACAACCCAAGTCACATGGACAAGTTGCTGCTTATATTCATGGTTATCTACCAAGACTCCTGATCATTGTCCTCAAGCACAAAAACAGCCCCAAGTTTTCCCCTTTCGTATAAGAACAAGGACTGATGTCAGATAATCAGGACCCTGCTTCCTTAAAGTGTCAGATAGTGACCTCCAACTACTCAGGAGTGCCTGCTCCAGTTGTCTGGGTGAGAGGTTTTGCTTCTCGAGAAGTCTTTGCAGTCCATATCCCTGGTTGCTGCCTCTGGTCCCACCAGGCGGAGAAAAGGCTGGAGCATGTCTGGGCCCCTCATCTGATTACAGAGCTCCCACCTCACTCCCACTTCAGAGTATTCCCCCTGAAACACTTCTGAGGTAATTAAGGACATTCACGGTATGTCATTGCCAGGGCTGGTTGAGCAGGATATGGCACAGTCAGGGCATGGGTGATGAGTGGCCTTAGGGGAGGTAAACTTTTCCAGGTTGTCACCAGGCCTTAGGAACGTACAGGGTCACCAAGATGATATTTTTGTGTTGCATAACCCCAAAGATTATCTGCCAAAGACTAAAACAGAATGTGGATACAAATGGATTGGTCTCACTTGGGATGGAAAGGCTGTGCCAGGACCCCATGCTTCCTTCTCTTTTGGGTGCCCAGGAACACCTGGGTGTTATCCCATTGCAAAAGGTTGTACAGTCATGCCAACTGAATTCTCTCTCTCTCTTTTTTTAAGTAAGTTTTTTTTTTTTTAATTTTTTTTTTCAACATTTATTTATTTTTGGGACAGAGAGAGACAGAGCATGAACGGGGGAGGGGCAGAGAGAGAGGGAGACACAGAATCGGAAACAGGCTACAGGCTCCAGGCTCTGAGCCATCAGCCCAGAGCCTGACGCGGGGCTCGAACTCACGGACCGCGAGATCGTGACCTGGCTGAAGTCGGATGCTCAACCGACTGCGCCACCCAGGCGCCCCTTAAGTAAGTTTTTAAATTTATTTTTGAGAAAGAGAACATGAACATGAGTTGGGCAGGGGCAGAGAGGGAGGGAGAGAATCCCAAGCAGGCTCCCCACTGTCAGCACAGAGCCCAATTCAGGGCTCAGTCTAATGAACTCTGAGATCATGACCTGAGCCAAAATCAAGAGTTGGGTGCTGAGCTGACTGAGCCATCCAGGGGCCCCTGAATTTTTTTCTCTTTGGAGCTAATGTGATCCTAAATTCAGAGTAGTGACATTCCACATACTCACTTGCATCCTGGCCTCCATTAATGGACCAGGCCTACAGTCCATGTCAGGTTGGTGGAGTCAGGCCCCAGGTCCATCTCTGTGTCTAAGAAATCTGTAATAGCAGTGTATACACTGCCCAGGAGCGTCCTAGTGGCTTTGGGGTCATTCAGGCTATTTCTGTTATTGTTTATACGGAGAGTAGCAAGATTGTTGGCAAAATTAGGCTCATCCTGGGAGGTTGTCCATAAGTCCAACTGAAAAGAGAAGTTTCCTCCTTAGAATTTGAGGTGAACCAGCTGCTGAGTGGAGCTGTACATTCCAGAATGGCTTGTCCCCAAAGACTGTTTGGCCTGTTCATTAATGGGGCTGTGGCTTAAGAGATAAAATAGACTGCAGTTTTTTTAATTCCTTTTTGTTTTAGTTGCATTTTTTGGTCCCTTAAGCCTCTGAAGGAAAATATCAATGGTAGTTTGATCCCATTATGAGTCAGATCAAGGATGACATCACAGTTTGGAGATATTTTTTTAGGCCATGATGTGCTTCTGAAGAATGGCTGCTGCCTGACCAGAGGCATTCTCAGCATGAACCGGCCCTGGGTAACTCCCTTAGTTGTTTAGCTTGCTGGTCCTGGGTGGCTGTATGAGGCAGTATAGACAAGACTGGAGCCATGTGGGCCCTGCTGCAGTGGCCACGTTCCCGCCTTCTACTAGGCTGTCGTGGCACCAGCCCATACATAATGTCAATAATGGCATTGAGCTTTGCCATTATTAACGTAATATGTCTTAATATTAAGCTCAGCAGTACTTTTAGCTTCATATTATGATCATCCCATAGTACCAAAGCATGATTGAAAATTTTGTGAGCATTTACTAATGACTTAAATGTGTACTGTTAGCTCACATGCTGAATCAATTGGAATTAGTTGAGCTACATATGACAGAAAACTTAATAAAGGTGGATCAAAGTACTACAAGTACTAGAAGTTTCTCTGTTGCTTAAACAAAATTGTAAGGTAAGCTTTCAAGAGCCACATGGTGGCCTTATGAGTATCAGGCTCTGCCATTAGCCTTGTGGCTTCCAAATCATGGTATGGTGATGATTTGAGCACTTCAGGTGTTGGGATGGGGAATGGGCAAACAAGGGCTTACCTTTTCTGTTGAAAGATACTTTCTAGAAGTAACATACATCATTATTACCTACATTCTGTTGGCCAGTAACCTACTGCAGGAGAGACTGGAAATTCAGTCTTTGTTATGCATGGCTGTGAGACCAGTGAAATATTGGTGTTAGAAAGAAGTACAAGTTTTGGGAACTACCAGTAGTTTCTGTCCCATATGCTTTAGGGAATGCAGGGAGGAAAAATCTAAGGAGAGGACAGTTGACATTTGGTAGACAAAGATACACAGGAACTGCTGAATCTCTAGAGAGATACAAGTTGTCATTGTTTACATTTCAGAATAGTAGGGATTTTTTTTTAAGTTTATTTTGAGAGAGGGAGCATGCGTGTGTGCAAGTGGAGGAGGGGAAGAGAAAGAAGGAGAGAGAGAGAGAATCCCAAGCAGGTTCCGCACTGTCAGTGCAGAGCCCAATGTGGGGCTCGAGCTCACGAACCGTGAGGTCATGACCTGAGCTGAAGTTGGATGCTTAACTGGCTGAGCCACCCAGGCGCCCCAAAATAGCAGGAATTTTTGAACTGCTCAATTTTACTTAATTTGCTGCAGACTCTCCCTGGTTATGTTACCAACACTTGGTTTCTCTCTGTGCCTTACCAATTTTATGATTTTTCTTGAGGACCAGACTACTCAGTAAGATGTTGCAAGTAGTCTCAAACAACTCCCGAAAAAGGAAGATTTTAGGAATGAGTCGTATGTAGGAGAAGTAGGGAACAACAGACTATATTTCTTTGTTAAAATTCTAATGTAATGAACTGATGAGAATTTTTAAAAAACTTTTTATTACTTAATGGTAAAGCCTCATATATTCTAGGCCTACTTGTGTAAATATGCCTTTAGAGTAGTAGACCTGCTCTCATAGGAGATGTACATGTAAATTCTGATTGATGGTACCACATTGCCTTCTAAAATGGTTTTACCATTTTATGTGTTCAGATTTTTATAGTTGAGACTTGTAGGGAAGAAAATGGTGAAGACACAGCAGTCTTCTGAATTCTTAAACATTTTTTAAACAAAATTTCCACTAGAGGGAGATATTTAACCATGAGAAAATTGGAAAGTAACCTAAATAATAAAACTACTGTACTTAGTATTGTTATAATAAAATCATAGTAATAGAAGGTAAGAACCATAAGTGACCTTATAAGGTCACTATGACTATTAAGCTCAATGCCCTTATTTTATAGGGAAATACCTCAAGGGAGTTTGAATGATTACCCATGTTGGCACAGCTGTTATTGTCAGCAGTGATTGGAATATACAGTTCCATTCTCCAGAGTTTCTGTCTGGTGTCATAAGAATTTCAGAATTAACATGTGTCCATATTCATACTCCATAAAGCATAATAAATCAGATGGGTGTCAGTTTGTAGGAAAAATGGCTAAGTAGGTTTTCGTGACTACTCTTCCTGAAACCCGATGTAATGAACAAAATGATTCCATAGTAGGGAAATTAAAAATTTATTTTTCATGTTTATTTATTTTTGAGAGAGAGAGACAGAGCCAGAGCATGAGTGGGGGAGGGGCAGAGAAAGAGGGAGACACAGAATCCAAAGCAGGCTCAAGGCTTTGAGTTGTCAGCACAGAGTCCGATGCGGGCCCAAATTCACAAACTGCGAGATCATGACCTGAGTTGAAGTTGGACGCCCAACCAACTGAGCCACCCAGGTACTCCTAAAGTAGACTGTTACGAATACAAGTTATATGTAAGTGTCATGGTAACTACAAACCAAAACTTACAGTAGATACACAAAAGATAATGGGAAAGGGATCTAAGTGTACCATTAAAGAAAGTCAATAAGCCTTAAAAAAGTAGAAGAAGAACAGAGGAAATATGAAACAGCCAGAAAATAACAAATGACAATAAGCACATACAAAATTAATACTTTAAATGTAAAGTAACTGAATCCTCTAATCGAAACCATAGAGTGGCTGAATGGATTAAAAAAAAAAAAAACCAAGACCCATCTATACATTGCCTACAAGAGACTCACTTCAAACATAAGGACAAACACACACTGAAAGTGGAGGGATGGATGGGAAAAGATACTCCATGTAAATGGAAACCAAAAGAAAGCTGGGGTAGCTATACTTCGGTTAGACAAAATAGACTTAAAAAATATTTATTTTTGAGAGAGAAAGAATGTGAGGGGGGGAGGGGCAGAGAGAGAGAGAGAGAGAGAGAGAGGAGACACAGAATCTGAGGTAGGTCTCAAACTCACAGACCATGAGATCATGAGAGAGAGAGAGAGAGAAGACACAGAATCTGAGGTAGGTCTCAAATTCACAGACCATGAGATCATGACCTGAGCTGAAGTGCTTAACCAACTGAGCCACCCAGACACCCCTAGACAAAATAGACTTTTAAACAAAGACTATCATTAGAGACAAAGCAGAGCATTATGTAACAACAAAGGGGTTGGTTGATACAACGTGAGAATATAACATTTATAAATACCTGTGCACCCAAAAATAGGAGCACCTAAATATATGACAAATACTAAAAGACCTAATGGGAGAAATGGACAGCAGTACAGTAATGGTAGTAGACCTTAATACCCTACATCAATGGATAGGTCATCCAGGCAGAAAATCAATAAGGAAACATGGGCTTTAAATGACAGGTTAGACCAGATGCACTTAACATATACATACAGAGCATTCCATTCGCAAACAAGAAAAGACAGTCTTCTCAAGTGCACATGTACCATTCTCCAGGATAGATCATGTGTTTGGCCACAAGACAAGTCTTGACAGTTTAAGAAGATTAATATCAAGCATCTTTTCTGACGACAGTTGCAAGAAGAAAACTGGAAAATGCACAAACATGTGGAGATTAAATAACATGCTACTAAAATATTGACAGGTTAATGAAGAAATTAAATGAGAAATAATGAAATACCTCATGACAAAGGAAAATAAAAATATAACATACTGAAGTTCTGGGATGCAGCAAGAGCAGTTCTAAAAGGGAAGTTCATAGCTATAAATTTATACCTCAAGGAACAAGAAAAATTTCAAAAAACCTGTCTTAACACCTCAGTGAACTAGAAAACAAAAACAAATAGAGCCCAAAGTCGGAAGGAAATAACAAAGCTCAGAGCAGAAATAAGTGAAATAGAATCTGAAAAGGCAGTAGAAAAGACCAGTGAAACCAAGAGCTGTTTTCTCTGAAAGGTAAACAATTATAGGCAAACCTTTAGCTAGACTCACCAAGAAAAAAGAGAGGGAACTGAAAATCAGAAGTGAAAGAGACATTGCAGTTGATATCACAAAACTAGGAAAGATAATAAGAATACAATTGTATGCTAACATATTGGACAACCTAAAAGACATGAATCAATTCCTAGAGACTTATACAGCCTTCCAAGACTGACCCAAGAAGAAATCTGAAGAGACTGGTTACTAGTAAGATTAAATCAGTAATTGAAAACCTTCCAGCAAACAAAAATCTAGGACCAAATAGCTTCACTAGAGAATTCTACCCAACATTCAAAGAAGACTTAATACCAATCCTTCTCTAATACTTACAAAAATATAGAAGAAGAAAGAAGGCCCATACATTCACTTTAGAGGCCTGTGTTACCCTGATACCAAAACCAGATGAGGACACCACAAGAAAAGAAAATTACATGCCAATATTGCCAATGAACATAGATGCAAAAATCCTCAACAAAATATTAACAGACTAAATTCAACAATACAGGAAGAGGATTATACACCTTGATCAAGTGGGATTAAATCCAGGAGTGCAGGAGTGGTTTAACATTTGCAGCAATTACTGTGATATATCACATTAACAAAATGAAGGATAAAAATCATATGATCATCTCAATAGATGCAGGAAAAGTATATGAGAAAATTCATCCCTTTTTTTTTTTTAATGTTTATTTATTTGACAGAGAGAGACAGAGCATGAGTGGGGGAGGGTCAGAGAGAGAGGGAGTCACAGATTTCGAAGCAGCTCCAGGCTCTGAGCTGTCAGCACAGAGCCTGATGCGGGGCTCAAAGTCACGACCTGTGAGATCATGACCTGAACTGAAGTCAGATGCCCAACCAACTAAGCCACCCAGGCGCCCCTCAACATCCCTTTTTTTATATTAATGCCCAAGAAATAGGTATAGAGGGAGCATACTTCAACCTAATAAAGGTAATTTATGACCATCCCACATTCTACTCAATGGTGAAGAGATGAAAGAATTTCCTCTAAGATGAGGAACAGGGTTTTTACCCTTGCCACTTTTATTTAGCGTAGTATTGGAAGTCCTACCCAGAGCAACTAGGGAAAAAGAAGAAATAAAAGGCATTCACATTGGAAAAGAAGAAGTAAAACTATCACTATTTGCAGATGACATGATATTCTATATAGAAAACCCTAAACAGGGGTGCCTGGCTGCCTCAGTCAGAGGACTGTGCAACTCTTGATCTCAGGGACATGAGTTCAAGACCCATGTGGAGATTATTGCAAGCAAGCAAGCAAGCAAGCAAGAGAGAATGAACTTAAAAATAAATCTAGATAACCCTAAAGAATCCACCAAGAAGTTATTAGAACTTATAAATGAATTCAGTAAAGCTGCAAGATACAAAATCAATATACAAAAATCTGTTCTTTTTCTGTACACTAATAATGCACTATAAGAGAAATTATTTAATTACCTCAAAAAGATTGAAATACCTACAGGAGGTCAAAAACCTGGTCATTGTAAACAATAAGACGTTGACAAGAGAAATTGAAGGCACAAATAAATGGATAGATATTCTGTGCTCATGGATTAGAAGAGTTAATATTTTTTAAATGTCCACAGTACTGAAAGGAATCTACAGATTCAACTACAATCCCTATCAAAAGTCCTACGGCAGGTTTCACAGAAATAGAAAATAGAATTCTAAAATGTGTATGGAACCGCCGAAGATCCCTAATAGACAGTTGACTCTTACGAAAGGAAAAAACCTGGAGGCATCATGATTCCTGACTTCAAGTTGTATTACAAAAGCTATAGTAATTAAAACAATATGGTATTGGCATATAAAGATTAATGGAACTGAATTGAGAACCTGGAACTAAACCCACACATATGTGGTAAATTAATTTATGATAGTCAAGAATATACAATGGGGAAAGGACTGTGTGTTCACTAAATGGTGTTCAGAAACGTGGAGAGCCACATGTAAAAGAATGAAACTGAACCTCTGTCTTACACCATACACAAAAAATTAACCCGAAATGGACTAAATGCTTGAATGTAAGACCAGAAACCATAAGTATCCTAGAAGAAAACATAGGCAGTAAACTCCTTGACATGTCCCAGTGTTGATTTTTTTGTTTGATACCAAAAAGCAAAAACAACAAAAGCAAAAATCAAGAAGTGTGACTACATAAAACTAAAAAATTTCCCTATAGCAAAGGAAACCATCAGCAGAATGAAAAGTTAACCCTTGGAATAGGAGAAGATATTTCCAAATCCTATATCTGATGGGGTTCATCTCCAGTATATATAAAGACCTGCTATAACTCAATTGCAAAATAACCAAACAGTTTGGTTTAAAAATGGGCAGAGGAGGGGCGCCTGGGTGGCGCAGTCGGTTAAGCGTCCGACTTCAGCCAGGTCATGATCTCGCGGTCCGTGAGTTTGAGCCCCGCGTCGGGCTCTGGGCTGATGGCTCAGAGCCTGGAGCTTGTTTCCGATTCTTTGTCTCCCTCTCTCTCTGCCCCTCCCCCGTTCATGCTCTGTCTCTCTCTGTCCCAAAAATAAATAAACGTTGAAAAAAAAAAATAAATAAAAATGGGCAGAGGATCTGAATGGACATTTTTCAAAAAGACGTACAGATTGCCAAACAGGTATATGAAAAAATCAGAGAATAGAAATCAAAACCACAATGAAATATCACCTAACCCCTATTAGGATGACTATTATAAAAAAGACAAGAAATAAGTATTGGCCAGGATGTGGAGGAAGGGGAACTCTTGTGTATTATTGACTATTGGTAGAAATGTAAATTTGTACAGTCATTATAGAAAAGAGTATGGAATTCCTTCAAAAATTAAAAACAGAATTACCACATGATCCAGCAATTCCACTTCTGGGTATTTATCTGAAGGAAACAAAAACACTAAAAAAGACATCTGGGGTGCCTGGGTGGCTCAGTCTGTTAAGCATACAACTCTTGATATAAATCTTGATATAAATAAATAAGGAGGGGCCTGTAAATCATAGGCTTTATAGTGAGGTAAAGTTTATTTGCCTTTCCTAATGGGTGAAAGGCCAAAATCCAACACACACCCACACATATTCAAGCAAAAGACAAGATGTGCCTCTGAGGTTTTTTAAAAAATTTAAAACCGGTCAAATGAGATAATAATTCACATATCAAATAATTCATCCATTTAAAATATACAGTAAATTTTAGTATATTCAGAGTTGTACAACCATCACCACATCAATTTTAGAACA
Organism: Herpailurus yagouaroundi; assembly: GCF_014898765.1. Taxonomy (NCBI): domain Eukaryota; kingdom Metazoa; phylum Chordata; class Mammalia; order Carnivora; family Felidae; genus Herpailurus; species Herpailurus yagouaroundi. Next base: position 22,751,518 of record NW_024412430.1, on the reverse strand, counting down.
TTTTTGTCACCTCAAAAGGAAACCCCTTACTTTTTATCATCCCTCAGTCCTTCTTCTTCTGCCCAGACCTACACAACAGCTAATCTGTTTTCTATCTTTATGGGTTTGTGTATTTTGGACAGTTTGTTGAAATGGAATCATGTAATATGTGATCTTTTTGACTGGCTCCTTTCACTCAAGATAGTATTTTCAAGGTTTGTGCATATAGCAGGTATCATTACTTCATTTCCCTTTTTTGATTGAATATATTCCATTGTATGAATATATCAAATTTAGTTACTCATTAGGTGATGGGCATTTGGGCTATTTTCACCTTTTTACTACTGTTAATGTTACTGTAAACATTCGTGTGTACGCTTATAAGTAGGCATATGTTTTCATTTTTCTTAGGTGTATGTCTAACAATAGAATTGTTGGGTGAAATGGAATGACCAGGTGATGACTAATGATGCTGGCCATTATTTCATGTGCTTTCTGCCCATTTGTATGTCTTTGAAGAAATACCTGTTGAGATCCTTTGCTCCTAACAATTCCCACTGTATCCTCAGGCAGCTAAAAAAGTAAACAGAGATTATAAGCCCTCAGTATCCATTTCTCCAGCAGCTCAAAATACAGAGACACATCAGATAGTGCCTAGATAAATGGGGAAGTGTCAAGAAGTAACCACTCACTGTTTTCTTAGGAAATATTAGAAATTGTTAGATCTACTCCTGTGAACACATAGTAGTCCCAGAATAGAGCACAAATACGGTGCCATGTTTTATTATCTTCATTTAGGACATGTGCAAACATACTGTCATGAGATGAATTAATAAGAAAATGGGGATAAGTTCACTTTGAAAGAATTAGTCCAGGAAATAAATACAAGAACACAGTATATAAAACCTGCTCTATCAAATGAAGCATTTATAGAAAATTGAGTCAGAGGAAAGAGAACTGAAAGAAAGTGATTATAGTGCTGAGAACTATATTTGAAGTAACAAGGAGGTAAATATGGATGGATGGCACTCTTGAGGAAAATCACCTGTAAGAACAAGTGAAAAGAACAATCTGGAAGACCACAAATGGTCAATATATGCTTTTTGCAAAAACAAGTGAAAGGCAAATGATAGGCAACTATATAATAGAGCAAAATTTACTAGAGTAAAGGAGAAAACCTGAGTTTACAGATCAAAATATGTTTTTGTAATAGGTAGCCATAAGTCTTTGTCTTCATTTCTTACTGTTTTAGGATAGATTCTTGAAGTCATACTGCTGGTATGTGTATGGGCAGAGAGAGAGGGAGACAAAGAATCTGAAGCAGGCTCCAGGTCCTGAGCTGTTAGCATAGAGCCTGATGCAGGGCTTGAACTCACAGACCATGAGATCATGACCTGAGCTGAAGTTAGTCACCCAACTGACTGAGCCACCCAGGTGCCCCGAGAATTTGTGTATTTTAAAGTATGTATTGTCAAAATGATTTCATAGGTAAAAGTATTATCTCATTGGTTTAATTTACATTTGTCTTTTTACTAGTGAGAGTGAATACTTTTTTCCATGTTAATTGTCTAATACATTTCAGTTTTTAATTCATGTCTTTCACATTTTTCTTTTCAGTTTTCATTTCTCCTTGTCATATTTATTGTAAAAATTTTTTGCCAGGTTATTCTTTCACTTTTAGTTATAAAGTCATTTTTTAATATAAATATTTTGAGTTTCTGGCACGCCTGGGTGGCTTGGTTGAGCGTCTGATTTCACCTCTTTGAGTTCAGCTCAGGTCATGATCTCACAGTCATGTGATCGAGCCCCCTGTGGAGCCCACTTAGGATTCTCTCCCTCTCTCTCTCTCTGCCTCTCCCCCATCCATGTGCTCGCTTTCTCTCTCTCTCTCTCTCTCTCAGAAATAAAGTTTAAAAAATATCAAGTTTTTTGTGTGATTATATTTGCTTTTTTTTCCTGTTGTGGCTTTTTAAAATTACCTTTTCCTATTGCTTGGTGGTATTTCATTTTGTATTTTTTAAAATAATTTTTGTCTCTTTATTTTATTTAAATGTTTAGTGTGATCTGATGTATAAACTTTTTTTAAATTTTAGAATAAGGAGAGTTTATCTTCTGTTATTACTGACCTCAACATAATAATGGAGCCCACCGAATATTCAGAATTAAGTGAATTTGTGTCTAGGTAAGATATTACAAATTTTTATTTTTTTAGGGGTTGTTTTCACTCTACAGTTTTAAGTTTACTTTCTTTTTTTTTTTTTTTTTAACTATGTGCTAGGCTTTAAAATGTGAGGAAGAACAGATACAATCTTTGATACTCATGGAGGTTATAGCCTATTGGTGAACTCCTAAGTTAATTATGGAAATAAATCTAAAATTGTGGTTGCGCTCAGTGCTACAGAGGAGAGTTACTTAATGCCTGTTGAAGCATACATCAGGAATTTGACTTTTAAGAAGAACATGGAAGCATTTCCTGAAAATTGAGCTGACATCTGAATAATGTGTAGGTGTAACCTAACAAAGAGGTCCTAGACAGAGTAGTTGTACATAGGCACTATGCAAAGAGGAAGCATGCCGTCTGTGAGCAACTGACAAGAGCAGGGTGTGAGCCGGAGAGTGTGTTCTGAGATGAGGTTGTCAAGTACGTAAGGTCCACACTGCATGGAGTTTGGTACGAGGAGTTTGATCATCGTCCGGAGACCAGCATAAAGCTACTAAAGCAGAGCCTGGAGAGTGTGTGACATCCTAGAAAGAACTATTGTGGATGCCACAGGGAGAAGGGATTGACGGCAGATAGTAGTAGGTACAGCTTTGTCAGTGATTAGCCTATGAAGATGCCGAAGACATTTGTAGGTTGGACTAGCATAATGGTAGCTGAGGTAGAGTGCTGGATGGGTTTGGATTTGGGGAATATTTAGGAAGCACAATTATTGGCCGAATGGGAGGGATCAGGAGTCCTTGATGGTGATTCCATTTGTTGAGATAGAGAAAGTTGAAAGAGAATCATGGTAGGTGAGGTTGTGACTTCAGGTTGGACATGTTGAGTATCTGTGAAGCACAGCAGTAAAAATAGGAAGTAGGCAGCTCAGAAGAGTTGGAGGCAGGAGATAGAGTACCCCAGAGTTTTCTGCCAGTGGGTAGAAGTTAAAGCCTTGAACTTCAGGAGATTGGAGGAGGGACTAGAAGTGGACCTTGTGGTGGAGAGAGGGCCCTACCTAGACAGAGATTGGACGGGGAACAATTGTGTGGGAGGGAGACCAGGAATATATTGTTGACCACTGACAACTGGGGTGGCCGCTCTTCTCTGACATCATTGAAGATGTTCTTTAGTCTCTTCTGGATCACGTGGGTCCTGACAAGAAGTCTGCTGTAAGGGTTAATTTGGGGGCTGGGGCTGCTTTCAAACCTTTCTCTTAATTTTGTTTTTCCCCAGTTTGACAGTATTATTTCTAAGGTGTGTTAGTGTGAAAATTCCCATCCACATCTTTTCACATCTTCTGTTTTCTGTGCTTCTCTTGCAGTGCTAATTGCACATGTATTAAGCCATTTGGTATATCACCTCAGGGATTGGGTGCTTCTATGTCTTTTACTCTTTGTTTTTTCTTTGCATTTTAGTTTGGGTAATTTCTGTTATCCTATCTTCAAGTTCACAGATTCTTTCCTCAGCTGAAGTCCCACCTACCAGTGAGCCCTTTGAAGGAATTCTTCACTTCTAATGTCATGTTTTTTTACCTCTGGCATTTTCAATTTGACCCTTAATTTTTCTGTCTACTGAAAGTCCCCATTTGTTAATGCATTTGTACAAGTTTTTCCATTAGATCTTTTAATTTATTAATTATGGCTATTTTTCTCTTTAGTGTTTTACTTTGGAAGTTTTCATATATATGTAAAAATAATAGAATAATTAACCTGCAGCTACACATTAGGCATCAACAGTTATTGATATTTTGCTAATCTTATTTCATCTGTTACACATATTTTTAAAGTTTTAATTTTGAAATAATTGTAATTCACAGAAAATTGTAAAAAACAAAACAAAACCAGTATCCAAGGAGATTCTACATACCCTTCATTCAGCCTCTGACAATGATAACATGTTACAGAGTATACTCTTCACATCCAGAAAATTGACATTAGTAAAATTCACAGAACTTTTTCAGATTTTATAGGTTTTACAATCACTTGTTTGTTCTATGCAATTTTATCACCTCTGTAGCTTCATGAAACCACTACCTTCAAGATTCAAGACTCTTTCATATATCTTTGTACTAGCTCTTTTTTCCCTCTTTTTTTTTATTGTGATAAAATACATATACCATAAAACTTACCTTCTTAATCCTTTTTAAGGGTTCAGTTATAGTATTAAATACATACATGACGTATTTAACTTAGGTGCACCGCCATCTATTTTTTTTTTTTTTTTTTTTGATGTTTACTTTTGAGAGGGAGAAAGAGAGTGCAAGTGGGGGAGGGACAGAGAGAGGAAGACATAGAATCCAAAGCAGGCTCCAGGCTCCAAGCTGTCAGCACAGAGCCCACTCAGAGCCCAGCACGGGACTCGAACTCACAAACTGCGAGATCGTGACCTGAGCCGAAATCAAGAGTCGGAAGCTCAACCTACCTACCCCCAGGCGCCCCACCACCATCTATGTCATGACACTTTTCATGTTTTAAAACTGAAACTCTTTGTGCATTAAACAGTAGCTTCCCATCTTCCCCTCCATTCGTATTTCTGTCTCTGTGACTTTTAATCATGGTTATTTTAATGTCCCTGTCTCATAGTGCCAACATCTGTATCATCTTGGAGCCTGATTCTGCTACTTCTGGGGTCTTTTTTCATGAATTTTTGTATGCCATCTTTTTTTTTTTTTTTAGTGATACGTTGTGGAAAAACAGAGACTGAAGCAAATAGTATTTATGCTCAGAAATGGGTACGTTTATCATGCTAGTAGTGTGGCGTCAATTCAGAGTGGTCAGCAGTTGAGCTGGTTTGGGATTTTTACTGTTTCCGTCATCAGTAGGCTTCAGATCACCACCTCACCATAGGTTTCAGATTCTTCCATCTGTGAACTCAAATTCAAGGTCTGTTTTTCCTTATGCTTAGAATGTGGTTTTGGGAGCTGGAGGCTTCTTCTCTGTGTTCCAGATCCACTCAGCTTTCTGCCTTTCTAAGGGGAACCTTTCTCCATGTGCTTGACGCTCCCCAGTAGTAGTTGTTGATGCTTATTACTTGGTGCCAGGCTTGTGGTGGGCACAACGGGAGTTCTCTGTTTTCAGGGTCCATCCTCAGTATTGGGCAGTCCTGTGTACCTGCACCTCAGGGGTTGGGCTCCCCAGTGTTCCTGCTCCTCCTGCCCAGTAGAGCCAAAGCCCGCGTGGATCTGGGGTTGGTCTTGGCCAGGAGAGACTTCCATGTTCCTCTTGCAGGGTTATTAGATGAATGCTTGGTGTCAGTGTAGGATCCTGGGCCCAGTGGGTTTCCTGCCCCTCCCATGGAATGGGGATTTTGCCCTCTTCCTGAAGCAGTGGATCTTTGTCTTGGTAACAGGAGTGTTTTCTGTCCATCTCCCAACGTTAGATGAGTTTGACTTGTGCTCCTCCCTTGGAAGCAAGAGATTTTTTCTTCCATTGCTTTGTTGCCCTTTTTTCAGCATTTCAGGGTTTTTGGTTTCCATCAAAGAAGAATGCTGGCTTCACTTTGTTCCTGGCAGTGCCTGTGCCAGAGGCAGGGAGCTCTCTCTGACATGACCCTGGTTTTTCTGGTGGTGTCCCTTTGTGTCTGGGGTTCCAACCTGTTCCAAAATGACACTCTATCCCGTATTTGTTGTTAAGAATTTGTCAAAATTTGGGGCACCTGGTTGTCTCAGTTGGTTGAGCATCCAACTCTTGATTTCGGCTCAGGTCAAAATCTCACAGTTCGTGATTTCAAGCTCCACGTGGGGCTCTATGCCAATGGCGTAGAGCCTGCTTCGGATTCTCTCTCTCTGCCCTTCCCCTGCATGCACATGCACTCTCTCTCTCTCTGTCTCTCTCCTTCTCTTTTTCTATATCAAAAAAAAAAAAACAAAACAAAACAAAAACAAAACAGAAAAGAAAAGAAAAAAAAAAACAGGAAAAAACTTAACAACAAAAAAAGAATTTATGAAATTTTAGCTGATTTCTTGTTACCCACTTGAATAGGGACTGCTTTCCTCTCCTAAGTTGACCCAGGAGCGAACAGTTTGTGTCATGTCTTTGCTTTGAGGAAGAAAAATTTATTGGTTGCTTTGTGACTTTGGGTCTCTAATAGACTCAAGAAATGTTATGATTTTATAGATCCAGATTTGTTTGATGCTACGTGTAGATGGTCTTCTCTGCAGCTGTTTACATCCTTAGTAGAATCAGAGCTCTTTCCATTATTTTCTCTGATTCTCATTCCAGAGTTGGGGACATGCTCTCTGTTCACCTTCTATATCTGTTTTACCCTTTCTTTATACTTTCTATTTCTTTGTATCTTTGTGCTTATTCCTGATTATTCCTCAGATCTGTATTTCAGTTCAGCAATTATTTCTTCATTTTCTGACTAATCTGCTTTTAAACCCCCCTCTACTAAATTTGCAATTTCATGGACAGTACTTGTCATTTGTGAAAGTTCTGTGTCTTTTTACATTTTCCTGTCTTTTTAAAAATAAAGACTTTAGGAGCACCTGGGTGGCTCAGTTGGTTATGGGTCTCACTCTTGGTTTTGGCTCAGGTCATGATCTCATGGTTCTTGAGTTCAAGCCCTGCATTGGGCTTTGTGATGACAGTGTGGAGTCTGCTTGGGATTCTCTCTGTCTGCCTCTCCCCTGCTCATGTTGGTGTGTGCACACATGCTTTCTTCATGTATATATAACATAAATATATATTTATTAAAATTATATATAAATATATTTAAAACATACTTATATATTTATAATAAATATAAATATGTTATAAATATATATATACATAAACATATTATTAAATTTATATAATAAACATATACCATATGTATTATATACATTTGTATATATATTTAAAGTATTTATTTTGAGAGAGAAAGTGTGAGTAGGGGAGGGGCAGAGAGAGAGCAAGATAGAGAATCCCAAGCAGGCTCTGCACTGTTAGTGCAAAGCCCAGTGTGGGGCTAGAACTCACAAATGGTGAGAACATGACCTGAACCAAAGTCGGATTCTTTTTTTGTTTCTTTTAATTTTTTTTTTTCAACGTTTATTTATTTTTGGGACAGAGAGAGACAGAGCATGAACGGGGGAGGGGCAGAGAGAGAGGGAGACACAGAATCGGAAACAGGCTCCAGGCTCTGAGCCATCAGCCCAGAGCCCGACGCGGGGCTCGAACTCACGGACCGCGAGATCGTGACCTGGCTGAAGTCGGACACTTAACCGACTGCGCCACAGGCGCCCCTGTTTTAATTTTTTTTAATGTTTATTTATTTATTTATTTTTAATTTTTTTTTTCAACGTTTATTTATTTTTTGGGGACAGAGAGAGACAGAGCATGAACGGGGAAGGGGCAGAGAGAGAGGGAGACACAGAACCGGAAACAGGCTCCAGGCTCTGAGCCATCAGCCCAGAGCCTGACGCCCGGCTCGAACTCACGGACCGTGAGATCGTGACCTGGCTGAAGTCGGACGCTTAAACGACTGCGCCACCCAGGCGCCCCAATGTTTATTTATTTTTGAGACAGAGAGAGACAGAGCATGAACGGGGGAGGGTCAGAGAGAGGGAGACACAGAATCTGAAACAGGCTCCAGGCTCTGAGCTGTCAGCACAGAGCCTGACGCAGGGCTCAAACTCACGGACCGTGAGATCACAACCTGAGCCGAAGTCGGACGCTTAACCGACTGAGCCACCCAGGCACCCCTACATTTTAGTTTATATGAATTGGCCTAGGGGTGCCTGGGTGGCTCAATCAGTTGAGTATTCTACTATTGGCTTTGGGCTCAGGTCATGATCTCACTGTCATGGGATCAATCCCCATGTTGGGCCCTATGTGCTGGGGGCGGAACCTGCTTGGGCTTCTCTCTCTCCCTGTCTCTGTGTCCTTCCCTCTCTCCCTCTCTTTTATACCCAAAATAAGTAAACAAACATTAAAAAAAAAACAAAACAAAACAAAAAAAAACAGCCAAGATGTTTTCCCAGAGGTTTGTGCTATTTTGCATTCACACCAGCAATGTATGAGAGTTCTGGTTTCTCTACATGCTCTCCATCATGTGCTGTTTGTGTATATTTGATTTTAGCCATTCTAGTGGGAGTGTAGTGCATCTCATTTTCCTGATGGTTGATACTGTGAGCATCTTTACATGTGCTTTATTGCTGTCTGTTCATCCTCTTTGGTGAAGTTTATGTTCATGTCTTCCACTCATGGCCTCATTGGGTTGTTTCCTTACTGTTGTTTTGAGAGTTCTTTATGTATTCTCTGTACAAGTCCTTTGTCATATATGCAATTTTCAAATATTTTCTCCCATTCTGTAACTTGTCTTTTCATTTTCTTTCCCCCCTTTTTTTTTCTTATTTAAGAATTTATTTTTAAGTGATCCCTACACCCAGTGTGGGGCTTAAACTCACAACCCCTGGGATCAAGAGTCACATGCTCTTCCGAGCCAGCCAGGCACCCCTCGTCTTTTCATTTTCATAACAGTATCTTTCAAAGAGCAAAATTTTTTTATTTTAAGAAGACAGTTAATCTTTTTTTTCTTTTATATGTTTTTGATATGATGTCTGTGACTTTTGTTTAACCTCAGGTCATGAAGATTTTCATCAAAATTAAAAAAAAATTTATACTTTTACCTTTTATGTTTAGATCTATGAATCATTTACATTTAATGTAATCATTGATATTTTTTGATTGAGGTCTACCCATTTAGTTATTTGTCTGTTTTATTGTTCTTCTGTTTGCTTTTCATGAATTTTCTGGATGATTTGAATATTTTAAATTTTTTTAATTAAGTAAACTCTATCCCCAATTTGGGGCTTGAACTCATGACCCTGAGATCAAGGGTCACATGATCTATCAACTGAACCAGTCAAGCAACCCTATTTGAATACTTTAAAAAATATTCCATTGTAATTTAATTTTTTGCTATGTTTATTATGTATTACATAAATATATATATTTCTCCTTTGCTTCTGGACCTCCAATTGTATGAATGTAAAAGCTTTTGGTGTTGTCTCACATGTCTATGAGGCTCTGTAATCTTTTCGGTTTTTCCTTCTGTGTTATTCAGATTGAATGGTTTCTGTGTGCTTGCCACCACGATGATATTGAACAGCTCCTTCACCACAGAAATCCTGCATATTCTTCCTTTATAGTCATACCTTTTCCCCACCCTTCAACCCCTGGCAAAACCTGCTCTGATCACTAGGGTTTTGCCTCTTACAAAATGTGAAATAAATGAAATTCCATAGAGACTGGCCTCTTTACTTAGCTAAAGTAAATGAACTGAGATTCACCCGTTTTTTCATTTCTTGAGTAGTATTCCGTGTACTGGTACTAGTGTGTTTACCCTTTTACCCATCGGAGGACATTTGGGTGATTTCCAGGCTTTGGTGATTATGAGTAGAGCTGCTGTAAACATTGATTCGAGGTTTTTGTGTGATGTAAGTTTTTTCTCCAGGGTAGATAACTAGAAAGGAGTTGCTGGGTCATATGATTACAACATGTTTAAATTTATAATAAACTGGCACAGTGTTTTCCAAGGTGACCATACCGTGTTGCATTCTCACCAGCAATATGTGAGAGTGACTGATAATATTTTAGTGAATAACTAACTTCTGATGTCCATCTGATTTTAGACCTAATAAAACTTTAGAATTTTTATCCTCCATTTCTCTTTATGTTTTGCTTTGTCCTTAAGAAAAAGACACTTTGAGTTATTTTACTTTTCTGACTATTCTAGTTCAGACTGAAATGTGTCACTGCCAACATTTTGTGAAAGAAATCCATAACATCTGTTTAACGTTTAGTGAAGTTTGGACTATGCCTGGGAAAAATAGATAAATTACAGTCACTCTTACAACTTGTAGAGCCAACAGTGCACAATGTTGTTCTTTCTGTAATGGAAGAGTGTGTAATGGAGTGTCCTTTGTGGAGACGTGAATGGGGGTGAAGAGTTGTGATTTAGTCCACTTTTCCATACAGTTCTGTGTTAAATTAATGTCACAGGTCAGGCTCTCTTCTCTCCCTCTGTCTCTTGAGTGTCTAGTGTCTGTAGTCTGTGTGTGTTTAAACCTGGGCTGTTGCATTTTTAAGATTTTTTTTCTTGGCTCCCTTCCTCATCACATGATTAAGAGCTTAGTTTTGCTTCCTTGTTTGATGGAGATTAAAATATGTCACTTTGGCCTGTGTAAACTCTAATGAAGGAACTGCCGCTCTTTATAGGCCGGTATTCTTCATAGTGTAATTTGTTCTCTCAGACATTAAAAAGGTATTAGTAACGGATACTAGAGTAAGATTAACACTTAATCTCCAGTGTTCCCTGTAAAATAGATGCTTATGTAACTATGTGTTAATGCATCTGTTCTTGTATTTTCATTTTCTGTGTCTCTGTTTTTTTGTTCCTTAGTTCCCATTTTCTGATTTCTTTTGGACTATTTAAATATTTTTTTACTATTCCATTTTAATTTTATCTACTGACTTTTTGGCTATATCTGGGTTTTTGTTATTTTTGTTATTTAATTACTGGCTACTACAGGGCTTGCAGCATTCATAATCTAACTTTCAACGCTCTAGTTAGATTTAATACTTTGCCACTGCAAGTGCAACCTGGAAGGCTTGTAACCATATACGTTCCTTTCTTCTATGCTCTGTATTGTGGTTTTCACAGGAATTATGTTCATATGTATACACTGAAGACCCCCATCAACTAGTGTTGAGATTTTTTACCTTTGACCACCGTACATAATTTGAAGAACTTAAGAGAAGACGAACACTTTTGTTGTATTTACCCAAATTTCTACCATTTCTGCTGCTTCTCCTGGTGGAACTTTTTTAGAACACATTGCATGTATTATGGCTCTGGTATACATTTCTGAGGATAGAAATGATAGTCCCTTGTATATTCATAACACAGTAATCGACTTCATAAGCTGACATTGATATAAAACTTTTACCTAATTTGCCACCTGTATTTCCATTGGTTAGTTCATCTAATGATGACCTTCTCTGCATTTACTTTTCCGGTGCATTACCTGATCCAGTCTAGTGTCAAGTATCGCATGTAATTGTCATGACCTTTTAGATTCCCTTTAATTTGGAACAATTCTAGAATCTTTCTTTGCCTCTTATTACTTTGCCAGCTTGACAAAATACAGGTGTTCTATCTTTCCTGCCCCCTAGTAGAACGTTCCTCATTTTGTCTTCGATCTTTATTCAAGATCCGTTGCTGTTCTGAAACAAAATACCATACTGGTGATATGTTGTTCTTCTCAGTTCTCTGCCCATGTAGGTGGCAGTAATTTTGATTCAGTCATACTGTCACCTTACTGTCCACTGTATGGTCCGTGATTTGTGTTTTTGTTTTTTTTGCCTTCTCTTGGAATAATAGGCAGTCTGTGAGGAGACACTATGACCACACAGATACTAGTCTGTGAGGGACACTGTGACCACGCAGATGTTAATGTTTGTGAGGGGACACTATGACCATACAGATACTACTCATCATTAAATTTTCTGCTTAGATTTAGCATCCCCTGGTGACTCTTGTGTGATCACTCTTTGTTGTGATGGTTGCAGAATGATGATGTTTCAACTCTGGCTCTTCCTCCACTTATGTCAGTAGATATTAGGCCTTATGCTGCAGAAATAGATCTCCTGGGGGCACCTAGGGCTCAGTTGGTTCAGCGTCCGACTCGATTTTGGCTCAGGTCATGAATTCACAGTTCGTGTGATTGAGCCCCATATTGGGCTCTGTGCTGACAGCGTGGAGCCTGCTTGGGATTCTTTCTCTCCTTCTCTCTCTGTCCTTCCCCTACTCATGCTCTCTCTCTGCCCTTCTCAAAATAAATAAATAAACTTAAGAAAAAAGAAATAGATTTCCTTTCTTCTCTATATATGTGTGTCTGTGTGTACATATCTATTTACTATGGTATGGTTTCATTCTTAGTTATGTTTAATATTTATAATTCCTTACTCTGCTTTGGTGTGCAAATTGTCTTACACTGGACCAGTGGGAACAACTTCAGGCTGGTTCCTGAATCCATGTGATATTCCCTCATTATATTTTTAAATTTTTTTTTTTCAACGTTTATTTATTTTTGGGACAGAGAGAGACAGAGCATGAACGGGGGAGGGGCAGAGAGAGAGGGAGACACAGAATCGGAAACAGGCTCCAGGCTCCGAGCCATCAGCCCAGAGCCTGATGCGGGGCTCGAACTCACGGACCGCGAGAGCGTGACCTGGCTGAAGTCGGACGCTTAACCGACTGCGCCACCCGGGCACCCCTCCCTCATTATATTTTTGAGCACTTCCTTCTATTCTGGCCTAAAAAGATTTTCCAGGCTCATATGGAAAATATACTGGCTGGTAAGTGTTGTTGTAAGTGCTGTGGGACCAACAGCGCACAACAGTGCACATCTGCTATGTGGCAAGACTGCTCCGTGTGCTGGATATGTAGCAGCGTGCAGACAAAACCCCTCTGCCCACAGATAGTAAACAAAACTAACATGAAAAGTAAGTAATACACCAGAGAGAGAAAAGTGGTCCATTAGGATGGGAGATAGGGAATGTGCAGGGTGAGGGAATGGTATCCAAGGTAGATAGCATGTTCAGGAGGGTCTCAATGACAGGGTGAGACGTGAGTAGGTCAGGGGCCTCACCTAATGGTGTCCAATTGTTACCAACTGCAGGTGCTCTACAAATGTACTGCATTTTGTCTTGTGGTATAATCACTCAGAGGCAGGGTAAATTATAAACATAATAAGGACAATATATGTTGGTATAACATATTTCATTGGGTTTTCCCTTAAACTAATGACTAACGCCACTGAATTAGGAAAGATATTTCATGTCTGTGGAGCTTTTTATGTATCTTCAAAATGAAGGAACTGGATAAACTTATTTGCAAGGCTTTGCCCCATTCTCAAAATTTATATGTTTATGAATCAAAGAATAAAAATATTTCTGAGAAATGGTGGAACTTACTGGAATAGGAATAGGAATGAGAGAGCTATGAGAAGAACGTTTGTGACTTAGGTTTCCTTTACAACATGGAGTGATTGCCACTGTTTGGGGAATGCCTGTCAGCAAAACCAGATCTACAAAACACTGTTCCCCGGGGCCACCCCCTTTCCATGGAATTACTTCATCTTACAGATTGCTTATTGTCTGGTATTACTTGGGGCACAGATTCCTAAACTCCTTTGGTAAGTATTTGTGCCCACCACTATTTACAATAGACTCTACTGTTCTAGTTACAAGGATTCCCCAAGAATGAATTCTGTGTGTGAGGCCGGCTTGCCTTTTTTTTTTTTTTTTTTTTTTTTGCAAAGCACTCCTTTTGGGGAAAATTTTAAAAAGGCCATAACTGGAAAGGATTTGGACAGGCACCTTGAATGAACAGTACACACACGCTCATTTTTCACATCTCTGAGAGCATTTCCCAAGAATCCCTATTCAGTTAATCCCTGTACTGACTTACACAGAAGCCCTCATGGAGTTATCATTACAAGTTCTAATAAACTTACTAAGACTAGCTTCAAAGTAGCTTCAGAGTGCCATTTGCCCAATGATCATGAGCTGTCCTACACTGGCCACCTTCATAGAAATAGCTCTGTAATACAACTCCAGCTGCCATGAAGACCAATTTGGTGAGGTCTCTCTGAGAAGCAGTGCCAATGAGTTCATCACTTTCTACAGGACCATTTGCCTGAATGACCAAGAAGGGAGAAAATGAACATCAACACTGCTGCTTATATATTCTGGGGTAGTCCTTTTGCTATGTATAGGAAACAGCTTACATTTGATATATACATCTATGCCTGTATGTTTAATATCTAGAAGTTACGAATAAATGCATTAGAACCTGTTTTAATAGGTTTTACTATTATTTGAGTATTGTAAGGCCAACACATTGGGAGACGGTCACCACTGAAAAGATAGTTTGTTATAGTTCACAACAAGAGGGGCATACCATGTCACTGGGGGCCACAGAGGGAAGCAATAGAGGGGCAGAGGGAGAGTGGGAGTATAGCAGTTTTTAAGGGCAGGAACAGGTGAGGCAAAATGAGTAGGCTTAGGCTTGACTAGTTTGAATAACTTCAGGAGGCTCTGGAGCATAGGGGTTGTCCCCAGTTGTGGGATACCTGACCCTGGGTAATTAGGGCAGGTGGATAGCAGCCAAAGTTTTGAGAGCTTGATAAAGGAAGTTGATGGGATGTGGGCCTTGGACTGGTTGGATCGTGTTTGAAAAGCATGCTCACAAGCAAATTGTTTACTGTCTTTAGGAATTTGCTAACTTGAGAGGGACAGTTCCTCCAGCATCAGCAAGGCCCCAGATGTTAAAGCATCAGAATACAGAAACCAGAGGGTCAATACAGAAAGCCCTCTTTGAGTCCTTTTAAAATCCAATGCATAGATGTCAGTGAAACTAGCAGAGTAAGTAAGTACCTTCGACGGTTTTATCCTCCATAAAAGCAGCAAGAAAACTGACCAAAAGTGTGGGAATCATATTTACAAACGAACTGAGGAAGTCTTGAAGCAATCTAGGGAGCATTTATTTAGGAAAAACAGCAGAATCTTAGTAAGTAGCGTCTTAAATGCCCTGTTTCCAGTTCTCCCTTAGGAGCTCTGTGGTCACCTTGATGACTGCAAGCCTGCAGTCATGGTGACAACCAGAAAGCCTGGCAGCCACCAGAGGGGACAGAATAGTTGAGAGTCCTTCAAAGATGCATTCCCTGTGAATTGTTCTCATTTGACCTGTTTTTAGTTCCCTCAAAGAACTCACTTGCAAGGCTGTATTTATTGGATCTGATGTAGAGCTCACCAAGTGTGAAAGCCTTTTCTCTGGGAGTATCTGTTGAAGATACTTTGAAGCAATTTTTAAACTTCAAAGCTGCCTGAGGTGGTGCCTAACACTTGGGAACTAACAGGTTAAATAAAAACCTTAAGAGAAAAGCTGGAGAATGGGATCGCCGTAAGGACTTGGGAGACTTCTGATCTATTCCTGAGACTCTAGAAGGCCGATGTGTTGGGTTGTGTGCATGCTGAAGGTGATCTTCATGCTCAGGAGAGACCTGAGATGCCCTGACTACCGTTCTCACTGCTGGCTGATTGCATTGTGAGGTTCTGCAAGAGCAGCAGGTGAAGGCTGAGGTGGTATTTTCCTTTGCCTGGCTGAGTATTGGAGACGTGTCCTGACACACACGAAGAGCCCCTTGGCAAAGACCGTGAATCTCTATCAAATACTAGCTAACTGAGCAGAGACTCGAGGAGCCACACAGCAGAGTATAGACTTTACAGATTTGTTCAGAAAAGTCGCTAAACAAAAAGAACAAAAAGCACAACAAGCCTTGGAGAGGGGTGGAATCTGATTTCAAGAATTGTCACACTCTATTGCTTAAAATATTCAGTTTTTGGGGTGCCTGGGTGACTCAGTCGGTTAAGGTGACACTTCGGCTCAGGTCTCACAGTTCGTGGGTTTGAGCCCCTCATTGGGCTCTGTACTGACAGCTCTAAGCCTGGAGCTGCTTGGGATTCTGTGTCTCCCTCTGTCTCTGCCTCTCCCCCACTTATGCTCTGTCTCTGTCTCTCAAAACTAAATAAAACGTTAAACAAATTAAAATAAAAAATAAAATAATCATTTTTCAACAAAAATTATAAGACATGCAAAACAAAAAACAAGGAAATATGGCCCATACACAGAGGAAAAGAGCAACCGAACAATAAAAACCATCCCTGAGGAAGCCCAGACGTTGGACCTACTGGACAAAGGCTGTAAATCAGCTATTTTAAATATGCCCAAAGAGTTGGAGGGAACTATGCCAGTGAGGTCTCTGGTAGCAAATTAATTTTCTTTATATGAGGATCTTTACTTTCATTCTGGAAGAAGATTTTCTCTGGATGTAGAATTTTAGTTGGGTCAGACCTTTCAGCTTATGAAAAATGTAGTGCCACTTGCTTTTGGCCTCTGTGGTTCTTGGTGAGAAATACACAGTCTTTGTTTATTTTTTTGCTTTGTTTTTTAATTTTCAGACATTTGGTTGTTCTTTGGGCTTAGACGTCTGTATGAATCTATAGGCATAGGTGGTTTTTTTTTGGGGGGGGTCACATTTGGGAATTACTCATTCCTTTTTTTTTTTTTAATTTTATTTTTTATTTTTTAAAATTTACATCCAGATTAGTTAGCATATAGTGCAACAATGATCTCAGGGGTAGATTCCTTAGTGCCCCTTACCCATTTAGCCCATCCCCCCTCCCACAACCCCTCCAGTAACTCAGTTTGTTGTCCATATTTATGAGTCTCTTCTGTTTTGTCCCCCTCCCTGTTTTCATATTATTTTTGTTTCCCTTCCCTTCTGTTCATCTGTTTTGTCTCTTAAAGTCCTCATATGAGTGAAGTCATACAGTTTTTGTCTTTCTCTGACTGACTAATTTCACTTAGCATAATACCCTCCAGTTCCATCCACGTAGTTGCAAATGGCAAGATTTCATTCTTTTTGATTGCCAAGTAATACTGCATTGTATATATATATATACCACATTTTCTTTATCCATTCATCCATCGATGGACATTTGGGCTCTTTCCATACTTTGGCTATTGTTGATAGTGCTGCTATAAACATGGGGGTGCATGTGTCCCTTTGAAACAGCACACCTGTATCCCTTGGATAAATGCCCACTAGTGCAATTGCTGGGTCGTAGCGTAGTTCTATTTTTAGTTTTTTGAGGAACCTCCATACTGTTTTCCAGAGTGGCTGCACCAGCTTGCATTCCCACCTTCTTTTTTTTTTTTTAATGTTTATTTTTGAGAGAGAGAGAGAGAGAGAGAGAGCGAGCGAGCACGCGTGCGTGGGTAGTGGAGGGGCAGGGAGAGAGGGAGACACAGAATCTGAAGCAGACTTGGGGCTCAGACCCACAAACTGTGAGATCATGACCTGAGCTGAAATCAAGAGTTGGGTGCTTAACCGACTGAGCCACCCAGGCGCCCCCATTTGATTCTTTTTTTTAAAGCTTTTATTTCTTTGTTGATACTTTCTATTTTTGCATTTCTTTCAGCAATGTTCATGATAGCTTGTTGTGGCATTTTTATGTTATTATGTTGGATTTTAAGAGTTTTTATATATTCTGGGAACCACTTATTGGATACATGTTTTTCAAATTCCACCATGGAGTTTGTCTTTTTACTACCTTGATAATGTCTTTTGATGCACAAAAGTTGGATGCACAGATTGTTTTTTATAAAATCTGCATTATTTTTTATTTTGATCACTGTTTTACTGTCATATTTAAGAAATTATAGTCATACTCAAGGTCAGATATTTGCTTCTGTGCATTCTTTTGAGAGCTTTATGGTTTAGTCCTGTATTTAGTCCTTTGATCCATTTCGAGTTGATTTTTGCATATGGTGAAAAGTCAGGGTGCCACTTCATTCTTTTCCAGTTGGATATCCATTTGTCCCTGCACATGTTTGAAAGGACTGTTCTTACCCCATCGAATGGTCTTGGCAGTCTTGTCAAATGAATTGAACATAGATCTCGGTTTTATTTCTGGATTTAATTTTATTACAGTTATCCCTATGTTTATGCCTTTGCTCCTTCCATACTGTCTATATTACTGTTGATTTGTAGTATATGTTGAAACAGGAAAATATGAGTCCTCCAGTTTTTTTCTGCTTTCTCAAGATTGTTTTGGGTGTTTAGTGTCCCCTTTCAGTTTCATGTGAATTTAGTGTTGGCCTTTACATTTGTGCAAAATGTCATTGGGATTCTGATAGGGATTGCATTGTGTCTATAAAGAACTTTGTAGTATATTTCCATCTTAGTAGTGTTAAGTCTACTGACCATGAACACAAATGTTTTACCATTAATTTAGACTTTCTTTAATATTTTTCGGTAATGTTTGTAGTGTACAAGTTTGGACTTCTTTGAGTAGATTTGTTCCTACATGTTTTATTCTTTTGAGTGGTATTATAAATGGAGTTGTTTTGTTTTATTTTCACATTGTTTATCACTAGTGCATAGCAATGTGATTACATTTACCTGTATTTATAAGGGGCACTGGTTTGTAGTTTTCTTTTGTGATGTCTTAGTGTGGCTTTTATATCAGGGTAATGGTGGTCTGATAGAATGAGTTAGGAGGTGTTCTTTTTCTTTCTTTACCTTTCTTCCTGAGTTTGAGAATGATTGATGTTAATTCTTCCATAAGAATTTGAGAGAATTCACCAGTGAAGCCATCTGGTGTTGGACATTTCTTTGTTGGGAAACTTCAATTATTGATTCAGTCTCTTTACTTGTTACAAGTTTATTCAAATTTTCTATTTCTTCTTCTTTTAAAAAAAATTTTTTTTTGATGTTAATTTATTTTTGAGAAAGAGATAGAATGCGAGTGGGTTGGGGCAGAGAGAGAGGGAGGCACGGAATCTGAAGCAGGCTCCAGACTCTGAGCTGTCAGCACAGATCCTGACACGGGGCTCGAACTCACGAGCTGTGAGATCATGACCTGAGCCGAAGTCGGATGCTCAACCGACTGAGCCACCCAGGTGCCCCTTCTATTTCTTCTTGAGTCAGTTTTGGTAGTTTGTATGTTGTTAAGAATTTGCACAGTTCATCCAGATTATCTAATTTGTTGCCATACATTAGTTTATAGCATTTTCCTTTGCTCTTTTTTATTTCTGTAAGGTCAGTAATAATATCCCCACTTTCATTTGATTTTGGTAATTTGAATTGTCTTTTTTCTTAGTCCACTTAACTAAAAAGGGGGCCACTTTTGTTAATTTTTTCAAAGGACCAAATTTTCATTTTATTTTTCTGTTTTCTATTATATGTATTTTAACCTTAATTATTTCTTTCCTTCACCAGCTTTATGTTCAGGTTGCTCTTCTTTTTTTCGAATTCCCTAAGGTATAAAGTAAAGTTACTGATAAGATTCTTATTCTTTTTTAGTGTTGGTATTCACAGTTATTAATTTTTCTCTTTGCACTGCTTTTACTCTTGTATAAGGTTTGGCATATTGCATTTTCATTTTCATTTTTGTCAAATAGTTTTCTAATTTCCTGTTACTCTTTGACCCATTGGTTAAGAGTCTGTTATCTAATTTCCATATATTTCTGAATTTTTCATTTTTCCTTATCAACTCCTGCTTTTATGCCTTTGGCAAAGATTGTCTTCTAAAAATGTATCTAGATTTGTTTTGTTTTAAAATTTTTTTTTTTTTTTCAACGTTTATTTATTTTTGGGACAGAGAGAGACAGAGCATGAACGGGGGAGGGGCAGAGAGAGAGGGAGACACAGAATCAGAAACCGGCTCCAGGCTCCGAGCCATCAGCCCAGAGCCTGACGCGGGGCTCGAACTCACGGAGCGCGAGATCGTGACCTGGCTGAAGTCGGACGCTTAACCGACTGCGCCACCCAGGCGCCCCTCTAGATTTGTTTTGTGACCAAACATGGAGTCTGTCCTGGAGAATGTTTTATGTGCGCTTGAGAACAATAAGTATTGTGCTGTTGGCGGGTGGTGTGGTTTTTATATGTCTGTTGGGTCTATTGGTTTATACTGTTGTTCAGATCCTTTATTTTCTTACTGATCTTCTGACTAGTTGTATCTGTTATTAAAAGTGGGGCTTTGAAATGTCCAGCTGTTATTGAACTGTATTTCTCCCTTAATTCTGTCAAATTATGCTTCATGTATTTTGGGATCCTTTGTTAGGTGCACATATGTGTTTATAAGATATATTATATCTTCTTGATGAGTTGATACCTGTATCTGTGTATTATGTAATTCTTTGCCTCTATAACAGTTTCTGACTTAAATTCTGTTTTGTCTCATGATAATATAGCCACCCCAGCTCTCTTTTGGTTGTTATTTGTGTGGAGTTATCTTTTTCAAGCCTTTTATTTTTTTTGGCCTCTTTGCGTATATGCCTCTGAAGTGAGTTTCTTAAGGACAGCATACAGATGGATCAAATTTTTAAAAATTCATTCTGCCAGTCGGACTTTTAGTTGGAGAGTTTAATCCATTTACATTTAAAAGTAATTACTGGCAAGGAAGTATTTGCTTCTGTCATTTTGCTATTTATTGTCTGTGTACCACATCATTTTTGCTGCTCCATTACTAACTTCTTCTATGTCGAATGGATCTTCATAGGGTTCCATTTTGATTCTCTTTTCCTTATTTGTGTAGTTTTTACTTCTTGTCTTAATGATTACCTTGAGGATTACAATTAACGTCTTCGACTTATAAGAACCGTGTAATACCTACTTATTTTCAAAGGTATGCAAAAACTGTGTTCCCTTCTTTCTTTCCCTCCTGTTTTATGTTGTTATAATTTATAACAGGTTACATTTTTATACATAGTATACTCATGAACAGATTTCACCTTACGCTCTCTATATTTATTTTTAAATCATACAGGAAAAAAAGAGGGGTTATAAATCAAAAATACAACAATACTGTCTTTGTTACTTGCCTGTGTAATCAGTGTTTTTATTTCTCCATCAAGACTTTGAGTTACTGTACAGTATTCTTTCATTTCAGCCTGAAGGATTCCCTTAGAATTTCTTGCAGGTCAGGTGTATTAGCCACGAACTCCCTCAGCTTTTTAATATCAGAGAATGTCTTGATTTCTCCTTCATTCTTGAAAGAGAATTTTGCCAGATCCAGAATTTCTGGTTGACTCTCTTTCTTTTAGCACGTTGAATGTCATCCCAGTCCCTTCTGGCCTCCATGGTTGTTGATGATAAGTCAGTGGTTGGTTTTACTCATGGTTCCTTATATGATGAGTGGCTTCTTTCTTGTCCATCTGAAGATTCTGTCTTTGGTGTTTGACAGGTTGAGTATAACGTGTCTTGGTGTGGATCTCTTTGAGTTCATTCTTTGTACAGTCTATGAACGTCTCAGATATGTCTAAAGCTTTCATCCAATTTGGAGAGGATTGGGCTATTATTTCTTGAGGTATACTTTCAGTTTCTTTCTCAGCTCTCCTGTGACTCCACTAAGTGTTGATCTATGTGTATATGTTGATATACTTGATGGAATCTCACAGTTTTTTAGGCTTTATATATGTTTCTTTATTCTTTTTCTTCCTGTTTTTTAGAGTGGATAGTTTCACCCTGCCTGCATGCGCTTTTGCAGATTAGTCTGCCTGCTCAAGTCTGTTAAATCCCTTTAGTGAATTTTTCACTTCATTTCTAAAAGTTTTTGGTTCTAAAATTTCTACATTTCCTTTTTATAATTTCTTCTAATATTCCTTGTCATACATATGGTTCTCTTGGTTCCCTTGAGTTCTTTGAATGAACATACTTAAGACATGTTGATTTAAGTTCCTTGTGTAGTAGTTCCATTGTGTTTCCTTGAGGACAGTTTCTGAGAACTTTTTTCCTTGTAGCTGGGTCATTTTATATATTTTCTTCGCATGCTTCCTTTTTTTTTTTTTTTTAAGATTATTTATTTTGAGAGAGAGAGCGCACATGCAAGTGGAGGTGAGGGGGAGAGAATACTAAGCAGGTTCCACACTGTCAGCACAGAATCTGATGCGTGGCTCCACCTCACAAACTGCAACATCATGACCTGAGCCGAAGTCAGATGCTTAACCAATTGAGCGATCCAGGCACCCCTGCTTGCTTAATTTTTTGTGGTTTTTGAATATGGACATTTTGGATATTATGCACAAAAAGGAAACACAAGCAATAAAGCAAAAATATTTGATCTCCGGTGTCTGCATTTTGGCTCTGTGTTGGGACATTCCTTCTGCACTTAGGGAGGTCTTTCAACCCTCTGCCATTGCCTTTATTCCCTGCTTACCCTTAGACTAAAGATCAGCCAGAGTTGAAAGTATATGGTCTTCTCAGGTCTTTTCTGAGCAAATTCCCTGCCCTCTACTTGGTTTTCCAGTTCCTTCTTACATAGATTCTTTTCAAACTTGTTGTTTTCTAAAGATTCTCACTCTATACCTTTTCCTCCCTTGGTTTTCAGGATGTCTGTTGTTTCTCTGTTGATTTTGCACTTGTTGGCACCAGCTTATTCATTTGACTCTCAGTATCTTTGAGAAACGTCCTCTGCATTGTCATGCGTTCAGGAAGTTCTGAGTTAAGTGGAAAATAATCAGTCCCCTTTCATTAGTCCTCAGGACCCCACAGATAGATCAAAACAAACAGAGCTCGTTTGGGAACACAAAAGAAACACAATTCTTTCAGAACAAGATCCGTCTGCTGTGGTCAGGCTGAGGTTCCACCGAGAAAGCAGGATGTCATCTTCAAGAACCACCAAGCTCAGATGGGGACATGGCTGCATCAGCAGAAACACTGCAGTGCTGTCCTCTGCTCGGTGGCCCTTCTCCTGGTTACGTGTTTGCTGGGCTACTGTAAACGTTTTCCTGTCTTGCCAGTTTCCAGTGGGTGTGACTGACAGTATGTGGTGGTTTTGGTGTTTCTGAGGAAGGACGTTCCCATAGTCCCTACTTTGCCATGTTTGCAGTTGTCCTTGTCAACGCGCTTTTATGCAAAAGCACATCCTGGCTCACTTTTATGGGCTGTGGTTTAAATATCCTGTTTCGGTTTGCTCCTCTCATGTGCTGCCCAGAGGCCACCCTGAATTCTGGGCAGTGTTGTACTCTGATTTTGTTCTTGATACCTTTGCTTTATTGTTTCTGGTCAGATTTGTGTGAAGGCCACTTGGAATGATCTCAGGACTTCATATATGGAGGTGAAGGATGCCTTTCTCTCAGTTCCTTCTCCCTGATTTGTCCCCATTCTGGGTTTGGGAGCCCTTAGTGTAGGGTGGGGAATGTTGACAAAGCATCTTCCTGTGTTTGCAGGATCCCCTTGGTGGAGAGTGGGAGTGGCATCTCCCCTAGGCTCAGTGTTGCTTGGGGTCAGATGGGGCTGATTGACAAAGCCTCCTCCCACAACCTCACCAGCAGCAGCAGCAGCAGCAGCCGCCGCCGCCGCAGCCTTCCATCAGGAAGTGGGAGCATTACTTCTCTGCTGGCTTTGGTTATTGTCTGCAGCATCAGTTGCCTGATTGGGAGAAAGAGGGCACAGCTCCTCTTGGACATTGGGGTTGTTTTGCATGGCCTCTCTCTCTCTCTCTAACCATTTCCAAAATGTTATTACCTAATTTTTGAAAGCTTTTGCTGCTATGTAAGAAACCACAAAGGAAAATTTGTAAACACTATTTTCAGTGGATTAAGTTGCATGATTTCAAACATTGGATTTTTTAAAATTGAGATTTAGTTGACATATAACACTATATTTATTTTAGATGTACAGCATGATGATTCAATATACATATAAATCATGAAATGATCATTACAGTACGTCTGATTAACATCTATCACCATGTGTATTTACAGTTTTTTTTCCAATGAGAACTTTTAACATTTACACTTCTGGCAACTTTCAGATTTATAATACAGTAACATTAACTAGTCACCATGCTGTGAGTTCGTTAAATCCCCATGACTCATTTATTTTATAATTGGAGGTTGTACCTTTGGCCACCCGCAGTCATTTTGCCCACTCCCTGCCCCTGCCTCTGGCAATCACCAATTTGTCCTCTGTATCTGTGAGTTTGTTATTGTTTTTTTCTTTGGGATCCCACATGTAAGTGATTTCTTACGGTGTTTTACCTTTTCTGTGTGATTTATTTCACTTAGCATAATGTCCTTAAGGTCCCATCATGTGGCAAATGACAGGATTGCCTTTTTATTTATGACTGAATAATATTCCATTGCGTTGATGTACCAGAATGAATTTATCTGTCCATTCATTGATGGGCAGTCATGTTGTTTCCATATCTTGGCTATTGTAAGTAATGCTCCACTGAACATGGAGGTGCAGATATCTTTTTGAGTTAGTGTTTTCATTTCTTTTGATTAGATACCCAGAATTGGAATTGCTGGATCATATGGTAGTTCTATTTTTAATTTTTTTAGGAACCTCCATAGTGTTTCCCATAGTGACTGCACCAATTTATATTCCTACCAACAGTGCACAAGGATTCCTTTTCCCCGCATTTTGCCAACACTTGTGGCTTCTTGTCTTTTTGCTACTAGCCATTCTAACAGGTACAAGGTGATCTCTCATTGTAGTTTTGATTTGCACTTCTGCGCTCTGATGTTGAGCCTCTTTTCCTGTGTCTTCTGCCCATTTGTATATCGTCTCTGGAAAAGTGTCTGTTCAGATCCTCTGCCCATTTTTCAATCTGGTCGTGTTCTTTTGCTACTGAGTTTTATGAATTCTTTATGTGTTTTGGTTACCTACCTTATCAGATACATGGTTGGCAAATATTTTTTTTCCCATTTAGTGGGTTGCCTTTTCATTTTGTAGATGGTTTCCTTTGCTGTGCAGAATGTTTTTACATTTGATGTGATCCCTTGTTCATTTTTGGTTTTGTTGCCTTAGCTTTTGGTGTTAAACCCAAAAATTCATCATCGAGAGCAGTGTACTCCCTCTTCTCATTTTATACAACCCCTGCTTTCTTAGGAACCTTTTTATCTTTTTTCTTTTTTCCTCCAACTTACGGCAGATCTGAGTTGGGGTCTGCTGTAACATCCAGATTGGGATATGCAGGAGGTAAAAATAAATCCTAAGGAACTCCTCACCCAGTCCTCCCTTAATTCTTGGAGGTTCCTACCATTCTGCCTTCTTTTGTCCACACTTCACAGTCTTCTGCTATCTGCTTTGTGTGTTATATCTGTGGTTCTGAATAGTAATTGGAGTGTTTAGGTGGAGCTTACTCCATCATGATTAGAATGAGGACTTGACTCCTGTAATCATTTATGGGATGAATGGTTAAATGAATACATTTTTCTTGTCTACAAGGTGCTCATTTTTGGATGTCAGTATAACAGTAAGTATAGTATTAAGAGCATTAAGGTAAATTGCATGGGAGCTCACAGGCATAGAAATTAATTTTTTTGTAGCTATTTTGGAATAGGACATGTAGTGTGGTGGTGAGGTCATTGTTCCCACAATAATCTGTGACACCAAGTAGAATGCCCTATAATTCAATTCTGTCCTGACACTACCCAGATTTAGTGCAGACCTGCAGGTTAAAAGCAAAGTCCTGAACATGACTGCCCCACTTCAGTGCCGTCCCTAAGTGTCAGGGGTCATCTGTACTTCCAACCTACTGACTATAAGTTTGGGGGTTCCCACAACCCACTTAGATTTGACAGTTTGCTAGAAAGAGAAAACTCACTGAAAGTGTTACACTAAACATTGTAGTTTTATTATAAAAGCTATTTAAGTAGGCAAATGGAAGCAATGCATGTCTGGGTTCTGGAGTGGGGTGGAGGAGGAAAACCTTTCC
Organism: Herpailurus yagouaroundi; assembly: GCF_014898765.1. NCBI lineage: Eukaryota > Metazoa > Chordata > Mammalia > Carnivora > Felidae > Herpailurus > Herpailurus yagouaroundi. The sequence goes on along the minus strand of NW_024412430.1, from coordinate 22,726,057 downwards.
CTGTGAACTCTGAGCACATCAGCCTCCTGTAAATCAACATGTTCACCAATCACGAAGCTCCCCTGGACTCCGTTGTCCAGAGTTTTGTTTGGGATTTCATTGCAGAGGCATAGTTGGTGGGATGATTGGCCATGTGATTAAAATCCTCCAGCTCCCCTTTCCTCCCTGGAGGTCTGGTTGGCTCAGAGTTCAACCCTTTCAAAATGTGGTTAGGCTTTCTGGTGACCAACCCCCATCTTAAGGCTTTGTAGGGGCCACCTCATTAGCATAAGAAAGGCACTCTTGTCACTCAGGAATTCTAACTTTGTTCAAAGCTCTGTGCTGGAAACTGGGGACAAAGTCCAGATGTAGTCTTTCTTACTTACCAGGGTCATCAAATTCGAAATCAAGGAGAATGTAGAATTTGAATAATATCTTGAAAGATGAGTAGGATTTAAACATTTTAAGTTGGGGAAAAGGACATTTCAGGCTGAGAGATTAGCAGTCCCTTCAACAAATGATGTTGGGAAAACTGGACCACTTTCTTACACCTTACACAAAAATGAATTTCAAATGGATGAAAGACCTAAATGTGAGACAGGAAGCCATCAAAATCTTGGAGGAAAAGACTGGCAGCAACCTCTTTGAATTTTCTGGGAGCAACTTCTTACTAGACACATCGCCAAAGACAAGAGAAACAAAGCAAACCTGAACTGGGACCTCATCAACATAAAAGCGTTCTGCATAGCAAAGGAAACAATCAACAAAACAATGGGAGAAGGTATTTGCAAATGAAATTTCTGATAAAGGGTTAGTATCCAAAAATATATAAATAACTTATAAAATTCAATACCCAAAATCCAAATAATCCAGTTAAGAAATGGGCAGAAGATATAAATAGACATTTCGCCAAAGAAGACATTGAGATGGGTAATAGACACATGAAAAAATGCCCAACATCACTCATCATCAGGGAAATACAAATCCAGTCAAAACCACAATGAGATGGCACTCACACCTGTCAGAATGGCTAACATTAACACAAGAAACAACAGATGTTTCGAGGATGAGAAGGAAGGGGAACCCTCTTGCACGGTTGGTGGGAACACAAGCTGGTGTAGCCGCTCTAGAGAATAGCATGGAGGTTCCTCAAGAAAATAAATATAGAACTACCCTATGATCTAGCAATTGCACTACTAGGTATTTATCCAAAGGACACAAAAATACAGATTTGAAGAGGTACGTGCACCCGAACGTTTAGAGCAGTGTTAACAATAGCCAAATGTCCATCCACTGACGAATGGATAAAGGTGTGGTATGTATACACAATGGAATACTGCTCAGCCATCAAAAAAAAAAAAAAAAAAAAAAAGAAGGAAAGAAAGTCTTGCATGTGCAGTGACATGGATGGAGCTAGAATGTATTCTGCTAAGTGAAATAAGTCAATCAGAGAAAGATCAGTATCATATAATTTCACTTATGTGGAATTTAAGAAACAAAACAGATGAACATATGGAAAGGAGAAGGAATAGAGGCGAGAAGGAAACAAACCACAAAAGACTCTTAAGGATAGAGAATAAACTGTGGGTTGATAGAGGGGAGGTGGGCTAGATGGAGGATGGGTACTAAGGAGGGCACTTGTGATGAGCAATGGGTGTTGTATGTAAGTGATGAATCACTGAAGTCTCCTGAAACCAGTACTACACAGTATGTTAACTAAAATTTGATTAAAAAAAAAAAATTAGCATTAGCAATCACACAGGGGCACATAATCAGAGTTTAAAATACAGAAATGTATCAAGGTCTGTTTTTAGCTTTAGTGTAGTATATATAAAAAACAATAAGGGGTGCCTGCGTCGCCTAGTTGGTTAAGCATCTGACTTCAGCTCAGGTCATGATCTCATGGTACATGAGTTTCAGCCCTGTGTCGGGCTCTGCTGATAGCTCAGAGCCTGGAGCCTGCTTTGGATTCTATGTCTCCTTTTCTCTCTGCCTGCCTCTCTCTCTCTCTCTCTCTCTCAAAAATAAATAAACATTAAAATAATTAAAAAATAATAAGCTTAAAAAAATGCCAGAATGGGGCTCTCATTTATAGTATTTATTAATCATAAAATCTTTTATTCCTACAGAGCAGAAGATAGAAGAGATCTATTGATGTTTTTCCGAAGCCTACACTTTTTTGTGGAGTGGTGTGAATATCGTAAGTGCACATTTGAACACTTCAAGGTAGGGTCTAAAGTTTTTAGATTTAAATGTATGTGAAGAGTGAAGCTGGTTTAAATTTAAACATAACCTAAAAGTGAAGCTGGTATTAATTTGGGGATTTAACATAGCATTCTTTCCTTAAAGTTTTCAAAGAATACAAAATATTTTCATTGGCTTCTGGAATTTGCAGTTATTTGGGGTAAATGAAGAGGAATGCTTCTGTACAAACCAATGAGTCATTTGTATTATGGGATATCTTGGAAGAAGTATAGTTATATTCTTACTTACCCCCTACACATTTTGAAAAATTAATCTGTCAAGAGTACTTGAAACAAAATACAAATGCTCAAATGAATGTAATTATAGCAGGCTTATCACCTAGCACAGTCCTTACTTTCTGAGTCATACTCTGTATTTTGAGCTTCTTAATCATTGTGTATTTCAAGTTTAAGTATTTAAGCCTGATTTCAGTAAAGTAATGCTTCTTAATTCTGATAATAGATACATTTAAGGACTTCTTTTTATCCTGTTTTCTGTCATAACCAGAATTATGTTTGGCTGCATTATAATGCCTCAGGTTGTACTTAGTTGGATAGTAGCAATATTGACAGCTGTAGTCCATACAAAATCCGGTTCTGAAAGAGTCAATATAATAATATCTCAAAAGCCTAACCAGGCTGTGACTATTGTTTTTGTGATTGGTACTAACTCTTGTATATTTGCATTCTTTTTTATTATTATTATTATCACTGTTACCACTACTACTGCTTGGGTCGAGTTAATAAAATCTTTCAGGCATAGAATTTTCCTTAGAGTGAAACATGGTTGTACCTGTACTGTGGTCCCTTGAGTTCTCTCACTGTTGTTTACTTACAGGTGCTCTTGCACCCAAACAGTTAAATAGCTTTGCTTCATAATTGGTAAATATAGTAATGACTGAGAGTATGCTGTCAGTTGTGGTGACGAATCACCTAACATGGGTTGTGGGAAATGTGAGTGTTAGTCCCATTTCCAAAGCTGATTTGACTCTAGGTGCTTTCAAGGAGGCATAGAAGTATAATTGGTGTGTTTATCCTGTGGAGGACACAGTGCTTCTGCGGGCCGACTTTCCTGGGTGATAAGGAAAGAAATGGAAAGGACGGAAAGAAACAGTCACATTGTTGTGCAGCCACCACCAATATTTATCTCCAGAACTTTTTTATCATCTCAAACTGAAACTCTGTTCCCATTAAACACTAATTTGTCATTGCTTCCTACCCCAGTTCCTGAGAATCACCATTCTTTTTTCTATTTCTGTGAATTTCTAAGTACTTCATTTAAGCAGAATCATAAAATTTATACTTTTTTTTGGCTTATCTCACCTAGCATAATATTCTCAAGGTTCATCCATTCTGCATCAGATTGAAGGATTTCCTTACTTTTTAAGGCTGAATAATCTTCTGTTGTATGGATGCCCCACATTTTGTTTATCCATTCATCTTGATGGATACTTGCATTGTTTCCATCTTTTAACTATTGTGAATAATGCTTCTATGAACATTGGTGTACAAATACCTGTTCAAGTCCCTGCTTTCAGTTCTGTTACAAATATACCTGTAAATGGAATTGCTGGGTCATATGGAAATTCTGTTTAATTTTGTGAAACACTGCATGTTCTCTTCCATAGCGGCTGCACCATTTTGCATTCCCAACAGTAGTGCACAAACCTTCCAATTTCTCCACACACTTGCCAGCGTGTTTTGGGATTTTCCTTTGTTTTGTTTTTTGGGGGCTCATAGCCAACCAAATGGGTGTGAAGTAGAATTTTTCTTGTGGTTTTGATTTGCATTTACCTAATGATTAGTGATGTTGAGCATTGTTTCATGTGCATATTGGCCATTTGTATATCTTCTTTTGGAGAAATGTCTATTCACATCCTTTGCCCATTTTTAAATTGGGTGCTTTTTTCTTGTTGAGTTGTTGTTGTTGTTGTTGTTGTTTTCCTTTAAGCTTACTTATTTTGAGAGAAAGTGAGCACAGCAGGGGAAGGGCAGAGAGAGAGGGAGAGAGAATCCCAAGCAGGCTCCGCACCGACACCACAGAGCCGGATGCGGAGCTCGAACCCATGAACTGTGAGGTCATGAGCTGAGCTGAAACCAAGAGTTGGATGCTCAACCAACTGAGCCACCCAGGTGTCCCTGTAGGAGTGTTGTTTTGTTTTTTTTTTTAATGTATTCTAGACATTAATCCTTTATCAAGTGTATAGTTGGTAGATATCTTCTGTCATTCTTTGGATTGTCTTTTCATTCACTTATAGTGTCCTTTTTTTTTTTAAATGTTTATTTATTTTTAAGAGAGAGAGTAAGACAGAGCGTGAGCGGGGGAAGGGCAAATAGAGGGAGACACAGAATCCGAAGCAGGCTCCAGGCTCTGAGCTGTCAGCACAGAGCCTGACGCAGGACCCAAACCATGAACCGTGAGAACATGACCTGAGCCGAAGTCAGATGCCCAACCAACTGAGCCACCCAAGCGCCCTGATAATGTCCTTTGATGCAGAGAAGTTTTTAACTTTGCTGACATCCAGTTTATTTTTTTGTTGCCTATGCTTTTGATGTTACATCCAAGAACTCATTGCCAAATTCATTGTTATAAAGATTTTCCTCTTTTTTTTCCCTAAGAGTTTTGTAGTTTAGCTCTTAAGTTAAGATGTTTGATCCAACTTGAGTTAACTTTTGTATACAGTGTAAGCTAAGGGTACAGCTACATCCTTTTGCATGTGGATATCTGATTTTCTCGGCATTGTTTATTGAAGAGACAGTCCTTTCCTTATTGAGTGGTCTTGGCACCTTTATTGAAAGTTGTTTGACCATATTTTCTGGGCTCTCTGTTCTCTTGCATTGTTCTATATGTTCCTGTCCATTCCAGTACCATACTTTCGATTAGTATAGCTTTGTAATTAACTTTGAAAATGAAAAAGTGTGAGTTCTCCAATTTTAGTCTTCTTTTCTAATTTCTTTTGCTTATTTGGAGTCCCTTGAGGTTCCATGTGAATTTTAGAATGTTTTTTTCTGTGTCTTCAAAAAATAGGATTGGGACTTCAATAGGGACTGCACTGAGTCTGGATTTCTTTGGGTGGTGCTGGTGTAGTAACTGTTCAGTCTTCTAGTCCATGGACACAGAATGTCTCTCCACTAATGGATGTCTTCTTAGTTCTTTCAGGAGTGTTTGTAAGGGTAAAATATTTTTAACTTTTTTTAAGTTTATTTATTTATATTGAGAGAGAGAGGGGGAGAGAGAGAGAGAGCGAGCGAGCGAGCAAGCCGGGGAGAGGCAGGGAGAGAATCCCAACCAAGGAGGCTTCATGCTGTCAGTGCAGAGCCCAATGTGGGGCTCAGTCTTATGAACTGTGAGATCACAAACTGGGCCAAAATCAAGAGTCGGATGCTTAATTGACTGAGCCGGCAAGGTGCCACTGAAATTGTCCTTTAAAGATAATTCTGGGGCTTCTGGGTGGCTTAATTGGTTGAATGTCCAACTTTGGCTCAGGTCATGATCTCATGGCTCTGGAGTTCAAGCCCAGCGTCGAGCTTTCTGCTGACAGCTCAGAGCCTAGACCCTGCTTCAGATTCTGTGTCTTCCTCTCTCTCTGCTCCTCCCCTGCTCACACTGTGTCTCTCTGTCAGAAATAAACATTAAAAAAAAAATTAAAGATAATTCTGTAATTTAGACCTTTTACTAGTGCTCTTTCCTAATTATTATTTTGTGGACACCACAGAATTCTTGAATTCTCTAAAATTTGAGTTAAGGTGTTTTTTCCTCTGTGAGTTTAGTTAGGTAAAGAATATAGGGCTACATCTGGAAACATGAGAGAAGTCTCCTCTGATGGCTTTTCCTGGTATCCCCAACACTCAGCTGTCCTTTATCCAGTTTATTTTTATCCAGATAAGGTTGTAATTTATTTCCATTGATTTATTCAAGACTGTGATAGTTTAAGATTCTATTTTTCCAAATGAAAGAGAGCTCTCTGTTTAAATGAATTTTATTTTGTACTTTTCATTGTATATTCAATCCAGATGTGCTCAATATTATAGTAAGCACTTTCAAGGTATAAAAGGAATATTGGATGTATTCTGTGAGCTTTCAGTCACAGAGAAATGAGGCATGCACACAAAATAATGAGAAAGCAGTATATAGTTATGATTACCAATTACCAAAATAAAATCAGCAAATGAGTTAGTAAGTGGTATAGGGCTAATTGTTGTGGCCTTGAGAGATCATAGATGTTTCGGTGAGAAAAGCTTATCTTGGGGTCAACCTTGACAAATGGGGGAAAAATTGAAAAACTGGAGCTCATTCTGTGTAGGGAAAAACAGAAGCAAATGCTTAAAAATATGAATAACTTCTGGGATTGGTGTACAGAGACCAACTTGATTCTAATGTATTATTTATGTTGGAAACAATATTGGAAATTTTCATATGCACAGTTCGGACTCATGTGTCTAAAGCACTGATAATTTTGGATGTAACCTCAATGTGATAAGGAGTCTAAGACTTCTGAGTGGGTTTTGGGCAAGAGGAAGGTTATTTTAGGATCTTTAATCTGGCAGCATTGTTTCCTCTTAAGTTATCACTATTAGATCGAAGGTGGACTTACACTGTTCAATGACCAGTTAATCATGGGTCTGTACGAAATGTTGCTCAGAAGCTTTCCTGTGAATGGATAGGCAGTTGGCATGAGTATGATGCGTATGGGTTGGGGGGTAAGGGGGAGGTAGTGTTCAGTAACACCACTAAATTGACTGTTTTCATGTCTTACATTTGGACAGATTTATTGATGAGATTCTCATCCCTATGGTGCTAAAAAGAAAATATTTTTCCATATTTATCGTATTTGAAAGTCTTTACAATGGAGAACTTTATAGGTATTTTCTGAGATATGGGATGAACGTTCAGGTTTTTTATGAGCATACTGATTTTGGTCTGCTTGACTCCTTAAAATGTTTTATGGTAGACTTAGAATTTTAATATTTAGAGAAAGGAAAAATGTGTGCTGTTTTGCTAAAGCCTTTAACTGTGTGACCACAAAGCAGAATAACATTGGACATTACTCTGTTAGGTCTTTATCAGAGAGTAAAATTACGCTTTATTTGGAAAGTTTTGCCTAGGTATGAGACTGTTCACTATTTCTCAGGCTAAGTAACTGCCTTAATAGAATAATAACTTATTAATAGAATAATAACTGCCTTAATAGAAAGAAAACAAGTTCCTGCTTCATAATGAAAAATGTGTGAATCATAACAGAAAAATGGGAGATTACTGGAAACACTTAGCTTTCAAAGTTTTTGGAACATAGTCCTTAAGTGCTTTAGGGATCAAGTAAAGGTCTGGAAAGATCAGCAGTTGAAAGTTTTTTGGACTTACCCTTTCATGTCATTAGTAATGGAAATAGTGCTTCTTAAATTGGGGTATTTATATAAAAACATACCTTTTAAATGGCACCATGGTATAAACTATGAGGATTTTGTAATGCTGCTTAAATATTTTCACATGACTTTGTTTTGAACTTCAGGATTCAGTTTTACATTTTGCTTGTTATGTGTAAGATTTGTGAACATCTTTGTTTAAAACATAAAATTCCTTCATCATGGGACACAAAGTTAATATTAAATATTTATGCTTTAGGCACTGTTGAGACAGATTATATGCATGTGTGTACTTTAGCTTATATGCTGCATTGATAGTGGTTAAAAGTATGACCCTACAGGCAATCTTTTCAAGCAGATAAAACTGTTGGGATGCTTTCCCAGGATGATGGGGTTTCCCTCCAGGCGTATCTCTTCAATGCGGTCCCGAATGTAACGGGTGTCGTTAGCCTTGCAGAATGTATCATCTGTGATTGAAGTTATGTTGTTAAACTAGAAAATAAAAGGAAAAAATTGTTCAGGAATTTGAAATCTACCTTTTGTATTCTATGTGATGGGATCTTACAGAATATTCTATCTAAAAAGTGGTTTTTAAAATACTGTACATCCTGTGTATCCTCAGGGCAATAAAACCCTCTGTGCAATCTGAGTCCCCTCACCCCCGCAGTTTAAGTCTGCAGTGTTGCTTTGGAAGACAGATTGCTTGCTCTTACAGTAACATCCATGTAGCAGAAAGCTCTAAGCATAAATAAGATTATACTGGCTGGAAAGACTCTCCTGCTTTTGAGTGTCAACTCGGAATGGGCACTGTGTCCTTAAATGTCCCTTTACAGAAAGAAAAATGGGAAATGCTGTGATGCTGGAAGACCAATTTTAGTTCCTCTCAGTTCCTCTTCACTCTTCTGTTACCTCAACATGAGATCAAGTGGACAGTGTCCACTGCTGTTGGAGAAAGAGACACCAACCAGAGGTCGTAGCGCCCCCCACCCGCGGATGCCTTGGATCCATGTGTCACATTAACTAGGAGATGCCGCGTGCATGCCTGGCAACAGAGCCCACTCTAAGGGCAGACCTCACACCTTGGTTGCGGGTCCTCTGGGGGCTCAGGGGCTCTGGGCCTCTCTGGGCGGGGTGGGGTGGGGCTCTCAGGCCACCGAGTTAGTAATATTTGATGGGCATAATTTACATGTGGACAAATGAGCTTCCTAATGAGTCATAACATTGACTAATAGTAATTTACATTCACATCATCAGATATTATGAAAGGAGCAGTCCTACCTGAAGATGAATTACACGTAGACTTTCTGGTAAATTAAGAGGCACAGATTCCAGGGCGTTGTGGTCCAAGTACAGGAAGGAGAGGTTGTTCAGTTTCTGTAAGGAGAAGTTACCTCTGCTTGATCATCACTGAGGTCAGTACATTTTCACAGGATTCAAACTATGATATATGCACATGCGTCTACATGTGTGCACGTGTGCATGCATATACACATATGTGTACACATGTGTACATAGGTCCTGGTAATCAGTACTATCAATTGCTGCTTTGGTAGTTATTTGGTTTTAAGGGTTTTTTTTTGTTTCCCAAGTAGTGTATTTTGGGCCTTTATGAAGGGTGATAAAGTCCTGCTGCACCCCCACATTTCTCTCCACTCATCTAACCACTGAGTACCCAGCTGTTCCCAGCCTCAGACCTCATGCTAGCTGCTGGGGCCATTTGACTTGTCTCGTGAACAGCTAGTAAGGTCATTTCCTATGCAGGATTGAGCTTGGATCCTGGTGCTGCCATAACCTCTCTTGAACCTTTAGAACTTCTCATTTCACCTCCACCAGTTTCTAGCAAAATGGATATAGGCATATCTTGGACGTAACGTGGGTTCGGTTCCAGAGGAACCACCACAATAAAGCGAATATTGCAATGAAGTGAGCCCAGTGTATTTCTTGGTTTCCCATCGCATATGAAGTTATGTTTACACTATGATATAGTAGGTTATGTCTAAAAATGAATGTGCATACCTTAATTAAAAATAATTTATTGCTAAAAAGGCTAGCCATCATCTGACGTTTCAGGGAGTTGTAATCCCTAATGACAGATCACCGTGACAAATGTAATAATAATGAAAAAGTTTAAAATATTGCAAGAATTAGCAAAATGTGACCTGGAGACACAGTGAGCAAACGCTGTTAGCAAAGGGGCACCACTGGACTTGCTCACTGCGGAATCAGCCCAAACCTTCAGTTCGTAAAGAGTGCAGTGTCTGTGAAATGCAGTAAAATGGTGCACAATAGAATGCTTTGTGCCTGTGCTCCTAAGCGGCGCGCTTGGTAGTGAGATGTTTCCAGGGCAATTTATTAAATATTTAGCAAGGTATGACTTTCCCCTACTGGTCTGTATTGAGTTACTCTTCATGATCAGTAGACCGTTACTGTGTATCATTTTATAATAGGGCTTCAAGATGGAAAGCATGTGTAAAGTTCAGAGCACTCAAACACTCCGTCTGTGAAGCGTTGATCAGCTCCTGTAGGTCTTTAATATGTCAGTCAAAGGCTTACCAGCTGAAATTACTGTATCTTCAAATTGTAAAGGTTTTTTATGTTTAAAGTGAGTCCTGTTTTGAAAAGTCTCTGAGGAACTGTGATGTGCCTTCGCAGTGTCCCTTACAACTGAAAAGGGATTCCTTAAGTGTAAACAGGAAGGAAAGGAAAATGGAACATTTTTACATTTTCTGACAGATTGTACGTGTGGACTAATTGTACCTTTGTGTGATTGCTATAAACTTGATGATATTTCATAGTGTTTCTGTTAGATGTTATCATTAGAAGCCACAAACTTTACTTATGAGTGAGGTCTCCTGCCAGTAGCACCCAATCATCTGTTTATCTGGGGCTTCTTCCAGGACGGGAATAAGTATGTCGCCTGTGCGGGTCTCAGCTGAGGCGGTAATTTCGCCGGAGACTGTGCATTTGGACACAACCTGGCTATGTAAATCAGAGTAGATCACCTTCCCTTTTTCCTGTGCGTAGGTTTTCTTGAGTTACTAAATGAAGAAGTGTATTTAATTTGTACTGTATATAGAATTTTGTACTAGGTGCCGTTGTGGAACTCAGAAGAAGGGCTACCTACAGAATTTTATGGGCTGATACTTTTAAGTGGTAGAAGTAAAACTGAGCATTTACTTTTGGAACTGTATTTTCCGGCATTTGTAAAAACAGTTTTAAAATATAAAACAAAATTTTAGACCAGAGTTTCTCTTTCTTCTATCATGTTACCATTGGTTGTATAAACTGATACTGTGTGTGGTCACAGTATACAAAACTTACTTTGAATGTATTTGCTTTGATTCCTCTACTCTTGATTTTGTTGTATTTTGCATTAAATAAAGTAAGCTTGGGAGGAAGAACTGGAAGTTTCAGTAGTTGATTTTCAGCTAGTGTGAGTTCTTCTAACAGAGAAAGTTTTGAAAAAGTACCGTCTTCTATATCTTCAATCAAATTTCCCGTGAAATCAAGTCTTCTTAAGTTGGCTTGAAGGAAAAATACACAGAAAATATACAAAAAATATGAAGTTAAAGTCTCATTTATGTGGACTGAAGAAGCAGCACTGGTGTATCAGGTCATTCAAACACCTTTTATTTTTAGTATCTAATAGTGTCTGTAATGAGTAGATCAGTAAATTTTGTTGAATAAATAGTGAGCATCCCTCTGTGCTTGACACCGATGGCCTTTGTCTCTTGAGCCCTAGAGTCTCAGGGTTGGAAGGGAACTTACAGTTAATGCAGTCCTTCCATCCTTCAGTGTTTGAATCCCCAGAATGCTGAGGTGGTTCGAAACAAACTGTGGTTGCAAATCATGGGAACTAAGCATGATTTTTTTTTTTTTTTTTGAGAGAGAGAGGGCGCAATTGAGTGAGGGTGAGAGAGAGAGAGAGAGGGAGAGAGAGAGAATGAGAGAGAGAATATCCCACAAGAGGCAGAGAGAAAGAGGGAGGGAGAGAAGAGCGGGGCTCACCGATGCGGGGCTTGAGCTCACGAACCATGAGATCATGACCTGAGCCGTAGTCAGATGCTCAACAACTGAGCCGCACGGGCGCCTGAAGCATTACATTTGATGAGTAGAATCATTGTAGGTATTGTTTTGGACTTTTCCGCAGAATGTTGCATTGTGATTGTAGATAAATTCTTAATCTCTCTATGCCTTATTGCTTAACAACAACAAACAGAAGTGTTCCCGAATTTGTTAAAGTGATGCAGACTGAGAGAGAAATTCAGTGCGTGCGTGTGTGTGTGTGTGTGTGTGTGTGTGTGAGAGAGAGAGAGAGAGAGAGAGAGAGAGAGAGAGAGAGAGAGAGA